>NC_137618.1:1806774-2196774 GCF_963280865.1 Gymnoscopelus braueri | reverse complement strand
GCTATTGCCATGGCTCTCCACACCGTCCTCTCGCACATGGACAACAAGCTGCTGAAGGACAAATATGTACGTATGCTGTTCGTGGACTACAGCTCAGCATTCAACACCATTGTCCCAGCAATACTTGACAAAAAGCTCAGACACCTAGGGCTACACCCAAGCATGTGCGACTGGATACAGGACTTCTTGTCCAACCGACATCAGGTGGTGAGAATGGGCAGCATCACATCCGACCCCCTGACCCTCAACACCGGAGCACCCCAGGGATGCGTGCTGAGCCCTCTCCTCTACTCCCTGTACACGTATGACTGCATAGCCACACATGTCTCCAACACCATCATAAAGTACGCGGACGACACGACAGTGATAGGCCGAATCGTCAACAACGACGAGTCTGACTACAGAGAGGAGATCAAATCACTGGAACACTGGTGCCGTGAGAACAACCTCTCTCTCAACGTCGACAAGACCAAAGAACTGATCGTGGACTTCAGGAGGCCGCGGAGAGACCATGCGCCCATCCTCATCGACGGTGCTGCAGTGGAAAGGGTCAGCGAGTTCAAGTTCCTCGGAGTACACATCGAGGAGGACCTCAAATGGGAGACGCACTCCACACACGTGAGGAAAAAGGCTCAGCAGCGACTGTACTGGCTCCGCCGCCTGAAGAAGCTCGGAGTAGGACGTCGCATCCTCAGGCTGTACTACAACAGTTCTGTTGAAGGCATCCTAACAGGCTGTGTCACGGCCTGGTACGGGAACTGCACTGCCCGAGAAAAGGTCAGCCTACAACGAGTAGTGCGATCGGCAGAGCGGATAATGGGAATCGAGCTCCCAGCGCTCCAGGAACTGTACAAAAAGCGGTGCGTGGTCAAAGCCAAGCGCATCATCAAGGACAAGCACCACCCAAGTCACAGACTGTTCAACCCCCTACAACGACCGCGACCGGGCAAGGGGCTCTACCGCAGTATCAAGAGTTCCACCACCAGATTTTGGTGTAGTTTCAATCCAGCCGCTGTCAGAATGCTGAATGGGGCATAAGCCTGGATGAGTTCAGCAGCCTGACAGCAGGCGGCGCAGACTTTTCTGGCTCTTCCTGAACACACCTGTGGATTATACCAGGGACAATTACTTGGACTTTAGCCCCCCCTCGGACACACCTGTGGACTACACCAGGTACAAATGACTTTTTGTTGCACTCCCTCATGGAGCTACATGCGGATTATACTAGGGTCAGTCCACTCTAGGTGGACACGCACTTACCTTTTGCACCTTAATCCCTTGTATAACGCACTGACTTTTTTTGGGTCTTTTTATTGTGCTCCTTTTCCTCTAAGCACATTAACGTCCTTTGTCTATCATGCACAGTATAAGTATAACATGCACAGTATACAATACATTGCTGCTATGCTTAGGCACCTTAGTTTAGTTTTTTAGTTATTTTTATTATCTCAGGTTTTGTAAATATGTAGATAACTTGTCTGGCCTTCTGTTGCTCTCTTGTTTTTGATCTCCTTCCCACCTGCCCCCCACCCTCTTCTTCTCCCCCCCCCCCCCCTCTTCTTTCTATGGAAACTAACGTTGCGATGGGAACGATGTACAAAAAAGAATTTCACCCACTTTTTTACCTTGTAAACCTGTGATGTGACAATAAAACTGATTCTGATTCTGATTCTGATTCTGATTCTTTGTAGATTTTGATTATTATTACAAAACATACATTAACTACTTCAGTCCTATTTAAACTTTGGCTATTTGAAAATAGCAGATCTACAAGCTCACAACGCGTCTGTGAGCAAAATAATTTTAATACATTTTATACATACGAGTATAACTTGTGAAACGTGACATGCTGCATAATGAGTACTTTCTACTTTTGGTAGTTAAAGTATATTTTGATGCAAATACTTTTGTTCTTTTGCTCAAGTACATTTTTAATTACCCAGACTTTTACCTGTAACAGAGTATTTCTACATAGTGCAGTATTGATACTTTTACTTAAAGTAAAACATTTGAGTACTTTTTCCACCACTGCATGCGACACCAGAATTATACAGCTTGCCTTGGCGTGCGCGCACACGCGCATGCACGCACACATGCGCACACACGCGCGCGCGCACACACACGCGCACACACACACACACACACGTACGCACACACGCACTCACGCGCGCACACACACACACGCGCACACACACACACACACACACACACACACGCACACACACACACACAGAGGAATGACTCAGTAATGGAACATGAAGGTGTGTATCTGCTCTACAGTCACATGTTGGTATACATGCTGAACGTCATAGGAAATTGAACGGCGGGCGTTCTGCTGGCTGCTTCCATCCCAGCCGGTCAGCCTCGTCTGCCCTTTCATTCCCACCGTATGCTCCATGTTTAATCTCTACCTTTTCTCACCTTTCTGTCCCTTTAAAGAAAGGTACAGTAGTCTTTCTTTGACTTAGAAATTGCGGCAAGAAAGCCTTTAACACATTGATGGCCAAGATATTAAACATAGTTTTCTATCCCCTTGCCAGCGTATAATTACCTCAATCTGATGATGTTTGAAACGCTGTGGAACCGACATTGTGTCCCAAAAACACAAACAAAATAGCAGTGATGGAAAGTAACTAAGTACATTTACTTAAGTACTGTACTTAAGTACAATTCTGAGGTATTTGTACTTTACTTGAGTTTTTCCAATTTCCAATACTTTTACTTCTACTCCACTACATCTCAGAGGCAAATATTATACTTTTACTCCACTACAATTATTTGAAAACTTTAGTTACTAGTTACTTTTCAGATATAAACTATGATATAATGAAACATACATTAACCACTTTAGCCCTATTTTATACCTAGGCTATTTGAAAATAGCAGATCTACAAGCTCACAACGCGTCGCATCGCGACGCGTTGTGAGCTTGTAGATCTGCTATTTTCAAATATTTAGTACTTTTACTTTTGGTACTTTAAGTACATTTTGATGCCAATACTTTTGTACTTTTACTCGAGTACATTTTTAATTCTGGACTTTTACTTGTAACAGAGTATTTTTATATTGCAGTATTGGTACTTTTACTTAAGTAAAGAATTGTAGTACTTTTTCCACCACTGCAAAATAGTCCCCGTGGGGTTAGCGGAGGGATCTGTGTATCCATAGGAACGACAACGTTCCAACCGCCATCCGCCATTTTGGGGCTTCGGCCCGCTGAAAACTAGTGGTTTACAATGCAAAAAAAAAAGAAACTGAGTTACAGCTGTTTTTCTGAAAATCCCAAACAGGAAGCGGATGGCTTCCTGGTTTTTTGGAACGACGTCACATCCACATTCTAATTCTCTGGGTGACGATCGATCATTCCAAAGCTGTGTTAGGGCGCCCCTTGTGGAATTTTCCCAAAAGAATTTAAGAACGCATCAATGCGATCAATGTGTTAAGAAGACTTAGCCTAAATGTTTTCCACCTGCACGCTGATTTGTAACCACGAGCCTTATCCCTAAAACACCTGCTCTAGCCGTTATACATTATGCATATACTGTATAGTGGTTTGGGGCGTTACAAGGATAAAACCAATCACAGTGCCAGATGCCATTGCCTTTAAGACAGGGGTCTTCAACAGGGGGTCCGGGACCCCTAGGGGGTCCTCAGAGTTACTACAGGGGGGGGCGCCAAATCTTTGTGTGATATGATTATTTTTTTTTACCTTAACCACTTGAACCCTAGCATCCCTTTTCTGTGGAGAACTTTAGCCAAAAATAGCAGATCTACAAGCTCACAACGCCTCGCGCTGCGAGGCGTTGTGAGCTTGTAGATCGGCTATTTTTGGTAAAGAGGTATAGGTGTACCACCACAAGTAGGTTTACCAAGTAAACAAAAAAGTTTAATCTGAAACACAATTTTATACAATTAGAGGGGGTCCCTGCTTCATCTCTCTCTCAGCTAGGGGGTCCTTGGGCTGAAAACATTGAAGACCCCTGGTTTAAGAGAAGACTGCGCAAGCCATTAATCCCCCATGCAGTCTTACGCTCTCTCCCTCTCTGCCCATGGAACCGTTCCATGGGACATGATGGAAGAGAGCTGACGTTGCGTTGGAATACAATTATATTCGATACACAGAATTATTCACAGAGATTCACAGAGATTCGTTGAGAATTAGCAGAGAAGGAGACCTGGAATGTTGTGCCGTTGTGCGCCCCCCCGCGGCCCGACTCCCGACACGTCCATTGCAGGCACGCTGTACCAAAGGAATGTGGCATAGCGGGTGGTTTTAGAATCCGCTGTGCGCTCTCCCAAACGTGTGTGGGCAAAGATAGCAATTATAGGGAAAGCGCAACGACAACACGCCCACGGCCACACCTCCAGGCGCAAATAACGGTCAGTCGGCATAATGAATAGTGGGTCAAGCGGGCCGTAAGATACCGTTTAGGGACGGTGCCAGCGCCCTTGTGCGTAATTCACGGGCAGCGGGTAGTGGGAACGGGTAAGGCACCGGCCAAAAGAGGGCCCTTGATCAGTTGTGAGGAGGAGGAAGAGGAGGAGGAGGAGGAAGAGGAAGAGGAAGAGGAAGAGGAAGAGGAAGAGGAAGAGGAAGAGGAAGAGGAGGAGGAGGCTGAGAGGTCAGTGACTCAGTTCCACCCCGGTGCTCTGTTTTCACCCTGACCTTTTCCTTTCTCTCTGTTTCTCTTCATCTCTGTCAGAGCCCATTATGACTCAATGACACACACGGCTGCTCTGTTTGAACATTTCTTTCTCTCAACCTCTCTTTCTCTCTCTCCCCCTCTTTCTTTCTTTGATCTACAGGATCACAGTGATCTTGCAGATCACTGTGATCTACAAGCGCGGCACCGAGTGCTGCGTTACAAGCTTGTAGATCTGCTATTTTTTTTTAGAAAAATCTTGAAAATTTGTGCAAATCTTTAAATCTTTCTTTTAAAAGGCGAGCATTGTTAACACAAATCTTTGCTTCTGGGGGTCCCTGGCACAACATGTTATCAGGTGGGGGTCCTTGGCACTAAAATCAATATGGGGGTCCTTGGCACTAAAATGTTTGAGAACCACCGCAATAATGGACCGATACTGAGCCTGGAAATGTCGCATATTGGTTGGTTTCCATTTTGTAGTTGTTGTCGTTTTTTCCCCCCTTTTTGTTCTGGACTTGCTCATGCCAGGTGAGGAATCTTCCTCTCGCTCTGTGTTTACTCTGGGCCAGATATCAATCAGACAAAAGTGAAAGGACGGCTCTGGCCCACCAGGATGGATTGGATGGCATAACCCAGCTCAGGGGCTGAGCGCTACGGCACAGGCACACGGAGTGATTCGAAAAAGAAAAGAGGGGAATCAATCGAGGGCCTCCTGCCAGAGATATAGGCTGTTTATCCCGTTCAAACCTGGAACGCATCTGTGTAAAACCACTTTAATCATTATTTTAGACTTTGGCGATTTAAACAAATATCAGATCTACAAGCTCATAGCGCGAGTGCCGCGCTATGAGCTTGTAGATCTGATATTTTTGAAAAATCTTGATTTTTTGAAGCGAACATTTTCAACTCAAGTCTTTGCTTCTGGGGGGGTCCCTGGAACAACATATTTTGAGATGGGGGTCCGCGACCAAATACATTTTGGGGGTCCTTGACATGAAAAAGTTTGAGAAGCACTGATATAGCAAACGTTTTTTTTAAACAGTTTTTATGTATTTAGAAGACATCTGTCAAATGTTTGACAAATGAACATTTTGACAAATGACAAAATGTTCAAGTTAAAAAAATACATAATTCAAAGATTTTCACACATTTTCCACGATTTCTCTAAAATAGCAGATCTACAAGCTCATAGCGCGGCACTCGGTGCCGCGCTATGAGCTTGTAGATCTGCTATTTTTGAATAGCCCTAATAAATCAAAAAAATGACACGAGATGCGTCCCCGGACTGAAGGGGTTATTCAGGGAAGAGGAGGAATAATAATAAGATGGCTCCTCGGATACGACTGGAGGAGATACAAAAAAAAAAACCTCTCCAATGTAATCAGATTTTTTTACCTTCTTCATTTGCATACAGATGACAACAAAAGAAAGCTGAAAACCCTGATTCAATCTGTTCTTCTTAAAGTCAGATAAAAAAAACGAATCTTTATTTTTTTTTTCATCTTTTATTGCAATAATGTATCATTCAAGCCATGGACGTTTCAAGCATCGTTTAACTCATTAAAACCGGGAACGCATCCGTGTCATTTTAGATTTGAGCTATAATACTGGATGGATACACTGTTTCTCACAGATAGCAGATCTACAAGCTCTTGTATATCTGCAATTTCTGAACATTTTTGATAAATCTTGAAAGTGTTTGAAAAAAAGTGAATCATAACGATAACGATTTTTTTTTTTACACAAATCATCTCTTCCTGGGGGAGGGGGGGGGGGTGGTCTGGTCCCTGGTAAAAAAAAGTATCATTTTCAGATGGGGGTCCACCCGGCCCAATACATATAATTTTGGGGGTCCCTTTTACTTTTGGTACTTTAAAGGACAACTTTAGTTTTTTACAACCAAGGTTTATGTTTTAGATTGTAATTAAAGTAAATAAAATATGAGTGTAACATTTTTTTAATGTACTGCTTTCTATAGTTTTAGCAATTTTCGCGATCTTTTTTACAGTGGGCGGGGGCATTCTGTCCGGTGGCTAAATATGTCTTTTTTTACACAATAACCCAGTGTTTTCTTTATTATTATTTACAGTAGCTCTTCTAGCCCCCAATAACTCACATCTGGCCATCAAAGACCACGGGACCTTTTTTATTGTGTAAAAAAGGCATATTTAGCCACCGGACAGAATGCCCCCGCCCACTATAAAAAATATCACGAAAATTGCCAAAACTATAGAAAGCAGTAAATGAAAAAAAAATGTCACTCATCTTTTATTTACTTTAATTACAAGCTAAAATATAAACCTTGGTTGTAAAAAAACAAAGTTGTCCTTTAAGTACATTTTGATACCAATACTTTTGTACTTTTACTCGAGTACATTTTTATTTCTGGTCTTTTACTTGTAACGGAGTACTTCTACATTGCAGTATTGATACTTTTACTTAAAGTAAACCCTTTCAGTACTTTTTCCACCACTGCTTGGTGGACGGTAGGGCGTTCTACATTGGGGTGGCAGAGTCTAGTTAGTAGAATGAGAATTCTCCCACGTTTGTTCTATAAACGAGTGGTATTTCACTATCATGCAGTCCACCTGTTTCTCACTCAGTTATGCAGGTTTTTTTCCCACAGTCTGTGTCTGCGAGCAATCAATCCTTCAAACAGGTTTGTTTCCCAGCAAAATGTAAAGAGCAAATGAATAGATAGACATCTGTTCCCCAATTATACACCAATTTCCCTGCTACCATTATTTATTTATTTATTTAGGGGAAATTACAGCACATACAATACAGGAGGCAATCTAAATGGCAGTGATGGAACTGATACAAGAGATTAGTACTGTGATGCAGTGGTTTCCAAACTGAAATGATAATTATTATTTGTATATATATATTTTTTTGGGGGGGTCATTTATACCACAATTCCAGCATGGCCTCAGTTCTATCTACTGGCACTGCACTACATCTATCAGATAACTGCTGCCCCTCTATTTTTTTGTGTATTTTTGTGGGAACTAACAGTACATTTACTCAAGTACTGTACTTATAAGTACTATTTTGAAGTACTTTTACTACTGGAGTGTTTCCAATGTTCAATACTTTGTATTCTACTCCACTACATCTCCAGTTTACTTGAAAGCTTTAGGGAAGAGTTACTTTTAATTACTGTTACAAAACGTACATTAACGAATTCAGCCCTGTATGCACTTTGGCTATCTGAAAATATCAAATGTAGAAAGAAAGAAGAAAAAAGAAGAAAATTAAAAAAATTGTAGATCTGCTATTTTTCAGTAGCCAAAGTATCCGATGATGGTTATAAAGTGATTAAAATGATTGTGACGCTAAATTTAACTTATTTTGCTGGGGACCCCCTGGTACCCCACCAAGGACCCTATATCAAATCAAATCAAATCAAGCTTTATTTCTATAGCACATTTACAAACAGGCAAGCTGAACCAAAGTGCTGTACAGGCAAATTCAAAAACATCAATGCAAAAACAACAGAGCAAGTTCACAAAATATTTAGGAGCAACAAAGGAAAACACTTTTAAAAGACAACATAAAAGAGGGAAGGAGAAATAAGTATAAGTGGAAGTTACATTACATACATGGAAATTAGATGCTATTAAAAGCGAGGGAAAAGAGATGGGTTTTGAGTTTGGCCTTGAAAGCCCCGATCGATTGGGGGGATCGGATGTGGAGGGGCAGGCTGTTCCAGAGTCGCGGGGCCGTGGCCATGAAAGAGCAGTCACCCCTAGTCTTTTTACATTTTCTGGTTGGAACTTCAAGCAAAAAATGTTCAGCAGACCTCAATTCCCTGGTTGGGACATATGGTTTTATAAGTGCGGAGAGGTAGGATGGAGCGAGCCCATTTAATGATTTATAGATAAATAAAAACACCTTAAAATCTATTCTAAAATTCACGGGGAGCCAGTGTAGAGAGGCAAGGACAGGGGTAATATGCTCACGCCTTCTTGTACCTGTAAGGAGGCGGGCAGCAGCAGTTTGTACTAGTTGAAGGCGTCTGAGTGATGTATGATCCAAACCGGTGTATAGAGAGTTGCAGTAATCTAATCTAGAAGAAATGAAGGCATGGATAGCCATTTCCAGTTGGTGGCGAGGGAGGTAAGGCTTAATCTTGGCCAGAAGCCTTAACTGAAAAAAGCTGGTTTTAACCACGGAGCTGATGTGTTGATTAAATTTAAATGAACTGTCAAGGGTTACACCGAGATTTTTGGCAGATGGGCGAATAAGAGGGGTGACGGTGTCCGGGATATTGCAGGGTGGGATATGGCCAAATAGTATAATTTCAGTTTTATTGTCGTTGAGAGTAAGAAAGTTATTATTCATCCATGATTTAATGTCATGTAGACATCCGAGTAATGACTGGAAAGAGTTGGCGGAGTTTGTTTGTATAGGTAAGTAAATTTGGATATCGTCGGCATAGGAGTGGAATGATATGTTGTGTTTTTCAAATATGGACCCTAGAGGCAACATGTATAATAGGAACAGGAGTGGGCCTAAGATGGAGCCTTGGGGGACCCCACAAGTAAGGGGGGCGCTAGGTGAGGAGAAATCGCCCCAAATGAACAGAGAAGGTTCTATTTGCGAGGTATGACTCAAACCAGGTTAGGGCTAAGCCAGTGATATCGATGTGATGTTGGAGCCTATTTAAAAGAATTTGGTGGTCTATTGTGTCAAATGCAGCAGATAAGTCGAGGAGCACAAGGATGGCAGGATTACCATTGTCAACTGTTAAAATCAAATCATTAAAAACTTTGAGGAGAGCTGTCTCCGTGCTGTGGCCTGGTTTGAAGCCTGATTGAAATTTTTCGTGTAGGTTATGGGTGAGTAGGAATGATTGTAATTGTGAGTAAACTACTTTTTCCAGAACCTTAGATAAAAACGGTAGCTGTGAAATTGACCTAAAATTTGACAGGATTGATGGATCGAGATTTTTCTTTCTAATTAACGGGTTAACAACAGCGTGCTTAAAGGCAGCTGGGACACATCCAGAGGTGAGGCAACTATTTATTAAAGTGAGGATGCTTGGACCAACAGTACCGGAGACCTCCTTTAGGAGCCGGGAAGGTATGCAGTCTGAAGGGCAATTTGTGGGTCGAAGATGCATGATTATGTCAGTGAGGGAGGTCAAGGTTATTGGCGTGAAATATATGGGGGTCCTCGGACCACACTTTGAGAACCAATGCTGTACAGAGACAAAATGTACCTAGAAGTCCCTTGTTTGGCAAAATGATAAATGATGTTTTTCTCCCCATAACAGATACAGAGCATTTTGAAAATAGTCATTTTTCAAAGATTTATTTGCAAGGCATTTGTGCATTTCTTCATTGGTTTAATAAGGCATCCGGTACAGTTCAGATAGCAATAAGGGACAAGTGATGCAGGACAGGTGACAGAGAGGTGAGCAATGTCCTCTAATAGTCCAGGCAAATTTTGGACCTCAAAATCAAAGTAATTGTAACAGATTTATTTTCTTCACAGACCATTTCCATTAAAGGGACAGTTCACCCCCAAAATGACTTTTTTTTCCATCGATCAGTCACCCCATGGAGACTTGAATTCATGGATATTTTTTTGTTTTTGTCTCATTCCTAAGACAATAATTTGATGACCGGCAGCGGTTCCGGTAGGAGACACAAAGAGTCTCCTTTGTGTCTCCTACCGGAACCGCTGCCTGACCGGTCCGCTGGTCATCAAGTCTCCATTAAAAAAGTATTTTTTTACTTTCACCCAACTATCCCTTTAAGTCACCAGAATAACATACTAAAAATCCTAGTTGCGGAAATATGTTGAATTGGCATGGCATGAATCCAAAATGGTCGCCAAATTATTGTCAAAAATCCATATACAATGATGGTGAATCCAATTTTCATTCATCTGAGATTTCAATTGACTTAATACATTTTGAGGAGAGGAATTCAGATAAAATATTAAAACAAACATTTTAGCCATTTTGTAACCAATATAACAGAACTACAGGATGTTTTTTTACCAGATAGTATATTAAACTAGCATTTCACATTAAAGTAATTGTAACAGAATTTTTTCACCATCAACAACATACTAAAAGTCCCACAAAATCCTAGATGCGGAAATATGTTTAATTGGCATCAATCCAAGATGTCCACCAATTATTGTCAAAAAGCCATATACAATTATGGTGAGTCCAATTTTCATTCATTTACATTTTCAATTGATTTCCAAATACATTTTCAGGTGAGGAATTAAGATAAGACCGTGACTGAAGTGCAAAGGGAGTCCAATTTAGACCCTCCAGAGAAATGCGATTATGCGATCGCAGAATTTACCGCATAATCAGCAAAATGGCGCATAATTATGCGGGGGTAAAGTTTTTTCAAAAAGGCTGCATCGCATAATATGCGCTTCGCATCGCATATTTCCACATATTTCGCAACTTTACGCATATCGCATATTTCGCGTACATTTCACTACTTTCCGCATATTTCGCAACTTCCCGCAATTTCAACGCATAAAATTGTCAAAAAAAACGCATATTTCATCGCAAAATCAAGGATTTCAGGCCGCATATAATCAAGAGTTTTAGCCCACATAATCCACGCGTTTTTCTGGAGGGTCTAAACAATTATTTTGTTGGCATGTGCATCTCTATATATGGCTTTTCTCACAGTGATTGGACATTGAGACAGACACACAATAACCGTCACAATGATTGGTGAAAAAGCCATGGATGCATAATGTGAACGTCATGTGTTGTTTAACATCACACTGAGACAATACCGCCAGTGTTGCCAGATTCTGTGAGAGAAACAAGCAACCAGGTCCAGGAAAACCAGCCCAAAAGAAGCGACTATGGGCCACATGAGCACTTTAACATTATACATCAGCTATTTGAAAATAGCAGATCTAGATCGGCTATTTTCTAATAAAATATTGCGGGTAAATTATAATAAGCAGATCTGGCAACCCTGAACACCGCTGTTGTCGGGCAGAATTGTCTCCATAATTCAACTTTTTACGTATTTCTCCCCCCTAAATGAATGTGCTATACTTTGTCATACAACAGTACAGTGTCACATCGAAGGAGCAAAAATAGCCCCATCTACAACCTCTTATCGTGACACGTTGTGAGCTTGTAGATCGACTGTTTTTTGTTATTTTAAGTGTCTGTGGGTTTTATAAATATGGAACCAATGAAAAGTATTAAAGGGATAGTTCACCTTCAAAATGATTTTTTTTCCTATGGTTTAGTCACCTCATGGATACTTGAATTCATGGATATATTTAAGTTTTTGTCTCATTCTTAAGACAATAATTTGATGACCGGCAGCGGTTCCGGTAGGAGACACAAAGAGTCTCCTTTGTGTCTCCTTCCCCGAATCGCTGCCTACCGGTCCGCTGGTCATCACATTATTGTCAGGAATGAGACAAAAACGAATATCCATGAATTAAACTCTCCATGGGGTGACTGATCCATAGGAAAAAAAAGTCATTTTGGGGGTGAACTATCCCTTTAACAAGAGCTCGTGACAAATAATAACTATATTGGATCCTTTGGAACGCATGGTTCTCTTTTTTCCTTTTCATGAAAAGTATAAAGGTTTTGGACATACTAGGTATCTAATCTACCCGACAGCCACGATTACATGCCATCACAGAATGAACAACAGATTACCATTGAAGGTACTGTAATCATGACCATATATCCATGACCCTGACATTAAGAGGACATAGACCTCGTCTCCTTCCTCTAACTGCACAGTGACACCATTAGAAGAATTGAACGAGCCATCTGAATTATAGGTACATGAGGCTGCAAGTCGTTGTTTGTTCTTGTAGAGGAACACATAGCTGACATGTCCAGCGTGATGGCTGCTGTGGTAACTGAAGTGATAAACTCCTTTTACTGGTGCTCTGAAGGTTCCTGTAAGGAAGATTTGTAATTCATTGATTTTTGCTAGCCCCCCACCACACGCACGCATGCGCGCACGGCCGCACGCACATGTACAAACACACACACACACACACACACACACACACACACACACACACACACACACACACACACACACACACACACACACACACACACACACACACACACACACAGGGCCGTGGGAAGACGTTTTAGGTTACGGGTGCTGCATGCGTGAGCGAAAATGTGTGTGTTTTTTTTTCTCCAGGTTTGTTACTTTTTTGGGGGTGTTTTCTTACTTTAATTTGGTTAATTTGGTTCCAGAACACATATTCCACTAAATCCCCCCCAAATAACGACCAACGACAGGCATATTATGAAAAAATGTTTTAAATATTTGTTTTAATATATTATTTTATTAATTTATCTTTCATACATTATTTTCAGGGGGTGCTGCAGCCCCCTAAGCACCCCTATTTCCCACGGCTATGCACACACACACACACACACACACACACACACACACACACACACACACACACACACACACACACACACACACACTTCTCAGTTGTGCTTATGGTAGTTCATACCTGTGTTTGGACTGTAAGCGTTTCCGATGTTGGTGTTAACCTTGCTGTATTTCAGGGTGATGTCTGTGTAGAAGGGTCCAGTGTTTCCATCGCTGCCACTAAGTCCAGCTGAGAATGCCACCGTAGATTTATCTATAAACACACAAACCATTACATTGCGGAGGAGCTTCAATGTCAGTACGTGTTCAACAATCTCTCAATTTGTATTTACTGTATAATGAATAAACCTTCAGATAATTCCTCAAGAGAAAAGGACCACTTCACCATTTTTCCAAAGTGTCCACCTACTGATGACATCAACCTAGATTTCAAACTTGTTTTTATGTTTATTTGATTTAATTTGAACTACCGTGGCTACTATTTTTATCATGCTAATTAAGAGCAAGACGGCAGGTTCCATCAGCTTTAAAGACTAAACATTACTGTCCGAAAATTGTGAGGTTTCTTAGAGACACTGAATGTTGAAACCCCCGGAGATGATGTTTCTTCTCCTGTATTTCTACCATCCAGTCTTCATGTGTAGATCACAGATTGTCCTACCTGATGTCTCCAGCAGCTGTCGCAGTTGCATTTCACAGGAGCTCAGTCTGGCGAGAACGTCTCTCAGCTGGGAAACGCTGCTGTCCACGGCTACTGTTAGCTCTGTAGACAGCACACAATGCTACTGTTAGCTCTGTAGACAGCACACAATGCTACTGTTAGCTCTGTAGACAGCACACAATGCTACTGTTAGCTCTGTAGACAGCACACAATGCTACTGTTAGCGCTGTAGACAGCACACAATGCTACTGTTAGCTCTGTAGACAGCACACAATGCTACTGTTAGCTCTGTAGACAGCACATAATGCTACTGTTAGCTCTGTAGACAGCACATAATGCTACTGTTAGCGCTGTAGACAGCACACAATGCTACTGTTAGCTCTGTAGACAGCACACAATGCTACTGTTAGCTCTGTAGATAGCACACAATGCTACTGTTAGCTTTTACCCGGGCATGTCCTATTTTTTGTACCGAATTAACCAAATTAAAGGTTCTATGACATTCATTTTAGCTTTTTTTTAAAAAAATACGTTTTTTGGGGGGTTTTATGACCTCAATTACACCCAAAAATCTGAACTTTGAACATTCAGTGGATTTTCTGTGGTCTGGGGTTTTCTGAATAATTAGGCTGAAAAGTAATCTGAGCTTGGCCCTTCGGCAGTGAGGTCACAGCCGATTAATCCCGCCCACTCTCCTCCTCGCCCCTCCCCTCCCCTATCCTTTCCTTTGGGGGGGGGGTTGAGCAGAGGCGATGATTGACAGGCAAAATCCCTCAGCGACACCCGCAGGCAAAGATTTATTTTTTCATTGCAGTTGAAAAGGCTTTAGAAATGTGAGAGAAAAACACCTGCCATGGATCAATGGAGTGGATTTTTTTGATAAAACTTTCTATACACGTTTGAAGGACCATGACAAAGACTTTTAATGTGTGGTAAAACTGAACGTCATGAAACCTTTAAGGTAACAAAAAAAAAAAAACGAAAAATTGCACACGTGTGAATGCGTTAAGTGTCCTCTTTTTGGGAATTTGGAATATGGTCACCCTAACACAATGCTACTGTTAGCTCTGTAGACAGCACGAAAAATATGTACAAGAGAAGAAAAATTCGGGGAGGGGGGGGTTTGGTGGGGAGGGTAGGTTAAGACTTATGACAGGTGCCCCCAGAGGCCAGAGCTTTAATGTGAAATAAAATGCGGTAGGCCTACCACAATCACTACCACCCTGTTTAAACATTACATTTACCCTCTTGTTCTGTCGACCAATGGACTACTTGACTTGGGCAGAGGACAGGTGCCTTGCTCCAGAGCACTTCAACTGCCTTTTGTGCATTTCCACCTCTTGGCGAGGTAGCTATGTAATCTAGTGTCTCAGACTATTCCTCAGAGGGACTTTGAGGAATGCTTTCTTTAAGCAGGTTAGTTTCCATGTTAGTTTAATTATTAACCCATTGAGACCGTGAACACATCTGTGTCATTGCATGTTTAAGTTAGTTCCCAGCGCCCAACAAAAGATTTTAAATGTGTTATAGTGTTTGTAAACTAGATTACATGTGATGTCACCTTCATTCTCTGTCTATAGAATGGTCACCTGCTGTTCTGTAGCCTTCAGCCTGGCTTCCATGGCTGAAACATATAAATATAGCAACATTTTATGGCAAAAGTGAGTTCCCAACTACAAACAGAAGATGTTCAATTGTGACTTTACCTTCATTCTCTGTCTCTGAAGCCGCCAGCCTCACTTCTATGGCTAGAAAGAAAGAGAGAAAGAAAGAAAGAAAGAAAGACAGAAAGATTGTCAGAATGAATGCTCCCACAAAATTGCATGGCTTTTTTTTATCATATAAAAAATGTGAACTGTGATTTTAATGGATCAACAAGGTTTTCACATTAACATACTGTAAGTAAGGAGTCTTATCTTGTACCTTGATTCTCTGTCTGTAGAATGGCCGCTTGCTGCTCTGTAGTCTTCAGCCTGGCTTCCATGGCTGAAGGAAGAAATATATTTACACAATCATGCATTGAATGAATGACGTGGTTAAAGTTATAAATTCCTAAAACTCCCAACAGAAGATTGTCCAATGTGTACATAGTTTTTTAACCTATAGATTCAGTGTCAGCTTTAGATTGTTCACAAAACATGTTGACAGTGGTGTAAAGTAACTAAGTACATTTACTCAAGTACCGTACTTATTGTTGTACAATGTGGAGGTATTTTGTACTTTACTGGAGTATTTTTAATTTTCAGTACTTTTACTTCTACACCTCAGAGGCAAATATTGTACTTTTACTCCACTACAATTATTTGAAAACTTTAGTTACTAGTTACTTTGTAGATTTTGATTATTATTACAAAATATAAACAGTAACCATTTCAGCCCTATATAAATTTCGGCCATTTGAAAATAACCGATCTACAAGCTCATAATGCGTCGCATCGTGACGCATTGTGAGCTTGTATCGGCTATTTTCTAAAGATATCGATACATTTTGGAAACTTGAAATGGGACATTTCTGCATAATGAGTACTTTTACTTTTGGTACTTTAAGTACATTTTCATACCAATACTTTTGTACTTTAAACTGAAGTAAAAAAACATATTCTGGACTTTTACTTACAGTATTTCTACATTGCAGTATTGATACTTTTACTTAAAGGTAGGGTAAGTGATATTTTTTGGTTAAAACAAAAAGTGTGCATGTCACACCAAACATGTGATGTCACCTTCATTCTCTGTCTGTAGAATGGCCACCTGCTGCTCTGTAGCCTTCAGCCTGGCTTCCATGGCTGAAGACAAACAAACAAACAAACAAACAAACAAACAAACATATAAATATAGCAACGTTTTATGGCAAAAGTGAGTTCCCAACTACAAACAGAAGATGTTCAATTGTGACTTTACCTTCATTCTCTGTCTCTGCAGCCACCAGCCTCACTTCTATGGCTAGAATGAAAGAAAGAAAGAAAGAAAGAAAGAAAGAAAGAAAGAGACAGAATGAATACACCCACACAATTGCATGGCTTTTTTATATGATATTAAAAATATGAACTGTGATTTTAATGGATCTACAAGGTCTTCACATTAACATATAAGGACTCTTATCTTGTACCTTCATTCTCTGTCTGTAGAATGGCCGTCTGCTGCTCTGTAGTCTTCAGCCTGGCTTCCATGGCTGAAGGAAGAAATATATTTACACAATCATGCATTGAATGAATGACGTGGTTAAAGTTATAAGTTCATAAAACTCCCAAAAGAAGATTTTACATTGTCTACATATTGTTTAACCCATTCAATCCAGGAACTTATACTTTGTCATTCTAGATTTTTAGCTATAACCATTATCTTATACTTTGGGCTGTTCAAAAATAGCAGATCTACAAGCTTATAGCTTTGAGCTTGTAGATCTGCTTTTTTTTTTTTTTTATCATATATATTTTTTTTTACTCAAATCTTTGCTCCTGGGGATTCTGCAAATGTCTTCTAAATACTAACAGTGTTTTCTTTTTAAAAATATATTATGTTGCTATAACATAAGTTTTCTCAAAGTGGTTCTCAAGCTTTTTTCATGTCAATGACCCCCAAAATGATATGTATTTGTCGCATCGCGACTCATTGTGAGCTTGTAGATCGGCTTTTTTCGGCTTTTTTCAAAAGATATCAATACATTTTGAAAACTGTGACATTCTGCATAATGAGTACTTTTACTTTTGGTACTTTAAGTACATTTTGATACCAGTACTTTTTGTTCTTTTACTCAAGTCATTTGTTTTTTATTCTAGACTTTTACTTGTAACAGAGTATTTCTACATTGCAGTATTGATACTTTTACTTAAAGGTAGGGTAAGTGATATTTTTTGGTTAAAACAAAAAGTGTGCATGTCACACCAAACATGTGATGTCACACCTTCATTCTCTGTCTGTAGAATGGCCACCTGCTGCTCTGTAGCCTTCAGCCTGGCTTCCATGGCTGAAGACAAACAAACAAACAAACAAACAAACAAACATATAAATATAGCATTTATGGCAAAAGTGAGTTCCCACCTACAAACAGAAGATGTTCAATTGTGACTTTACATTCATTCTCTGTCTCTGCAGCCGCCAGCCTCACTTCTATGGCTAGAAAGAAAGAAAGAAAGAAAGAAAGAAAGAAAGAAAGAAAGAAAGAGACAGAATGAATACACCCACAAAATTGCATGGCTTTTTTTTATCATATTAAAAATGTGAACTGTGATTTTAATGGATCTACAAGGTCTTCACATTGACATATAAGGACTCTTATCTTGTACCTTCATTCTCTGTCTGTAGAATGGCCGTCTGCTGCTCTGTAGTCTTCAGCCTGGCTTCCATGGCTGAAGGAAGAAATATATTTACACAATCATGCATTGAATGAATGACGTGGTTAAAGTTCATAAAACTCCCAACAGAAGATTTTACATTGTCTACATATTGTTTTAACCCATTTAGTCCGGGAACTCATACTTTGTCATTTTAGATTTGTAGCTAACCATTAGTTTAAAATAGCAGATGTGCCGCGCTACGAGCTTGTAGATCTGCTATTTAGTTTTTAAAAAATCGTGACAATTTGTGCAAATCTTTTAAAGCAAACATTTTAACTCAAATCTTTGCTTCTGGGGATTTTACAAATGTCCTCTAAATGTCTTGGACATAAAATGTCTTGGACATCAAAAATAACTTATGTTGCTATAACATAAGTTTTCTCAAAGTGCTTCAAACTTTTTTTCATGTCAAGGACCCCCAAAATGATATTTGTCTGCTGACCCCCCCCCCCCCCCTCATCTCAAAATATTTTGTTCCAGGGACCCCCAGAAGCAGAGATTTGAGTTAAAAATGTATATATATATATTCAAAGCTATATGCACACAACTTTCATGATTTTTCAAAAATAGCAGATCTACAAGCTCATAGTGCTATGAGCTTGTAGATCTGCTATTTTTCAATAGCCAAAGAAATCTAAAATGACACAGATGGGTTCCTGAATTGAATGGGTTAACCTACAGATTCAGCGTCAGCTCAAACAAGCTTTAGGATTGTTCAAACAAAACATGTTGACTTTGATGTTTACCTTCGTTCTGCGTCTCTGTGGCCTCCAGCCGGGCTTCCATGGCTCCAATCACCATCAGCAGATCACACAAGTCAGGCTGACAGTTCCTCCTTTCTGTGTTCTCCTCACTCACTACCTTCTTGTTCATATTAACTCCTCTCTCTGTGTTCTCCTCACTCACTACCTTCTTGTTCATATTAACTCCTCTCTCTGTCTCACTGAGGATGTTTGCTCCGCTGTCTCTGACACAGCAGAACAGAAGCACCACCACTACGCTTAAAAATACCCTCATGTTGTCCTCTCTCTGGAGACTGTGGCCCCGACTGTTAACTCTGGTCCTGGTTCAGACCTTTCTACTTGCTGGTAGAGAGTCCTGTATGACCGTGTGTGTGTGTGTGTGTGTGTGTGTGTGTGTGTGTGTGTGTGTGTGTGTGTGTGTGTGTGTGTGTGTGTGTGTGTGTGTGTGTGTGTGTGTGTGTGTGTGTGTGTGTGTGTGTGAATGTGTTGGTGATAAACACATGTTGACAACAGAACCGTATCACATGATGTGCAGCAGGACACAGAGAGCATATCGTCTGTCGGGTGGAAACCTAATATGTTCAAGCTTTTCAGGATTCAAATTCAAAAACATATTTAAAAAAATCAAGCTTTTAGATCTGCTACGTTTGATGCCTTCGTGTGATGCTGTGGTATGATCAAGTGGGTGCGTTAATTTAGGGGGAAAAATCACAAAAAGTTAAGACATGGAGATAGGAGGTTTATTTACGACAGCGATGATAAGTAAACACCAGGACTGCATGGTCAATGGTGCATCTATATAGCGCTTTCATCCAAAGCACTTTACATAGATCGTGCATCACATTCACCCATTGCACCAACCTGCTCATCGGGAGCAATTAGGGGTTCAGTGTCTTGCTCAAGGACACTTCCACACTAACTCTGGGGGAGAGCCCCCCCAGCCCGGGATCGAACTGGGAACTTTTGCGGTTTCCAGTTCAACTCTACCCGGCCACTCTACCCCTGAGTCACTGCCGCCACCTGGACTGCACGATGACCAATGACACGTACACTTACACATGTGACCCAGATAGACTGAAAGACACATTTGATTAAAGAATGTGTTTAGACATTTTATGAAAAAAGAAAGAAAGTCAAATCATCATGTGTGCCTGTAAGAGCCCCCCCCCCCCCCTCTTCTCAACTCCCCTCCCCCTCATCTCCCCTTCAGTTTGCGTTCATTCACCAGGTGGAAAAAGTATATATATTTTTTTACTTAAGTAAAAGTATCAATACTGCAACATGGTACAAGTATAAGTCTAGAATTCGAAATCTACCGGAGTAAAAGTACAAAAGTATTGGCATCAAATTTGACTTAAATACCAAAAGTAAAAGTCATTATGCAGAATCTCCCATTACCCCAGTTTTCAAATGTACAAAAATCATTTGAAAATAGCAGATCTACAAGCTCACAATGCGTCGCATCGCGACGCATTGTGAGCTTGTAGATCGGCTATTTTCAAATGGCCGAAATGTGTATAGGGCTGAAGTGGTTAATGTATGTTTTGTGATATTAATCCAAATCTACAAAGTAACCAGTAACTAAAGTCTTAAAATAAATGTAGTGGGAGTAAAAAGTACAATATTTGCCTCTGAGATGTAGTGGAGTAGAAGTAAAAGTATTGGAAATTGGAAATACTCCAGTAAAGTATCACCAGAGTCGGTGTCACTTCTCAGCACAGACACGTAACACTTTGATAAGGTGGGAAAATTCCACTGAAATTGCCACATAAGACACAGCTGCTGCTGTAGATATCAGTTATTTACTTTATTTACGTCCTTGGCTGAATCTGTTGGTGAAACTTAAAATCGATTTGGTTACACATTGCATCAAAATGCATTGGTGGTGTGAGCTTGTAGATCTGCTATTTTCTAAAGATTCTTATACGTTTTGAAAACTTGTGAACCATGGCGCTTTAAAGGGTTAGTTCAGATTTTTGGACTTAAAGGGATATTTCACTTTCAAAAAAACTTTTGGTCATTTTATCGTCTACTCAGGCTTTTGTGAGCCCCCCAGACAGTTTTTAAGTTGCTCAATTCAGTATTTAGATAATTGATATTCATTTGATCAGACACGCCCCCTTCCTATACAAACCCATTATAATTTCAAACTCCATTTTAACCATGATAGATTCATCAAAAACACCCGTCCTTGGTTCTGGTGACTCATACCGCCCCCCTAATACGCGAGGGGGCCATGTTCTTTCAATTACTTTTTTCATTAATTTTTTATATATTTTTTGGAAAATGAAAAAAATAAAATACAATATTTTTTTTAAATAAAATTTATGAAAACATTAATCGGAAAAACACGGCCCCCTCACGCATTAGGAGGGCAGGGTGAGTCACCAGAACCAAGGACGGGTGTTTTTGATGAATCTAACATGGTTAAAATGGAGTTTGAAGGAAGGGGGCGTGTCTGATAAAAAATAATATCAAATATCTAAATATTGAATAAAGCATCTTAAAAACTGTCTGGGGGGCTCACAAAGGCCTGAGTAGACGATAAAATGACCAAACGTTTTTTTGAAAGTGAAATATCCCTTTAAAGCTGTAGGAAATACTTGAATGTAGTGGTTGCAAAGGTATTAATTGATTGCCCGAGTCCCGTGGTCAGAGTTCTGGTCCGGTTATGGTCCGGTTCTGATGAATATGAAGTAGTTCCGGTAGGTTAGTAGATTTGGTGGGGGCCGCTCATTAAAAATAAATTAATTTTAAAAAAACTAGCGTCATTTGTATTGTTGACCTATTTCTACCATATAGTGCAGGTTCCGTTCAACTTCGGCCCCTCTGTCACATGGTACTATTTTTTGTGTCATATATTTTGTGGGTGAGTAGGCTGCCGTGGCGCAGTGATTCTGGACACAAACAGAAAAGTACAAAATGTCAAAATGAACACTGTATCCCATCAAGCCACATGCAGGACATGAGGGGAACATTTCAGAACATTATTTGACCTTCTTCAGTTGGTGACAATAACAGAAAATACACTAGTGTAGAGCCCTGAGGGACGCCGCTCATTTGGGGTTTAAGTGGTTAACTTTTGTCCAGAGACCCAGGAAGTGCTGCTATAACGTCCTGCGTCCATGCAGAAATATGGCATCCCGTGGACCCAGGCCTGGAATTTCATCATTTTAGGGGCAAGGCCACTTGGTGTTGTCCATCTTTTGAGGGCACAAAGGCCAAATGCCAGGGCAGGAAGGCCATCAAATAAAACAAGATTCTAGTCCATTGAAAAATAATTCATTGAATCTAAGGGTTTAAGGATGCCTGCCTGTCCTGCCTGGACCACTCTTAAGGCAGGTACAGACTGTACGACTTTAAAGTGTTCGGGGAGTCGTCTGATCGTTAAGCATTACACACTGCAGGAGTTTATTTCTTGAAATCGGCTGTCATAATATCGTTGTGGTCTTCACAACAGGATTGATCCCCGACAAGGGCTGACACACTGTAGGATAGTTCACTAGAATGCTATCTCCAGAGTCAGACCCAATACATACATTTGAGTTTATTCCAATTCATTTTAATCGACGTATCCCGTGATATGCCTCTCCCCCTCTCCCTCTCCCCCCTCTCTCGCTCTTTCTCTCTCTCTCTCTCTCTCCCTCTCTCTCGCTCTCCCTCTCTCGCAGTCAAGTGCGCAGAAGCCGTCAGTGACAGCGTTGCCATGTCCGCTTATTATAAGCGACTTTGGGCTTGTTTTTCTGTAGAGTTGCTTGTAAATATTGGTTGTTGCGGGGTGCATTTTTTGGGCTTATTTGTGTAGTTGCTTATTTGGCCTTGTTTCCTAATGTTGTTTAAACCAGTGGTTTAAACAACACATAATATGTATTTGTCCGCAGACCCCCCTTCTGTAAATATGTTGTGCCATCACTGACCCCCATACAAGATTTGGAAAATATTCCACAATTTTCTCAAGATTTTTATTTGAAAATAGCTGCGACGCGTTGTGAGCTTGTAGATCGGCTATTTTCAAATATCCAATGTATTTGTAAATAGGTTTAAAGTGCTCAAGTGGCCTTTTCTTGGGCTTGTTTTCATAGACCTGGTTGCTTATTTCTCTCGCAACATCTGGCAACGCTGTTCATAACAGCGTGCACATGCTGCACACTCACACACACACACACACACACACACACAGAGCTCGCTCTTGCTCTCACTCTCTGTCTGTCTGTCTCTCTCTCTCTCTCTGTACAATTCCTCTAAAATAAACAGCCCACCACCAGGCTCGCTCACTCTCTCATTTTGTTTTATAATGTTAACTTAATACAGGACTGGACGGTAATATTGCGGTAGGGACTGTTTGTTGTGGTCAGATCCAGTGACGCTCCCCTGGCCACGGTGGCTGTAATGTGCTCTCATTGGCTGTAGCGTGGATCTCCTCGCAGACCCTTTCATAATGTATGATACTGTCCGATCTCCTGTCTGGGACAGAGCTGAATATCTAACATGGTAGTTATCTGAAAACGGTCGGAAAGCCGTCTCAGAGCGGATAATCGCGGCCACATCGTCTCGCGGAACCTTTCACACAGAGCGAGCATTATCTCGCAGATCAAAGGCCGATCTGCGTCAGATCGGGAGGTTTTGTCGGCGAGCGCCAAAAAATGTCGGCGACAGCAATCTCGGACCCAATCTCCTGCAGTGTGTACGGGCCCTTAGGGCAGTGGATCTCAAACTTTTTCATGTCAAGGATCCCCAAAATGACATGTATTTTGGCCACGGACCCCCATGTCAAGATATTTTGTTCCAGGGACCCCCCCCCCACAACAGTTACAAATGTTCGCTTTAAAAATATTATATTCAAAGATTTGCACAAATATTCACGATTTTTCAAAAAATAGCAGATCTACAAGCTCATAGCGCGGCACTCGGTGCCGCGCTATGAGCTTGTATATCTGCTATTTTTGAATAGCCAAAGTATAAAAGGTTAAAGTGGTTAAAATTATTGTGATGCCATATTAACACATTTTGCTGGGGACCCCCTGGAACCCCCCCCAAAGGACCCCTGGGGGTCCCCGAACCCCACTTTGAGAACCAACGATTTAGGGTGCCTGAAGAACTCGCCCCGGTCAAATTGATCCTCCTGGCTTCACATAATAGTATTTACCCTATGCCCACCATATCCTCCCACGCCGCTGCTGCTGTTATTATCGTCTATTATTATGGACACGACGCAGATCTCCAGTTCCTCCTCCCTCACCAGAGCTTCTTCTCTCATCCCACACTGACTCTGTGAGAAACTCATGGAAAATGTTTTGCTTTGGTGTTGTTGTTGTTGTTGTTGTTCATGTTGTGTTTCTGAGGACACCCACATAGCCTCAGTTCACCGGCTCAGCTGAGCCATTACACATTCCACAGGGCTTCACACTGAGCCGGCGGCTTTTTAATTCATGCAAGAACAACAGTAGGGTGGGTGGGTGGTGGGGGGTGAGGGCGGGGTCATAAATGCTTGTCTTGTGCCTGTGTGGATGGATGGGGTTGGAAAAGGCTGTTGTGTGTGTGTGTGTGTGTGTGTGTGTGTGTGTGTGTGTGTGTGTGTGTGTGTGTGTGTGTGTGTGTGTGTGTGTGTGTGTGTGTGTGTGTGTGTGTGTGTACGTGCGTGCGTGCGTGCGTGCGTGCGTGCGTGCGTGCGTGCGTGCGTGCGTGTGTGCGTGTGTGTGTGGGGGTGGTTAAACTGTTCTTATACAGTATCTGTCCTTCACCTTCACCTTCACCTATCCCATAACCCCGGAGGGTCGTTGGGGCACCACAGACGATCTGTTGACCAGCTCTCTCCGTCCCTCTCTGTCCTCGGCAGCTCTCATTGCCTCACTGAGTTTCAAGTGAGTCCATTCTCCGATGTTATCTTCCCATCTTTTCTTCTGTCTCCCTCGTCTCCTGCCACCTTGTACGGTGCCTTGCAAGATGGTCTTTGCAAGGCCTGAGGATCTGGTGATGTGTCCGTACCACCTCAGTTTTCGCTTTATGACAGTAGTAAGCAGGTCATCATGTGGGCCGATGGCTTGGCTGATCTTTTGCCGGACTTCCTCGTTGGTGACATGTTGGGTGTAGGAGATACCCATGAGTCTTCTGTAGCATCTCATCTCCATGCTCTGTATTCTCTTCTGGAGCTCTGTTGTCAGGGTCCAAGTTTCACAAAGCGTATAGAAAGATTGAGATGACAAGTGAGCGCATTAGTCTCATTTTTGATGCCAGACTGATGTTTTTGTCTTTCCATATGGGCTTGAGTTTTGCCAGGGCAGCAGTTGTTTGAGCAATTCTGGCAAGGACTTCCCGTTTGGAGTATCTGTCCATATGCCTCAAATGTATACATTTGTAATCAAACTAATTGCTGTCTTTTAATGTAAAGCACATGGAGTTGATGTGCTATATGAATACTGTACATTTGACTTGACTTCAGAACTCTGCCTTCCTGATCTGCACACCACCAAACCACACCAAACCACACCAAACCACACCAAACCACACCGTACCGCACCAGGTGCGCAAGGCGCGGCAGTGGCTCAGGGGTAGAGTGGCCGGTAGAGCGGCCGGATGGCAACCGTGAGGTTCCCAGTTGGATCCCGGGCCCCCCCAGAGTTAGTGTGGAAGTGTCCTTGAGCAAGACGCTGAACCCCTAACTGCTACTGATGAGCAGGTTGGTGCCTTGCATGGTGTGTGTGAATGTGTGAATGTAATGCACAATCTATGTAACGCACAACACAGTGCCTTTATAACTGAAGTGAGGGCTTTAGAACCTCTATAACAGGTCTAAAGTGAGGGCTTTAGAACCTCTATAACAGGTCTAAAGTGAGGGCTTTAGAACCTCTATAACAGGTCTGAAGTGAGGGCGTTAGAACCTCTATAACAGGTCTAAAGTGAGGGCTTTAGAACCTCTATAACAGGTCTAAAGTGAGGGCTTTAGAACCTCTATAACAGGTCTAAAGTGAGGGCTTTAGAACCTCTATAACAGGTCTGAAGTGAGGGCGTTAGAACCTCTATAACAGGTCTAAAGTGAGCATACATTTGACTTTAAATGAAGAATAAACTCTCCAGACATACAGTATGGTTAGAGAGACATCTAGTGGACAAATGATGAAATGTAAGCAATAGCTGAGTTTAGAATGAATAGTACCTGATTATGAAATAACTATGAAAATGGAGACATTTACAATGTTTGAGTTCTTCATAACATTTTAAATCCAGATTAGATTATCATAGAAATGCCAGCAAATGGACAGGATTATACCTAGAATTCCTGTGACCCATTATTTGCACATCTGACCATCTATCTCTTTAACATCTCTTTATTAATGTACTATACTCTTTGCCTGTTTAAACCAGTGGTTCTCAACCTGTGGTTCGGGACCCCCAGGGGGTCCCCAGATGACACTGAAGTGACAATTTAAGGACTTTTAATATCTAATAAAAAAAAGATAAGAAAAAGCCCATTACTGCATCAAAAGTAATCCATTAACGATACTAAATAAAAACTGCTCAAACATTGTGCAAATGTGCAAATAATAAGAAAGAGGCGATCTACAAGCTCTCAACGGCTCTACGTTGTGAGCTTGTAGATCTGCTATTTTCACAATATTTATCTGCGGAATCGAGTCAAACTAAATATGAATGCCTCAACTCCTACCATTCCAAGTGCTTGTCAGTGTCGGGGGTCCCCAGTTCAAATATGATTATTTTGGGGAGTCGTGGCCTGAAAAGGTTGAGAACCATTGGGTTACACTACCAGCCCTATGGTATTATACCACTTATATTCTGTTACACTACCATGTGTAAAACCCTACGGGGATCTCATTTTAAATAAGCCAAGTGCTTTTATGAGCGATCCAGTTTAGAGGACCTTGTATTGTGAATTGTACTTCCATGTACTGTTTCCATGTCTTTCTAAATAAAGTATTCAATCAATCAATCAATCCTTCAAAACTGCCCTAAAAGAGTACCTTCAGGAGGCTGCAACTCCAAACTGGCCCCTGTAAAAGTCATAACCAAACCACATGCACGTGCATGCACACGCACACGGCAGTGGCACAGCCAGAACGCTAGTATATGCTGGGCCTGAGCAGGAGCGGGTGGGCAATTTTGTATCCAAAAATTTATTATATATACATTTTTGGGCCACGGCCCACAAATGTGGGACACACACACACACACACACACACACACACACACACACACACACACACGTCAAATGCACCCCAGATGCCAGATGCTTTAGTGAATACTGACATTCAGATTCCTTCCCTCTAGCTAGAACCCTGTAACCTGTGTGACTCCAGGCTTTATGTGGAATCAATGTATCCAGCAGGGAGACCCAACCTGACCTGAATAATAAAACTAACAGTGAATTATGTTTGTTATCATAGCAGTGGTGTAACTAAGTACATTATATAACTGCTCCTAAACTGTCTTTTACTGAGGCAGAGTAAACCACGCTCCACTGATGTTCATGAGGGCTTTTTATTTTCACCCAATGTAGACAACGTGAGAAACTGTGAATGAAATGACACAAAACAAATAATATGTTTTAACCACAATGAATTATGAATGTCCTTGTTGACAGCCATGCTATCTTCTTTTTAAATGTTTAGTTGCATGTTTAGTTGCATAAACACACACAACAAAACAACAACAATCATTGTACAGAGAAAACAAAGAAGACACATACCGTGTGCGCCTTCTGCCCATATATATTCAGGAGTGTTAGTACTTTTTATCATTTTATATATTTTCTTCTTGACATACACCGAACTCCTCACAGCTCTGAAACTCTATTTGTTCTGATTACCAGCACCTTTAACTCACCCAGGTGAACCCAATGCTGCGTGATTGGTGTCACGTGATATCTGCTCCAGCAGGCCACAATGCAGAGAACAGTAGAAGGCACTATGTTATCATACTCCATACACATACAATACAGCATATTACCCAAAATGAACAATATTCACTTTTCATATTTTCAGAAAAATAATAAAATCAAATACCACAAAATTCAACCACTCTCTGGAACAGCTACACATTTACTCAAGTACTGTACTTAAGTAGAATTTTTATTTAACTTTACTGGATTATTTCCAATTTGCAATACTTTTACTGCTACCCCACTACATCTCAGAGCCAAATATTGTATTTTTACTCCACTACAATTATTTAAAAACTTTAATTACTAGTTACTTTGCAGATATAAATGATTATGTTGTAGAACATACATTAACCACTTTAGCCCTACTTTATACATATTTGAAAATAGCAGATCTACAAGCTCACAACGCTTGCGACGCGGCGCGTTGTGAGCTTGTAGATCTGCTATTTTCAAACTTTTTAGTGCTTTTACTTTAAGTATATTTTGATGCCAATACTTTTGCACTTTTACTCAAGTAACATTTTGAACACAGGCCTTTTAGCTTGTAACAGAGTATTTCTATATTGTGGTATTATTGCTACTTTTACCTAAGCAAAACATCTGAGTACTTCTTCCACCACTGGTTCTTATCACCCAAAAGTTACACTTCTAGAGAGACACACTTTTAACCAGAGTCTCACAAACTAAACAAATAAACCCACACCCCCTAAACAACACACATTCTAATTCAAACCCACTTACGAGTCGCTGAATCCTGCCTCTGCGACTAAAGTTCTGCCCCGTTGGAGACATTTGCACAACAAAGTATAGAAACTACAGTTTTCTAATAATTGTAATGGAGTAAAAGTACAATATTTGCTTCTGAGATGTAGTGGAGTAAAAGTAAAAGTATAGACAATTGGAAATACTCCAGTAAAGTAAAAAATACCTCAAAGTTTTACTTGAGTACAGTACTTGAGTAAATGTACTTAGTTACTTTCCACCACGTGCTGTGCACGGTGCCATCGGAAAATGATCCGTTTAGGCGCCATCGCCCGCCAAATGGATTCTCTGTCAGCGCGGTAACACGCCCTAACGCCCACTCAGGCTGTATTTGTTTGTCTTTTGTGAAAAGCCATTACCTTGGCAGAGGGGGGGGGCTCTAACCTCTCCTCCATTTAGATGAGGCTATCGTTCTCAACCTCGCTCGCAATTTGTCCAACCCGAGGCCATCTAAATGCTGAGAACAAGGCTTTTCTCTCATTAACAGTCCTTATACGAAGGACACGGAGCGCCGACCAAGCAGAACCCCAATGAGCCATGGTAACAACAAGGGCTAATAGAGTAATGTTCAATCCTGGTATGACCTGTGTCGTTGTGTTTACGGGACGCTCTTAACCCCACAAACAACCAGTCGTGTAAAGTAACAAAGTACATTTACTCAAGTACTGCACTTAAGTACAATTTTGGGGTAGCCGACTTTTACTCTACTTGAGTATTTCCAATTGTCTATACTTTTACTTCTACTCCACTACATCTCAGAGGCAAATATTGTACTTTCACTACAATTATTTGAAAACTTTAGTTACTAGTTACTGTTCAGATATCAATAATTACGTTATAAAACATACATTAACCACTTTAGCCCTATTTTATACCTAGGCTATTTGAAAATAGCCGATCTACAGGCTCACAGCGCGTTGCATCGCGACGCGTTGTGAGCTTGTAGATCTGCTATTTTTGTATATCTGCTATTTTTACTTGTTGATACCAATACTTTTGTACTTTCACTCAAGTGAAGTACATTTTGAATTCCGGACTTTTACTTATAACTGAGTACTTCTACTTTGCAGTATTGATGCTTTTACTTAAAACATTTGAGTACTTTTTTTTAGTACCGCCACTGCAAACAACACTGTTTGAAAGACTGTGTCGTTGACCTCGTCGCTGTAGCTCTGCTCTCATCATTAGCCTATTACCTTCAACAATCTATCAACACCACAATCAATCTTTAAATGCATGAAACCTGTGTGTGTGTGTGTGTGTGTGTGTGTGTGTGTGTGTGTGTCCGTCCGTCCGTCCGTCCGTCCGTCCGTGTGTGTGTGTGTGTGTCCGTCCGTGTGTGTGTGTGTGTGTGTGTGTGTGTCCGTCCGTGTGTGTGTGTGTGTCCGTCCGTGTGTGTGTGTGTGTGTGTGTGTGTCCGTCCGTGTGTGTGTGTGTCCGTCCGTCCGTCCGTCCGTCCGTCCGTCCGTGTGTGTGTGTGTGTGTGTGTGTGTGTCTGTGTCTGTGTGTGCGCGCGCGTGTGTGTGTGTGTGTGTGTGCGTGTGTATAATAATTTAATAATTTAAAAAAATGTATCTGTATCTGTCTCTCCGCTGGGTTCTGTGCAGTGTTGATTTTGTCGACTAAAACTACGACGAAAAATGTTGGTCGACTACCTTTTTTCACTGAAGAAAACTAAATAAAAACTAAGCTATGACGACTAAAACTATGACTAAATATATTGACAATTTCATCAACAAATAAAAACTAGACTAAAATGTTAGTGAGGGATCTAGTGGAGAAGAGATCCAGTAGAACTAAAAGACATTTTATATTTGGTTGCGCTCGGGTGTTGCGCTCTGAAAATAGCAGATCTACAAGCTCACAACGCGTCACGATGCGACGCGTTGTGAGCTTGTAGATCTGCTATTTCCAAATAGCCTATGTATAGAATAGGGCTGAAGTGGTTAAAGGTTTCATGACATTCACTTTTACACCACATTCAAAGTCTTTGTCCTGGTCCTTCAAAAGTGTACAAAAAGTTTTAAGTAAAAATTCCATTCCAGTGATCAATGGCAGGCGTTTTTCTCTCACATTTCTAAAGCCTTTTCAACTGCAATGAAAAAAGAAATCTTTGCCTGCGGGTGTCGCTGGTGAGGGATTTTGCCTGTCAATCATCGCCTCTGCTCCGCCCCCCCCCAAAGGAAAGGATAGGGGAGGGGAGGGGCGAGGAGGAGAGTGGGCGGGATTAATCGACAGTGACCTCACTGTCGAAGGGCCAAGCTCAGATTACTTTTCAGCCTAATTATTCAGAAAACCCCAGACCACAGAAAATCCACTGAATGTTTTAAGTTCAGTTTTTTTGGGTGTAATTGAGGTCATAAAACCCCAAATAAAACATTGAAAATAAAAAAAGTGAAAATGAATGTCATGATACCTTTAATGTATGTTTTACGATATAATAATGTAGATCTGCAAAGTAACTAGTGACTAAAATTTTCTAATACTTGTATTCGAGTAAAAGCACAATATTTGCCTCTAAGGTGTAGTGGAGTAGAAGTAAAAGTATTGAAAATTGGAAATACTTTAGTACGGTAAAAGTACCTCAAAATGAATTAAAAGTACAGTACCTGAGTAAATGTACTTAGTTACTTTACACCACTGGTTGTAATCCTCTTCATCATCATCAACATCTTCTGCAAACTCTGCATTCTTGTTGTCTTGCTGTACGTGTGTGAGCAGGTTGTGCCATGTTGTAATATAGCTTTTTTTTGTTTGTTGTTCTTTTATTAAACTCTTGAACCCTGTTTTTCAAGACGTGTTTCAACAAACAAATGAATTTGATGATAGGGGTGTTGGGTGTTTAAGAGAGGAAAAAAATAAAAAAGAGACGGGGAGGTGGAGAGAAGTCCTTTGTCCTTTCATTCTGTTTACTAAGGGGAGAAAAGAACATTCAGGAGATCTGATCCGGTGCATCTCAGTGAGAGAGAGAGCGAAGAGCTACTGCAACGATGGACTGTGAGATCACCCGCCATGTGAAGTTTGATGACATAAAGGGTGACACCTTCTATTTTAAAGGTGAATATGTCTGTTTTAGATGTTGCCCCATTAACTCATTAAGACCGTGAAAGCCTCCGTGTCATTTTATACTTTGGCTATTAAAAAAATAGCAGATCTACAAGCTCATAGTGCGGCACGAAGTGACACGCTATGAGCTTGTAGTTCTGCAAAAAAAAAAAAAATTGTGAACATTTGTGCAAATCTTTGAATATACTGTATATCAATCATTTTTTTAAAGCGAAGTTGTTTTCGCTTTAAAAAAATATTTTAAGATGGGGGTCAGCGGCCAAATCGGTGTCTTTTTGGAGGGTCAAACCCCCCCAAAACCCCCAAAATGCATAGAAAACTATGCATTATACCTATAACACAATACAAACACAATGGTCTTACACCTGCATTAGGCTACTATTCATGATTTATTTCTTTTTTGCATTTCTTTTTTTTTTTTTTTTCTGGAGCCAAGGTATGGCACCTGCCATACCTTGCCATACCCAATTGACGCTTGAAATGTATGTGGCTGTGAAGTTGCATAATGTGTTGTTCTCTTTCACATCTTCAGAGATACAATGGGAGGAGACAGACTGTATGTATCAAAGGACAAAGAAAACCAATGTGATGTGGATTAAGAACAAGGACAACTACTTTCTGCTCGTTGGGGAAGAAGACCAGTTGATCTTTGAAACATTAAGCAAACAGCAGCTGGATTCAGCTGGTAAGAGTCCAGCAACAGAGCCATTGTCATATTTTAAGGGGACATTTCACTTTCAAACATGTTTGAAAGTGAAATATTAACATTTTAACATCTACTCAGGCTTTTGTGAGCACCTCAGACAGCTTTTAGGTTGCTTGATTCACTATTTAGACATTAGATATTCATTTTATCAGACCTTCCAAACGTATAATTTAAAAGCATTAAAATAATTAACACAATATAAATGTAGTGCAGTAATAACAGCAAAGCAGTATTACAGAATAGCACAATTACAGACCAGTGTGTGCAGGTATGCATGTACAGTATGCAAATGTTTCCAGAGATGGTTTGGCACTGGGAAATAAATGTTGCATTAGCCATAGTCAGACACCAATACATAAACAAATATATATATATATATTAATATATTAGTGTCTCTCTGTTTTCCTGGGGAAACACAATGAACAGCATCTAACAACTCATGTCATTAATGCTGCTCAGCCATATATATATAAATATATATAAATATATATATATATATATATATATATATATATATATATATATATATATATATATATATATATATATATATATATATATATATACATACACACACACACACACACACACACACACACACACACACACACACACACACACACACACACACACACACACACACACACACACACACACACACACACACACACATATATATATATATATATATATATGCTGAAGAAATAGTTAATAAATGTTTCCCTTTCCTTTATTTTTTAGACTGTTGCTTCACAATCAGCAACTACAGAGGACCAAACATTCCTACGAATGGAACAGAGGACAGAAACAGAGGGCGGCCAGTAATGCTCTATGTCAGACAACATGACACATTCAAAGTTGTGAGCTGTAAGGAACATAAAGTTCACGTGGAGACCCTGGTGAGTGTTCATGGTCACATCATGTGACTCTTTGTGTCTCCTACCGGAACCGCTGCCGGTCATCAAATTATTGTCTTAGGAATGAGACAAAAACCAAAAAAAGTCTCCATGGAGTGACTAATCCATTGAAACAACGTTTTTTTGGGGGTGAAGTGTCCCTTTAAGACCTGAGGCAGAGTCTTACAAAAATGTCTAACAGTTTAAAAAAAATGTTTCTATGTCAGTGGTGCTCAAACATTTTCATGTGGAGGACCCCCAAAGTTATGTATTTGGCCACGGACCCCCATCTCAAGATATTTTGTTCCAGGAACCCCCCCCCCCCCCCCCCCCCAGTAGCAAAGAATTGAGTTAAAGATGTTCGCTTAAAAAAATATACTCAAAGATTTGCAAAAAAAAAATCATTATTTAAAAATAAAAATAAAACCTACAAGCTTGCAACGAAGTGACACGCTGCAAGCTTGTAGATCTGCTATTTTTGAATAGCCACCAAAACGATTGTGACACTGCTAAAAATGTGTCCGAGTGGTACCAGCGGGTACATGGGAGAGTGCATTGACTGGCAAGGGACCCTGAATACCGTCTTATAAAAAAAAGGTAAATACAAAAAAGGTATTCAGGGTCCCGAAAGGGGCTATAGGTGGAACTCCTCGTCTTCTCGTCCTGATGTTTATCTTCCTCCTCTATATGTTTCTGTAGGACCGTCTTCCAGACCAGATCGAGGACGATGGACACAGGTTTTTGTTCTTCTTGAAGAAAGTCACTGGATGCGAGAGCACCTACATGATGGAGCCATCTGTCCACTCCTCCCACTTGCTGGGATTTGATCATTGTGACCGTTCTCTGCTCAAACTGGTTCTGCTCTCACAGAACGCACAACAAGTACAAGAACAAAGCCACTTTTCCATGCGGAATTGTAAGATCTAATTAATAGTCAATGTTTGCAGAGGTTGTGTCCTTGATTTGATTTGATTTGATTTTATTAGACGCTATACACGAGAAAAACACATGTTACACCATGTTCATCATAGAAACGTCAAGGATACAGACACAGAAAAGTCTTGCGACTTGTTTTCATTGTGGTCCTTGGTCTGAGACAAACAACACTGCAACAAAATACATACAGGTAAACAGTACAATAATAAATAAAACAATCAATTACTACACTACCTACAGCATAAATACATATAATCACATTGCTAACATAAGTGACCCTACTATTCGGCAACGTTTTCTAATAGCCATGCTTTGACCCTTGTCTTAAAAAGGAGATGGCTGCTGGTGCTCTTTATGGTCAGGGGTAGCGAGTTCCAGTTAACTGCTCCTCCAAATCTAAATGAGCGTTTTCCCATTTCAGTGGTGAACGTGGGCATGGTCAGGTCTGCTATGCTGGCTCTGGTTAGGTGGGAATGGGCTTCGCTACGCTTCTGAAAAAGATTACATAGGTACACAGGGGCGCTGTTTATGTAGATGTTATGCACCAAGTTCAGCTGTAGTTGAACTGACCTGGCTGCCAGAGGGAGCCAACCCAACTGCTGGAAATGATGTTTTCCAACATGGTCCCTTGCAGACAGCCCCAAGACAAGCCTGACCAACCTATTTTGAGAAACCTGCAACTTCTCTTTTAGGGCTTTGGTTAGGCCACCGTACCATGAGCCAATGGCATAGTCAAAACAACATAAAACCAGTGAGTTTGCTAATAAGCGAAGACTGGCAGAGTCCAGAAACTGCGCTTTCCTGGCTAAGAATTTGGTTCTACCATTTACCTTACTAATGGTCTTAAGAGCCATGTTTTCACCACCCAGGCTGCGATCAAGCAGACAACCAAGGTAGCTGACTGAGGGTTTAGCCGGAAAGGACTGGCCCCCAAGAGTGATACTAGGAGAGGCCAGTTTGTGCAACCTGGGCTGAGAACCAAATAAAATATATTCAGTTTTGGCCATATGAAGGGATAATTTATTGTCTGAAAGCCAGGTCTTAATACGATTGAATTCCTTGACAAGGGTGCCATTCAACTTGTCTACATCCTCATCTGAGGCCAGGATGGCTGAATCATCCGCGTACAAGAACAAATTAACAGTACAGGCAGCTTGGAGGTCGTTTATGAAAATTAGAAACAACAGGGGGCCCAAAACACTCCCTTGCGGGACGCCGCAGGTCACAGGCAGAGCCTTTGAGAGATGGCCTTGAAAGTCTGTGATTTGATCCCTGTCTGAAAGATACGAAATAAACCAATTTAAGCTAGAAGAGCTCAGGCCTAAGGCTGAAAGTTTGTTGAACAGTAAGCCGTGGTGTACTGTGTCAAAGGCTTTTTGGAGATCAATTAGGATCATTCCACTTAGCTTACCAGCTTCCATTTCAGATCTAATGAAATCAGTAAGGTAGAGAAGACATGAGTCAGTTGAGTGGGACTTCCTAAAACCAGACTGGAAAGTATACAGTAGTTTGGAGTCACTAAGGTACCCATAAAGTTGTTCATGAATTACTTTCTCCAGTACTTTGGAAGCGACACTGAGTATGGAGATAGGTCTGTAGTTTCCCGGGTCAGACCTATTACCCTTCTTAAAAAGAGGGATTGTTTTGGCATGTTTCATGTCCAAGGGGACAGTTCCTTGCTCTAGGGACAAATTAACTATGTGTGTGACACATGGTGCAATCAGGTCCGCTGCATCCTTTAGGAACCTTGCAGAGATGTTATCAAGCCCAGTGGCCTTGTTGGTGTTAAGGCTCTTTAACATTTTATTTATGTTTACAACAGTGACTGGCTTGAAAGAAAAGCTGTTAGGAGTGACACCGCGACGGTCATAGAAAGCTTGCAGTTCTTTTTGCCCGTAGGTAACAGGGCCTGCAGGCAGACAAGCAACAAGTTTCATGGCAATAGAGGTGAAAAAAGAGTTAAAGTGGTTTGCAATCAGGTTTTTGTTATACACCCTATTACCTTCAATATCTAGCGAGATACAAGGACTCGAATCTTTCGTTTTGGTGGTGCAACCCAGGTTCTTTAGGGTTTTCCATAAGGTTCGAGAGTTATCCTTGTGTTCCCTGATTTGCTCTGTGAAATAGCTGGACTTGGCCTTTTTCACTTTGCGCTGAACCTGATTTCTGAGCCTTCTAAAACGTAGGAGGTCAGCTCGATTACCTGATTGCTTGAAACGAGACAGGGCTTTGTCCCTGGCGCTAATGGCTTCAAAGATTGCTTGTGTGAACCATACATTGGATCTCTGCTTGATTCGGACTGTTCTAGTTGGAGCTACTGTGTCAATTACAGAGATAAAAAGTTTTTTAAAACTACCCCATGCCTGATTGATGTCATCAGAATTAAGAACTGGGGACCAGTCTAGCTTCTGTAAAGCCTCGCAAAATTGAGCCGTAGAGTAGCGCTTAAAGGATCTGGCAGTGATTGACTTATGGGAGTTAAAAATGACTCGTTGGGCTCTCCTGGAGCAGTAAGTAAGAAAGTGATCACTAATGCCATAGGTTAAAACACCACTTTGAGAGATAAGATCAGTGTCTGAAACAAAAATTAAATCTATGGTGCTAGAAGAAAAATCATCAATGCGAGTGGGTTCGTGGATCATTTGTGTGAGTCCAAAGGCCCTGCTAAACCTATCCAGCCCTTTGAAAGTGGCACAGGATTTATTAGCAGCATCTGTGTTAAAATCACCAATATATATGCATTCCCTGGTCAGCAAATTAGGACATTTTGACAAAACTTAATCGAAAAGGTCATAAAAGGAGTATTGCTGTGGAGGACGATAGCATACACCCAGGAGTATGGGCGATATATGGGGAGGACGGATGTCAATCATTAGAATTTCAGCCAAATTGGTGTCAAGGTCTTTTCTAATGGTGAAATCAAGGTCGGCTCTGATGTATGCACATACACCACCGCCGCCACGATTACGGTCTTTCCGTACAATGGAGTAATTATCAATAGATAGTTCGGAGTCACTGATACTAGCATCGAGCCAGGTTTCAGTGAGACAAAATACTCCAACTTTAATTGATTTGACCAGGGCTCTGATCTCATCGATCTTCGGCCACAAACTCCTAACATTAAGATGCACAAAATGCAGGCCCTTTTCTTGAAAGGGTTTGCATAGGTGCGCAAAGTCGGGAGGTGAAAGATTTGTCCGTGAGACAGGACCAGGGTTGAGTTCAACATTGCCAGACAACAGAAGTAACAGGAGGATAAAACATTTTTTTCTGAGAGCACTTACAGGGTCCTTGTTTACATAGGAAGACACATGCCTATGGCTGAGACAAAGAACATAGTCCTGAAGTAGCATGAGAGCTGGGAAGTGTGCAGTACAGACAACATTGTAACACGAAGAGCAAGAAGCAGCTAAAACAAAAAAACACTTGGAATGTGCAAAAGTTGTGCTGGTTCCTTTGCTGGGAACACTCACCCCAGATGACGGGAACGGTGGAGGAGACCCCCAGTCCGAGGAGGTAAAAGCACTCAAAGCTAAAACTATAAAAAAGTTAAAAAGAGACAAGCGAGCCATCCTTACTGCTCGGTAAGGCGCTCCTGGCTGGAAACAAGCCAAGCTGGTCGCTGCAAGTTTGCCACTGTAGCCTTCTGAAGTTACTCCCTGGAGCTGTTAGCCTGGTCCGGACCGAGCGCAGCCCCACTGCGGGAGCTGTTGACTTGTTTCCGGGAGGCGGACAGGACGCAGCACCGCTGCGGGGAGCCCACTGTAGCCACTGCCCTGGGGCTCGTAGCCAGATCGCCGCTTCACGTTGCTGGAAGGGAGTCCTGGGAGCCGGTTAGCGTGGCTAGCGTAGCCACCGGACTGAGGATGAGGAGATCGTCAGGATTCCACTACAGCTGAGAGGAGCAGAGCACTAGCGTCCTGGCTAAAGACGAGCCAAGCTAGTCTCTCTCTGCGATGAGAAGAACTGCTGTAGGCAGTCCACTGGAACTGAGGCCCGGGTCTGGAAGCTGTGTCGGGGCTTCACAGGAGTCCCAGAAGCCGGTTAGCCTGGCCACCAGGCTAAAGGTAAGCCTAGCTAAGCTACCGGTCCTCACAAGTATAGCATACCGTTTCACCACAGTCCTCACAAGTATAGCACACCACAATCACAACAACACAAAAAGTCCTCACAAGTATAGAAAAACCTCTGCATAAAGGTCCTCACTAGTAGGCTAATTGTCGGGAGTTGTCGGTGTGTGTGCGTGTGTGGAGCGTGGAGCGTGGACACTACAGTTCTTAATGCTTATTCAAAATGCTTATTCTTAATGCTGGCAGATCCGTCTGTATGGTTTCCAGGCTAGTTTTAACCTGCTGTATAGTTTTTAACCTGAACCAGAAAACAAATTCAAAAAAATCACTGATTCTTCTGAATCACTAACCTGACATGTCTTTAGATTGTTTTAGGTGGGGAAGGAAACTTTTAGCATTGTACTCAAATTTTCAAGTAGATTCCAAGTAGATTACTTGAGCAGCCAACATCTTTTAGATAAGTATTTTTTTAATCTGTTTCCACATTGTGTAACATTCTGTAATAAAATGATTCTCTTTTGTTCCACAATTTATCTTCATTCCTGTTCACTACCATACATGTGCAGTCAAGCAGTGCTTTGGTGGGACTCAAATAACACATGCTGCCTCAAGCATTATTCTGCTTGAGGCATGAGATGAACTTCCCTCGATAGTAGTTATTGTAAAAACATGTAAAGGCAGATTAGTTTTTTTTAGACAAAGGCCTGGATGCCACATACCAGCCGAGCATGCTGTAGCAGGTACAGTAAGCAGGTAACAGCACCAAGTTATCCAATATCCAGAGGGTGGAAAAAGAAGAAAAAAAGTACAGCACTGTTTGTCAACAAGTGGATCTGGACCCAAAAAGGATCACATGAGATTAGCCCAGTGGTTCTCAAACTTTTTCATGTCAAGGACCCCCAAATTGACTCTTATTAGCCCACGGACCCCTATTTGAAAAGATAAGCCAGGGACCCCCATAAGAGAAGATTTTTACGGCTCTAGCAGTGATTCTCAATCATTGTAATTTAAGGACCCCCCCAGTTTGACATGCATTAGGCTACGGACCCCCATAAAATGGCATTTATACCTCTGGGACCCCAATTCATATTGTAAAATCAATGTTAATTTAACTCTGAGAGTGTACAAATGGAATGAACCAAATGGACCAAATACACTCTCAGAGTTACAGACCCATAAGGATCCATTTGGTCCCTGTCCATCATTTAGCTGGGGACCCCCTGGAACCCCCTCAAGTAACCCTGGGGGTCCCCGGACCCCACTTTGAGAACCAATAGATTAGCCGACTGAGTCCTCAAGTGTCGCTGCATAATTATGTGCCTTTATCTTGTGTGTGTGTGTGCGTGCGTGCGTGCGTGCGTGCGTGCGTGCGTGCGTGCGTGCGTGCGTGCGTGCGTGCGTGTACATCTATCTGGGGGGGTCCCCCGGAGGCGAGCGAGTACCCAGGCTGAGCTCGGGACGCCCCGGGCCGGGCAAGGCAAGGCAAGGCAACTTTATTTATATAACACACTCATACACCAGGGAAATTCAAAGTGCTTCACAGAATACAAAATACAGAGTGCAACAATGCACTTAAAAAGAAATGGATAATATAATAGATACAATTAAAATAAGGAGCATATAAATGATAAAAAATACTCCCACTTTTGATATTAAAAAATAATAATAAAAAGTGACAGCGCAGCTCATTTAAAGCCCAGGCAAGACCTAGCTGTTCTTAGCCATCATTGGGTAGAGTAAGCCATGTTAAATAAATATGGTTTTAACTTGGTTGGGGATTGTCTAGGCTGCCCTATCACGTCTGATATCTGGTCTAGAGGGGGCGGGTTCAAAATCTCCGGAGAAACATTCCGCGAGATCCCATTGGTTCACCGATCTGTCCGTCAGCCCCCGCCCTGCCCCATGCCCCTCCTCCTCCCCCAATGTGCAGCATTGGGAGCCCTGACGTCACAGCATTTGGAGCGACGCCCACTTCACTCTGGTTGGTTGGGGAAATGAAACACTTCCTATGCCAGGAACGTCAACTGGCTGGTCCAGGCTCTTATTTTCGAGCAAAACGTGAAGGGAAATAAAAGCCCGGAGATCGAGGCTAGGGATTGTCTAATGTAACCTGGAATATTGTTCCAGGTTTGTGGTGCATAGTGGTGAAATGCTGCTTCACCATGTTTTGTTCCAACTTTTGGAACAATCAGTAGGCCAGCCCCAGATGACCTAAGGGTTCTAAGGGGTTCATATGGCCCCAGATGACCTAAGGGTTCTGAGGGGTTCATATGGCTCCAGATGACCTAAGGGTTCTAGGGGGTTCATATGGCTCCAGATGACCTAAGGGTTCTAGGGGGTTCATATGGCTCCAGATGACCTAAGGGTTCTAGGGGTTTCATATGGCTCCAGATGACCTAAGGGTTCTAAGGGGTTCATATGGCTCCAGATGACCTAAGGGTTCTAGGGGGTTCATATGGCTCCAGATGACCTAAGGGTTCTAGGGGGTTCATATGGCTCCAGATGACCTAAGGGTTCTAAGGGGTTCATATGGCTCCAGATGACCTAAGGGTTCTAAGGGGTTCATATGGCTCCAGATGACCTAAGGGTTCTAGGGGGTTCATATGGCTCCAGATGACCTAAGGGTTCTAAGGGGTTCATATGGCTCCAGATGACCTAAGGGTTCTAGGGGATTCATATGGCTCCAGATGACCTAAGGGTTCTAGGGGGTTCATATGGCTCCAGCATGTCTAAGATGTAGCTGGGCCCAGAGACACAGAGACATTTATAGACAAGTAACAGCATTTAAAAATCAGTTCTCTGGGGGACTGGTAGCCAATGTAAGGATTTTAGGACTGGTGTAATATTGTCATATTTTCTAGTTTTGGTCAGAGGCAGAGGCCTCGCCGGGGACAGGCCCCGGGAGCTGGTGGGTCTTTATTTTGCTGTTGTTGGTCATGGCTGCCAGCTCCCACTTGACGTTGTGCGGGAGCCCCGACTGCTCCAGGCCGTGCTGAATAACCGCCAGCTTGCATAAGGTCTTCAGACCAGGAGTTAAGTCTAAGATGTACAGGTTTATATTATCTGTTAGAGAACGCCTTCGATCATAGTAGATGACACGATCTCCCACCGTGCAACAGCCCATCAAAGTCGACAAACACGCGGGTCCTTTCCCCTTGGTCTCAACCTTCTTCCAGGAGAAGGTCTCTGGAGTTACTAGTTACTTTTCAGATATAAATTATGATATTACGAAACATACATTAACCACTTTAGCCTTATTTCATACCTAGGCTATTTGAAAATAGCAGATCTACAAGCTCACAGCGACGCGTTGTGAGCTCATACCTAGGCTATTTTCAAAAAATGTTGTACTTTTACTTTTGGTACTTTAAGACCTGAAGCCGATTCTACATGTCTCCTAAATCCCAACAGTATAATGAAAAACCTATGTTTTCTATATCAGTGATGCTCAATGTTTTTCATGTCAAGGACCCCCAAAATAATATCTATTTGACCACGGACCCCCATCTCAAAATATTTTGTTCCAGGGACCCCCCAGAAGCAAAGATTTTTGTTAAAAATGTTCGCTTTAGAAATATACATATTCAAAGATTTGTACACATTTTCACGATTTTTCAAAAATAGCAGATCTACAAGCTTGTAGATCTGCTATTTTTGAAAAGCCCAAAGTGTAAAATAATGCTTTTTAGCTCAAATCTAAAAATGACACAGATGCGTTCACAAAAAGCAACACAATTGTATACAATATGTAGTGGGGGGGGGGGGGGGGGGCTTCATCTCTCTCTCAGCTAAAGGGTCTTAGCCTGAACAAACTGCTCTACAGGTCTGTCACCATTACTAATGTAAGATGACGATTAATCACTCAAATAATCACGATTACAGATTTAATGTGTTTTTTAGCCAGTGAACGTTGGAACATATGAAGACTTTTAAGGCTTTGTAATCAAACATTACACAGAACAGATATGACAAATAACTGAAATATACAAAGAAATTATTGACATATTTAAAAAACATTGTATACATGTAAAAATTGCAGAAATAGCAGATCTACAAGCTTACAACGCGTCACAAAGTGACGCGTTGTAAGCTTGTAGATCTGATATTTCTGCAATTTCTTTTAATATTCAAAAAATATATGAAAATCTGTCAACATGGAAACGATGATGCAACAATAATAGTGATTAGTTTGCTTAGTTTGGTGAAGATGGGAGATGCCTCTGTGCCTCTGTCTCTACCCTCCTCTGTGGCCTGCCTGGCATGTACAAAGATCAGAGTATTGTCTTCCTCATGGAAACATTAGTCCAGACTAACCAGACTGCTTTCATTGTTACTATAGCTAATTGACCGGGGCTGTTAGACAGCATTTGGGACACTGATAAGCTATACTATTATCACTACAGTATTAGTAAAACTGTCACGGTGCGAGGCAGAGAGGTGTAGGAGCCAAGCGCAGACAGTGAAGCGGAGACGGAACGATTCAGATGCAGGGGGGTTTATTAATTAAACAGGGAATATAAAGACAACACTAGGTAACTGACTGAACACAGTAACAACATTAACCAACCAACACAGACTGTAAACAGAAGGGCATATAAATTGTAAGACCGTCCAGCTGGAGCGGCTGGAGCGGTGTAATCCCAGATAGGGGGTCCCTGAGGACTCTCAGGGACCCTTTGAACAAGCAACACACAGAAGCGTCTATTATAAAAACTGCATATTACTTGTGGCGACGGAAGAACAACCTGTTCTCCGCCATGGTGATTTCAGAGCAAATTCTACCGTGTTAGCAGGCCCGTGGCCTTCAGGGAATTTACGGCTAAGTTTTAGTCTAAGTCTGGTCACCATCAGTAAGCCCCTTAATAACTTAATCCCCGCCCATCAATCCAGTCCCCGACTTAAGACAAACCATGGACCTGGGGATATCACAGTTATAAGAAGGGCAGAGAGCAGAGGGGCCCCCTAAACGTACTGGCCTGCTTCAACAGAAATGTTAACTTGACCACTAACTCAATCAAAAGACTGAAACAACCTAGCTACTTCTTTGTCTAGAGAAATGCACTGATGCTCATGTAGATTATACGCCCACTCAATCTCCTATGCCTACAACCTAGAAATTATTGTTACTCCTAAATCTAGTCACATAGGGATAGTAAGCCAACACATGCAAACCTTATCACTCTTTACACCATCATGCCAATCCACAGCACATCATCATAGCACACAAAAACAACTCAATGCTCACAATTCATTGCATACCAAACATTGCACTCCAAAATCATTGCTTAACACATTGCCCCACTCAACATTGCATCAAACATTGGCATCAAACTTTACATCAGCTACAAATCTCTACCTGTATGAAGTGTGTATGGTATCTGTAAATGTGTATTAGCCGTTGTGTGGAATTCTCATACTCACCGAGGGCGGGATGGTGTCCTTCAAAAGAAACCCCTTGTCTATTTATCTTTATAACACTAACTCAGAAAATGAGGCTTTTTGGAAGATTAAAAGTTTCCCTTTATTTGCTCAGTTCATAGTGGGATTACAGATGTGTATTTAACAATACAAAATACAAATACAAAATATAGCTGCAAGCAGCGATAAGCGGGGCCAGGGAATGCAGAAAGAAAAAAGAAAGAAGCAATGATAAGTAATATGCACAATAAGCCATAGAAACATAGAAGAATGAACTTGAGAGAAAGAAGACCACGCAATTAACAAATGAGCATTTTAAACCCTCACTAACCCTAACCTCAGTAAAACAACGCCTAAGCCTATCCTCAAGAAACACTATGTGTAAACCCAAGAATGCTTAATCATGATCACCTCGATACATTGTCGCGGACAGGGATCGAACCAGCGATCTACGGACTCCGAGGCTGCCTCTCTTCTCATTGAGCTAGATATATGGCCTCCCTGGTAGTGTCTGTTGATATTTATAAGTATTTCCGTCCATTAAGAACCAAGCCTCTGTGTCCCGAACTACTCTAGATCACTGGTTCACAAACCATTTACCAATAAAGGCATTTTTGTGTCTCCTCGGAACGAAAACTAGTGAAAGTAGCCGATCTACAAGCTCACAAAACGTTGCTATCTGAAAAGTTGTGAGATTGTAGATCGGCTGCAAAAACATACTCTCAAACTAGAAAAAGTGCTCCTCGGAGCACAGGTCTCCGCCAGTTCAGGTAGGCTATTGTGGCCTCCTGGTGGCGCTATAATAGGCCAATGTGAAAAGGTTGGCATTAGTTCTTTGGCCTTGACAATCGGACACTGACTCCATTCATGATTTGAGGCATTCTGTTAAAAACATTTGTTTTGCTAAATTAGACCTGCTGGTGGTGCTATAACAGGCCAATGTTAAAACGGTGGCATTTGTTCCTCAACATAGTGTGAATGTGCATGCAAAGTTTGACCGCAATCGGACGGTGCGTTCATGATTTGCGGAATTTTGTTCAAAACAAGCCAATAATGCAAACTTTAGATGTCAATCTTAGGACATGAAACAGGAAACAGGATGGAATATGAAAAATCAAACACATCCATCTTGATAACATGACTATAGAGATCATGTGTACCGATTTGCGTGAAATTTGGATAAAATTGGAAGGAGTAGTATAAAATTATGTGTTTTACATAAGTCGGCCTCCTGGTGGCGCTATAAAAGGCAGATGTGAAAAATGCAGGGCAAAGGTTTTTCCTTGGCCTCTAGGGAGTGTGATTACAAAGTTTTACACAGATCAGTGCAGTTATAGGTAAAAACACAAAACGGCCTGTTATAGCGCCACCATGAGGCTGATTTGAAAATTTTCAAATGGTATTTCTTCCTCGGCCTAATGAGAATGTGCTCGCAAAATGTCACGGAAATTGCATGCTGTGTTCATGATTTGAGGCATTTTGTTCAAAACGGAGCACTCCTGCAAACTTTGGAAGACATTTTTAGCCAATCAGGATGGAATATGAAAAATCTGAAAGACCCGTTTCGTTTAATGACTATAGAGATATAGTGTACCGATCTGCGTGATTTTTGGAGAAAATTTGTAGGAGTACTGTAAAAAAATATATTTTGCACTAATCGCCGTCCTGGTGGTGCTATAACAGGCCCATGTGAAAAATGTGGGGCAGAGGTTCTGAATTGGCATCCAGGGAGTGTGTGTGCACAGTGGCGCTGTGATCAAGCCAACGGTGGCAGAGATTAGCTGGTCACAGACGGACGGACGGACGGACACACACACACACGGACACACGGACGGACGGACGGGGTGGAAAACATACTCTCTCGCCATGCCTTTCGGCCTGGCGGAGACAATAAGCATTTCAAAAAGAGATCACACAGATGATACAGTTTCACGCAAATAGCTGAAAAATCCTGGGTTTAAGTGTTTTTCAGACTGCTCAAAATTGCGGACAATCTAAGGGCGGAGCTTACTGGTCAACGTGATAGATGTGTTCCTCATGAGTCAAGGCACATGTGTAAGCAGGTTTAATGGCTGTCGGCCAAACAAGGCATGACTTTTGCCTGTTTAAAGTTTGCATTTTCAAAAAATCGCTATAGCGCCCCCCTTTGACCAATTTGAGTAAGATTGGTTTCAGTGATATTTGGAATGACCCTCAACATTACCGCAAAGTTTCAAAGAAATGTGAGTCTGCATGTATGTGTTAGGGGCAGATGAATAATTGTCATAAAACTGCAATATTCATTGGCTCATTAAAGCTTCATTTTTTCACTTATGGAAAATCCGCTGCATCAGTTTGTCGGCATAGGTCCAAAGTTCACGTGTAAAAAGTTTCATGCAGATTACTCAAAAATCCCAGGAGGAGATAGGTTTTAACTGTTTTTCATATAATTCAAAATGGTGGGAGATGTAAAGATCAGAGGTCAAAAGTCAGAGAGGGAAAGTTGTTCAGCATGAAGAGACGCATATGTGTATTGAAGTTTCATGGCTGTAGGTCAAACAGGGCATGAGTTGTACCTGTTCAAAGTTGGCATTTTCAATTGAGTGCTATAGCGCCACCTTTTGACTAAAGATTGTGAGAATTATTTCTTGATAGTTTTTCATGACCATCTATCATATGGCCGAGTTTCGTAAAAAGCGACAGCACGGTTCAGCCAGAACTGCGAAAGGTGGCAGACTCGACAGAATAATGCGAATCTTAAAACAGGGCCCGCTGCCATGCTGGCAGGCTGGCCCCGTAAAAATAATGCCAATATCAAAACGGAGCCATGCTGGCAGCCTGGCCCCGTAAATACAAATAAAAATGAAATCTAGTAATGTTTCATGTCTGTCTGGTCAGATTTACGAATGCCTTAAGTTAGGCTTGTCCTAAACTAATTCATAATTTAGATTAAAAAGAGGAGGTTCCATTTAGATCTCATTCAGCCTGAAATACAGGCTAGTCTAAATTTGGTAATTCCAAAAATGTCCTTAAAATAGCACTAAATAGGCTTAATCTCAAAATAGAGAAATGTACCCCTTTTTGATTTAATTAATTGTTTAAGTAATATTTTACCTTCCTAATTTAAGTAATTTTTACCTTCCTCCATGTGGAGCCATGACTGTTTAACATCTGAGCAAGGTGCAAGAGAAGAAGCCCCCAAAACCTAAGAGCCCAAGGGGCCCAAAGGGCCCCCAACAGCCGTCCGTGTCCAAAACCTCCCACGTCTCCCTCAGCCTCTGCCTCTGCTGTGATGCTCTTGTGAACGCCCCTTCATACGGTAGTACGGTCTAAAGGAAGTTCTCCAGACATCAGTGTGTGTATGTGTGTGCACGTAGGTGTGCACGTAGGTGACTTTTCGAAAGTTAAGAAAGTCGGTGTGTGTGTATTTGCGTGCACATAGGCGTGCTTGCATATTCTTAGAAGTCAGACGCTATAGGTGATTCTCAGAAGTCAGTGTGTCTGTATGTGTGTGTATGTGTGTATGTGTGTGTGTGTGTGTGTGTGTGTATGTGTGTGTATGTGTGTGTATGTGTGACTTTGCCAACAGCCACCCACACTCTACGCCGCGAGTGCAGCTCTCATACAGGAAATGCAGGCCTCTGCCTGTTGCAAGCCTTCGAGTGCACCTCAGCAGTCATTTCAACCAGTCAATATCATATTCTTTCTTTAGGCAAATCAAGTGATAAAATAATTTAAAGCCTATATCCTAAAGTGAGCTGTTCAACATAAATTACGTTCTTATACATTTCCAGATGTTCAACAAAATAGACAGGGACTAACGAGGCACAGGTGAACTCAAAAGACAATCAACACTGGGATAGGCTGGGGGACAACAGGACACAGGTGGAGAAAACTAGTAATCAACAGGGAGGTGAGACAAGACAGGTAAACAGTAACTAATCAGACAGGAAACAATACTACAAATACAACAGAAGAATGGCCTAAACAGGCCTAAGAAGGGTCCAATACCATATAAGGGCAGTCAAGGGCTAAATAATAAAGTCACAGTCCGAGGAGCGGACCGTGACAAAAACTAGATCAGCCGACACTGAACCTCATGCTGAGTTAAACAGCAGTGATGCCACCCTTGTGCCCTGGTTGTGCAATGACATTCACTATAATAAGCTATATACGACATATTGGTACAACACCTGGAAGTCATCTTGAAAAAGTCGTTTTTTTTTGGTGGCCAGCTCCCTTTTTCACAAGAATGGACTTTAAAGAGTATTTGTGCCAAATGTCATCCCTGTATCACAACCTGAAAGATTATATCACTATCTGCTCCAGCTAAGGTGGTGGCCATCTTGAAAAACGTGGTCGTCATCTTGGATTTTTGAGTGGCCATCGCTCTTTTCCATAAGAGTGGCCCTTAGAGAGTATTTGAGCCAAATGTCATGCTTGCATCACAAAGTGAACGATTCTTTTAAAATGTGCCATTAATGTGCTGTACTAATATAACTGGTTTGCTCATTCAGCAAAGCGCCAGAGTGACTGCAATAATGTCTATGAGACTATACATGATGGACAGTCTCCACTGAAAATGTACTACAAATACAACAGAAGAATGGCCTAAACAGGCCTAAGAAGAGTCCAATACCATATAAGGGCAGTCAAGGGCTAAATAATAAAGTCACAGTCCACGGCCTGAGGAGCAGACCGTGACAAAAACTAGATCAGCCGACACTGAACCTCATGCTGAGTTAAACAGCAGTGATGCCACCCTTGTGCCCTGGTTGTGCAATGACATTCACTATAATAAGCTATATACAACATATTGGTACAACTCCTGGAAGTCATCTTGAAAAATGGCGGCCATGTAGATTTTTTTGGGTGGCCAGCTCCCTTTTTCACAAGAATGGACCTAAAGAGTATTTGTGCCAAATGTCATCCCTCTATCACAACCTGAAAGATTATATCACTATCTGCTCTGCTAAGGTGGCGGCCATCTTGAAAACATGGTTACCATCTTGGATTTTTGAGTGGCCAGCGCCTTTTTCTATAAGAGTGGCCCTTAGAGAGTATTTGTGCCAAATGTCATCCTTGTATCACAAAGTGAACGATTCTTTTAAAATGTGCCATTAATCTGCTTTACTAATATAACTGGTTTGCTCATTCAGCGTGTAGGGTGACTACAATAATGTTAAAAAACTTAAAAACTGCTGGTGCAGTATCAAATGTGCCTACTGTACCTGCATCAATGGAAATGCTGCGAGAACTGGAGTTGATTTGCCCCAAAACTATGATGTCCACCATAGACAGGCCAAGAGTTAAAGACTTGCCCACAGAGTTCTTGTCATGTCCTATCGACAAATTCGGGGACGCAGGAGGCGGGGGTTTGAACATACTCAGTTATCAGGGACTTCTACCCCACTTTTGGGATGAAGAAAGAAAAAATAAAAAAAACTCCGACATCTACACTTCCTGGAGTACAAGGAGTTTTTTGTACCGACATAAAGTAAAAAAAAAAAAAAAAAGTAACAAGCCCAGAAATAAAACTGCACACGCACGGAACACATGCAAGCGTGCAAACTGCTGGTTTTACTGTAACACAACGTGAGTCAGAAGGGGAAGTGGAGCTGTGTTCACAACAGACTCTGTTTCCTGTATCGATTAAAAAAACAACAATGTGTCATTGACCACAAACTGATGCACAGTCCTTATCGAGTCAATCGACATACTGTTAAAACTTTTAGTTTATCTACACATCACCACAATGTCAACACTAGTATGAACACAACAAAACAATGAACTATGTATGTGTCTTTAATCTGCTCCAGGCCTGGTAAACGGTACTATCATCTGGGGCAGTGCAGGACATTGTGGCCTCAGGGTAGATCAAACCCAATCAAACCGGGAACGCATCCATATTTTATACTTTGGGCTATTCAAAAATAGCAGATCTACAAGCTCATAGCGCGGCACCGAGTGCCGCGCTATGAGCTTGTAGATCTGCTATTTTTGAAAAATCTTGAGCATTTTGTGCAAATATTTGAATATGTTTTTAAAGGGAACATTTGTAACTCAAATATTTGCTTCTGGGGGGTCCCTGGAACAACATATATTGAGATGCAGGTCGGCGGCCAAATACATATCATTTTGGGGGTTCTTGACATGAAAAAGTTTGAGCACCACTGATATAGAAACGTACGTTGTTGTTTTTTTAAACTGTAGGATTTAGAAGACGTTTGTAGAATCCCCCAGAAGCAAAGATGTGTTTAAAAAAAAAACGTAAAAATATATAGTCAAAGATTTGCAAAGATTTTTTCAAAAATAGTAGATCTTCAAGCTCATATATCTGAGCAAAGGTTAAAATGTCATTTATATAGTTGTTTAGACAGATGCTAGGTTCATTGTTTTCCTGGTATCCTATAGTTTCAAAGTACAGATTATTATGTTTGATATTATATTGTTTAGACTGATGCTATAGGTTCATTGTTTACCTGTGTGTGATCCTAGTTTACTGAGACACTACACTGTCTCTCTACATTCTATGTATTTGTGTTTACCTTGTTTACTGTAAGACACTCTGGATAAAGAGCGTCTGATAAATGACTGCATTGTACATTGGAATAGATTAGTGTCTTGATCAAGGTCTCAGGACCACCAGAGGAAGTTAAAACCACTTCCTCAAAACAGCGCATCAAGTTGACACGTACATCCTGTGGTAAAGAGTCTATAGCTTATTGTGCGCTGTGTGCACGCTATAAGGTGTGTCCTAAACAGTAGTTAGAGTCAGACCCCAACAGACGACAGATCAGAGAGCAACAGTGAAGACCAATGTAGAACCACACAGGACAAAGAGACAAGGTGAGAAGGTAACTTTTCAACATATTTAGAAATATAGCCGTATATTTTAACGATGCATAATTGAAGTACATGATAACATATACGTTACTTCTACTGATTAAGTTGAGTTACTTTGTTGTGTCGTTCCTTAAGATGTCTGACCTGCCACTCAGACCAAGGAGGGTGAGGGACGATGGAGGAGGCAGAGAGGAGAGAGGAGAGGAGGAGAGAGGAGAGGAGGAGAGAGGAGAGGAGGAGAGAGGAGAGGAGGACGCGGTCTACGTTAACCCATTAAGACCTCGAACTGTGGCATTTTTAGATTTGAGCTAAAAAGCATTATTTTACACTTTGGGCTATTCAAAAATAGCAGATATACAAGCTCATAGCGCGGCACCGAGTGCCGCGCTATGAGCTTGTAGATCTGCTATTTTTGAAAAATCGTGAAAATGTGTGCAAATCTTTGAATATATATATTTTTAAAGCGAACATTTTTAACTCAAATCTTTTCTTCTGGGGGTCCCTGGAACAAAATATTTTGATGGGGGTCCGTGGCCAAATACATATAATTTTGGGGGTCCTTGACATGAAAAAGATTGAACACCACTGATATAGAAACATACGTTTTTCAGAAAATTGTTGGGATTTAGGAGACATGTAGAATAGGCTTCAGGTCTCAATGGGTTAATGCAGACAGTGTCAGAGACCAAGGCTCCGGTTCTCAGGGGGCTACAGGAAATCAAGGTACACTCTTCCAGTGGTGGAAAAGTATTCAAATGTTGTACTTAAGTAAAAGTATCAATACTGCAAGAAGTACTCTGTTACAAGTAAAAGTCCGGAATTAAAAATGTACTTGAGTAAAAGTACAAAAGTATTGGTATCAAAATGTACTTAAAGTACCAAAAGTAAAAGTACAAAAATGTTTTAAAATAGCAGATCTACAAGGTCACAACGCGTCGCAATGCGACGCGTTGTGAGCTTGTAGATCTGCTATTTTCAAATATCCTAGGTATAAAATAGGGCTAAAGTGGTTAATGTATGTTTCATAATATCATAATTTATATGTGCAAAGTAACTAGTAACTAAAATTTTCAAATAATTATAGTGCAGTAAAAGTACAATATTTGCCTCTGAGATGTAGTGGAGTAGAAGTAAAGGCATTGGAAATTGGAAATACTCAAGTAAAGAAAAAATACCTACTTAAGTACAGTACTTAAGTAAATGTACTCAGTTACTTTACACCACTGCACTCTTCTCACTCACACCATGTACAGTAGTACCCAAATATGTATCCAACTACTTTTCCAAGGTTGGTGATACTAGGGCTGTGCTCAGAAAAATATATACGGCGATATATGGTCATGCTCACTCGCCCAACTATCTATACGATCTATACAGAGGCTACTGTATCCATACGGCAGAGAATGCTGGGGTGTGACGATGTTATGAAAAACCAACCTCAGCTTGTTTATTGTTTGCAGCAAAAGACTAAAAAATACAAGAAACAACAGAAAAGGCCATTTTAAAAAAGTTTATATTTTAATTTGCATTTATTAAGGAACTCACAACACGTATTGCAATACGTAGCGTATCATATTCTATGAGAGCAAAACATTTTTTGCAATGCTCAATCCCCCTCTAAATGTGGTGCGCGCACAAGTGTGCGCGTGCACACACACACACACACACACACACACACACACACACACACACACACACACACTTCGGTAGCACTTGCTATGCATCCCATGTGTATAACGCATTAAACACATACTTAAAAGGCATTGAAATCTGATCATAATCCTTTATAATCATATTTATAGGAGCTTATAAATAATCATAATGCTTTATACCCATAACCATAACACATTTTAAAGCTTATTATAATGACTTATAAGTTCAAGTAAAAATTGTATTATGCTTATAACACGTGATGATTACAGTTATAAATATTCATAACAATGTATAATGCAATCATAACACATCATACAGCATGTTATAATGACTTATAATGTCAAGTATTATAATACTTCATAATTGCTACCATGATGTCTTTTTTTTTTTTTTTTACTAATACATTATTCAATCAATCAAATTCCTTCTAAATGAAACATTAAATGTGGTCATATTAAATAAAGTGTAAGTGTATTGTACTGATATCCTCCAGGTGTCCAGAGAGAACTGGTCATCCAGAAAGCCATCGTCACAGCGTGTGCAGTCTGTCTGCTGCTGCTCTGTGTTCTAGGAGCATTGAGAACCACACACAAGGCCATGGACTGTGAGTATCAGCTGGTCAACTGTTAAATGTCAGTAAAGTGACAATTTAAGGACCTTTAAGACCTTTTTAATACCTAGAAAACACGAGAAAATAACAAAATAACATTACTGTGTTAAAAGTAATCAAGAAACTATACTATCAAATAATATAAGAAAGAGGCACAAATTGTAAAATTGCCTACAAGCTCACATCGCCTTGCAATTTTTACAATATTTATCTGTGGAACCGAGTCAAACTAAATGTAATGCCTCAACTCCTATAATTCCAAGTATTTGTCAGGATGGGGGGTCCGCAGTTCAAATATGATCATTTTGGGGGGTCCGCAGTTCAAATATGATTATTTTGGGGGGTCCGCAGTTCAAATATGATAATTTTGGGGGGTCCGCAGTTCAAATATGATAATTTTGGGGGGTCCCCAGTTCAAATATGACTATTTTGGGGGTTGCGGCCACCACTGGCCTAGTACTATCATACAGGTTGAGATCTATCACCCCATTCGGATGCTATCAGTGCATTGAATGGGACATTATCACCTTTTATCAGACCATTGAATGGGCGAAGTAGGCGAAATACTGACCTACCCGCGATGTATCAGACCATTCATTGGGTGTTATCAAGACATACTGACCTACTGACGGAGATTACTTAAAAAGTTCTGTTTCTGTTTTGGTTTTGGTTTTGGGACCATGACGGAGGCCCGCAGTCTCTTTACTTTATTTTATTTGTTTATTTAGACAGGACAGAGCATATTAATGAACGTCACATGAACGTAAATACACCGGATTTAGCAAAGATGCTAATTTTCATCCGCAGTCCTCACACAAAACAGAAAAACAGAAAAACAATAACATCAGAAAACAGACAAACGGTGAAATACAATTACATTACATCACATAGCCTAAAAAAAAACTAAAATATGATCACAAATGGTTGCAGCTTTGGTTTTCAAGCAACCATCTTTTCACATTGAATTTAAAAGATGGAAATGTAGCACAATCCCTTATATGTAGAGGAAGGCCATTCCATGCTACACAACCCTGTACTGAGAGGACATTTTGACCGAAGGTTGTTTGCCGGTGCGGCACTTCACAATCTCCTCGAGTGGTTGCTCTGGTACTGATTCCTCTTTCAGGCTTCCTTTTAATGAATTCCCTTAGGGGGGGCGGGCACAGACCATGTAAGGTCTTGTATATGACCCCAACCTGTTTGAACTTTTTGAAATTGTCGAAGCTAAAAAAATTGAGCCTCCTGAGTATGTTACAATGATGATAAGAGTGAGGCTTCCTGTCAAACACCTTGAGCGCACTCAAGCGAACTGGAACCACGTGAGGACCACCGAGGGAGCTAAAGCGAGCGAGTTGCCATGCCGAACGTTGTGACGTTCCCTTGAGCCTACTCAGCGCCGTTGGAGTGATGTACCGATAGGCACAGAATGGTAAATCATGTTGTAGGGACTGCTCCGCCTCCGAGTGGGTCAGTAGCTCCTGATTACGCCCAATGAATGGTCTGATAAATCGTGGGTAGGTCAGTATGTCGCCTACTCGCCGCCTACTCGCCCATTCAATGGTCTGATAAAACGTGATAATCTCCCATTCAATGCATTGATAGCATTCGAAGCCGGGTATTCACATTCACAAACACACCTGATCAGGAACACTGAGGTTTCTTGCTTGCAACAACAACTGTGTTTATGATCACATTTTGTTCTTTGCAGATCGTTCAGAATTTGAACGACTGCAGGCCAACTACACCAACCTGATCCTGGAGAGAGATCAGCTGGAGACCAAACTGATCCTGGAGAGAGATCAGCTGCAAAGTGAAGTAAACCAGCTAAAGGAAGCAGGTGAGAGAGATTACAAACCTTTTTGAATCAATATTAATTAGTGGATTATGAATGCCATTGTTATCATGGCCTCAGTATCAGATTGGGGGAAAAAACTGTCTGTGACACTTAAGAGCATTGCTCTATATGGTGACTCCCTACAATGTGTGTGTGTGTGTGTGTGTGTGTGTGTGTGTGTGTGTGTGTGTGTGTGTGTGTGTGTGTGTGTGTGTGTGTGTGTGTGTGTGTGTGTGTGTGTGTGTGTGTGTGTGTGTGTGTGTGTGTGTGTGTGTGTGTGTGTGTGTGTGTGACTCCTGTTCTGTCAAGTTGAGACACAAGGGGGCAGTGTTTAGCTTTATAAGCAGCAGAGTTCTGGTGAAAACAGAGAGGAGTGCCAGTGGCATTTATAGTTCATTAAATACTAGTTAAACATACAGTGCAGACCACATGAAGAAACTATATTTATATAATAAATACATATGTTTACCTTCCACTACATTACTGACTGCTATTATTTCAACTTCTCTGTTGTAGAATTTATAAATCAGTGCATTGGAAATCCATGAATAAAACCCATATTTTATGTTTAGTCATGGTGTGTACCAGTGGATGGAAGCAGTTTGGAGACAGACGGTATTTCATGTCTACTGAGGAGAAAAGCTGGGAGGACAGCAGACAAGACTGTCAGAAGATGGGAGCTGATCTGGTCGTCATTAACAGTAAAGAAGAACAGGTGTGTGTGTGTGTGTGTGTGTGTGTGTGTGTGTGTGTGTGTGTGTGTGTGTGTGTGTGTGTGTGTGTGTGTGTGTGTGTGTGTGTGTGTGTGTGTGTGTGTGTGTGTGTGTGTGTGTGTGTGTGTGTGTGTGTGTGTGTGTGTGTGTGTGTTCATTCATTACAAAACGTGGGTTATTTGTTTGTTTGTTTTAATTAAAAAAGTAAAAATAGCTACAAGCTCATAACATGTCATTGTGATCAGCTCTGTTCATTAGTTGTAAGATTAGGTCATTTATAGAGGACTAAAGTGAAGGAAATGTGTCAATCATCCACATAAACACACATGATTCCATGAAACACTAAAGCTATGAATAAATTAATGATGATTCAATCATGTACAAAAATCTTCAGGAATTCATCAGAGGATTGGACCAGTATGGTGGTGGATCATGGGTTGGTCTGAAGAAGACGGGAGACAACTGGATCTGGGTGAATGGAATACCAGCGACAGCACAGTGAGACATTTTACATGTTTAATTATTGTAAAATTCAATACATGTTGTTTATTAACTGTGTGTGTGAGTGACAGTGGTGTAAAGTAACTAAGTACATTTACCCAAGTACTGTATACAATTTTGGGGTATTTTTACTTTACTGGAATATTTCCAATTTTCAGTACTTTTACTTCTACTACATCTCAGAGGCAAATATTGTACTTTTACTCCACTACAATTATTTGAAAACTTTAGTTACTTTGCAGATATAAATCATTACATTATAAAACATACATTAACCACGTTGGCCCTATTCTATATCTGCTATTTGAAAATAGCAGATCTACAAGCTCACAGTGAGCTTGTAGATCTGCTATTTTCAAACTTTTTTAGTACTTTTACTTTTGGTACTTTAAGTACATTTTGATACCAATACTTTTGTACTTTTACTCAAGTAAATTGTTTATTCTAGACTTTTACCTTTAAGGGCGCGCTCCCACCACACTTTTCTTTTACCTCTGGGGCGGAATCTGCCAATGCTTTGTCAATGCAAATGCGTGGATTCATGGTCTTCCCAAGAATCCACGCATTTGCATCTTGGCAGATTCCGCCCCAGAGGTAAAAGAAAAGTGCGGTGGGAGCGCGCCCTAACTGAGTATTTCTACAATGAAGTATTGATACTTTTACTTAAGTAAGAAAAGTGAGTACTTTTTCCACCACTGGTGAGTGACTGACTGAGTGAATGTGATTCATACATCATGGTGTTTATTCTGCAGGTACTGGATCAGTGGAGAGCCTGATAACGATGGCAACTGTGGAGCATACTCTCACAGCTCAGGAGGATGTTTTGATGCGTTCTGTACATCCACACGCAAGTGGATTTGTGAGAAGTGATGTTTCTCTTAAAGGAGCACTTCACCCATTTTCCACCTTATTTTCATAATTGGTCCTCACTAATGCTCATGATAAAACGGCTTCATTTCTGTTCTACTCACTCTGTGTCTCAGAGGAGGGGCTGTGGACACTTCAGAAACCCGCCTACCAGTGACATCATCAGTAGGCAGGTTTGGTCATTTCAAACAAGATTTAATTTAAAAATAAATACAAATACATGCATTTTTTTTGTTGTAGCTTCTATTTCAGCATGTTTACTTTCCAGGAAGAGAAAAGGCTGTAGTTTCTATTAGCTTGGAATCCCCATCGATGATGTCACTGGTAGGCAGGTTTGTGAACTGAACAGAAGTGTGACAGAGTGAGTAGACAGGAACGGTGCCATTGTGATTGATGAGCATTAGTGAGGACCAATTATAAGATATTGTCTGATCCCATAGCCCGAAGGGAAGGGGGGCCTTTGGCTGAGACTGTGATTGGTTGAGCCAAAAGAAACATGCATGGCCCCGTTTCTGAGCTAAGCTTAGCAAAAAACTAAAGTTAGCAATAAAGCCATTTCATGAGGTCTTTGACACAATGTTTCAATAAATGTAATTACAGTATGGTTTGTACCATGGGCTCAAAACTACATGAGGTACAGTTATTGGCATCACTGCTCCCCCTGCTGGTAGAGGCTTAAACCTGTCCTAATGCCGTCCATCCCTGAGGACACACCAGTAAAAATACTCACTGTTCATGTTACTCCCACAGTGTGCAAATGTAACCAAATGGACCTGTAAGGGTCCATTTGGTTACATTTGCACACTGTGGGAGTAACAAATGGATACATTAAAGGTAGGGTAAGTGATATTTTTTGTTTTTGTTTTGTTAAAAAGGTTAAAGTAGTATATTGTGATAGTAATCATTGCTACAGAGCGTTTGTTGGGTCACAGGGGTCTCTCCAGCTCTTTAGTAAACACAATATAGTACATTTTCAGGCAGGTGACAACATTTAAGCCAATCAGGAGAGGGCACTGAAAATGCATTTTCTGTTTAATAAAGAGCTGGAGAGACATGGAGACTCCTTTTACTGAACAAACACTCTATAGCAATGAGTACTATCACAATATAGAGCTATTTAACACTGTTACTGAACAAACACTCTATAGTAATGATTAATATCACAATATAGCTATTTAACACTTATTTTAACCAAAGTAAATCACTTACCCTACCTTTAACACTGAGTATTTAAAATATATACCATTTAAAAACTGTTAATATTTCATTATGTAAATATGTTTAGCATTTCCAAATATAATATAATATTTTAATGTTATATAGAGTCTGGAACTACACCTCCCGAAAGCCGAGAAAGGAAGCCGTCATCTGTTCTTCATTTCTGTTCACGAAAATATTTGAAATTTTCAGATATTTTCGTGAACAGAAATGAAGAACAGATGACGGCTTCCTTTCTCGGCTTTCGGGAGGTGTAGTTCCAGACTCTATATAACATTCAGGAGGTGTAGTTCCAGACTCTATATAACATTCAGGAGGTGTAGTTCCAGACTCTATATAACATTCAGGAGGTGTAGTTCCAGACTCTATATAACATTCAGGAGGTGTAGTTCCAGACTCTATATAACATTCAGGAGGCATAGTTCCAGACTCATGACTATAGTAGTAGAAGTAGTAGTACTTACTTGTGTGCATTTTTATTCATCTCTGCTGTATTTTCTTTTTGGGGGGGGGGGAACAAACGTCAACAGACATTATTTGCATGCTTGCACTGGCTAATAATAATAAAGAAAAAATCAAATAAAAAGTTAAGCTTCAACGTTATTGTCATGTGTGTTAATACTTGTGTTGTGGCTCTCTGTCCCTTAACATAACAATGTAACACTATAGAGAGGGTCTCTCTGGTACCTGGAGAATTAGTAACATTTAATTCAATACCTTAACCTTTTTACTGCCATGGACGCGTTTGAAAAGAAAATAACGTTTTTCACACAGAACCAGGAGATAACACGATCCAAAGATTTGCTGCTCCATTCACTTCCTGGTTAAAGTATTTGGGAAATATTCTGTATCTCGGCTCCTGTGTTTAACTAGGTATTTTTTTCAAAACATGCTATTTTCAACTTGCCGTAACTATGGAACAGATTACCATCATTACCACAATTTTCCCCTCCAAATTCTATGAGACCCCTGTGTATGTAATGAGGGGATCAACGTACGGACAGTGTTCACAGAAAATATTCCATGATTTTTCAAAGGTAGGTAAAAACACCAGTTTTCGCTGGCACTGGGGTGACACTATTACAGTTTTACTCTGGCAGTTAAAGAGTTAAGGGCCGTTCAGCAGCACTATAACTAACTTTATGTATTTGTTCATATCAAGCTCCGTAGACGTCCGCTCATACATCCTATTTAAGTGTTCTATGTGTCTGTGTGTGAGCGTCTGGTGCACAGCCCTTTACATTGAATTGTATTATGAAACAGTATATAAATGATTGTGTGAATGTATATTAAAACATCAAAGCCCATAAAGTCTCTCCTCGACTCCTCAGTAGAATCTTTTGAGGGAGACGGAGTGGGGGGGGGGGGGGGGACCACTGGATCATTTGATGACCAAGCGGACCGGTAGGCTAGCGGTTCCGGTAGGAGACACAAAGGAGACTCTTTGTGTCTCCTGCCGGAACCGCTGCCGGTCATCAAATGATTGTCTTAGGAATGAGACAAAAACTAAAACAATATCCATGAATTCAAGTCTCCATGAGGTGAACTATCCCTTTAACCCAGGGCTACTCAACTTAAGATGGCTCAGGGGCCACTCAGCAAAATACCAAAAGTCCAAGGGGCCGCCATAAAAATGACGGTCCTATTTTGGATTTTTCGATTTTGTAACACACAAGAAAATGTACATTTTGACATCATATTCTTTTCACTGTACCAGTTTATTTTGTGTTGTGTGTATGTCCAGTGGCAGCAACCTATCATGGGCGCGCGGCAAAGCCACGCGGCTTGAAAAATTTGGGGGTCAAACCCCCCCAAAAACCCGAAATGCATAGAAAGCTATGCATTATACCTGTAACAATTGATGCACCTGTATGTATGTCTGTCTGTTTGTTTTTGAAAAATGTTTTAGCAACCCATATATTTGAACGGAAATGTATATTTTTATCCTGTGCTTTTTTGGACCATGAGGGGGCCGCCAAGACGCTGCGATCGGGCCGCATGCGGCCCGCGGGCCGCGGGTTGAGTAGCGCTGCTTTAACCCATTAAGACCTGAAGCCCATTCTACATGTCTCCTGAATCCCAACAGTTTAATGACAAACCTATGTTTTCTATATCAGTGATGCTCAATCTTTTTCATGTCAAGGACCCCCAAAATTATATGTATTTGGCCGCGGACCCCCATCTCAAAATATTTTACTTACTTTACTTTATTTGTTTATTTAGACAGGACAGAGCATATTAATGAACGTCACATGAACGTAAATACACCGGATTTAGCAAAGATGCTAATTTTCATCCGCAGTCCTCACACAAAACAGAAAAACAGAAAAACAATTACATCAGAAAACAGACAAACGGTGAAATACAATTACATTACATCACATAGCCTAAAAAAAAACTAAAATATGATCACAAATGGTTGCAGCTTTGGTTTTCAAGCAACCATCTTTTCACATTGATTTTATACCAGGGACCCCCCAGAAGGAAAGATTTTATTTAAAAATGTTCGCTTTAAAAATATATATATATTCAAAGATTTGCACACATTTTCAAGATTTTTTAAAAATAGCAGATCTACAAGCTCGTAGCGCGGCACTCGGTGCCGCGCTAGAAGCTTGTATATCTGCTATTTTTGAATAGCCCAAAGTGTAAAATAATGCTTTTTAGCTCAAATCTAAAAATAACAGATGCGTTCACAAAAAGCAACACGATCGTATACAATATATAGTGGGGGGGGGGGGGCTTCATCTCTCTCTCAGCTAAAGGGTCTTAGCCTGAACAAACTGCTCTACAGGGCTGTCACCATTACTAATGTAAGATGATGATTAATTGTCACTCAAATAATCACGATTACAGATTTAATAATAATAATAATAATAAACTTTATTTGTATAGCACCTTTCATGACATGAAATGCAGCTCAAAGTGCTTTACAGAGCAAGAATACAATTACAGTTAGAACCAATTTAACAATAAAGCAAACAAAAATAAAATAAAATAAAATAAAAGCAAAGGCTCGTTCTCAGTATACAATTGCAGATAATAAAATGCAGTGGCCCTCGCCACTACAACACAACTAGAATGTAGACACAACTACAACACAAATGGATATAACTTAAATGTAGTGGCCACTGTCCTCTACAACACAGCTAAAGAAATATCCACACTTCACACAATTGCCAATATTACATGTGTACCTTAGTAATATATCTTCACACAATTGTCAATATTACACCTTAGTAATATATTTTCACCATGTTTACCACGTGTGGACTAGCCCAGGGGATCTGCTAACTTATCACATCCAAACCACACACCGTACACCCCTGAGAATGATATCGGGGTTATACAAGATATATAGACTAAACATAGACAAAAGGATCTGCCCTGGAGGGTCCACCACGTGTCGACGTGCCCCAGAGGATAATTCACTAAATCCTCCGGATGGAGTTATCAGACTCTTGTCTTTTAACTACCGTGACTCTCTCTTCCACTCACACAAAACAAAAGCAAAGGCATAAAACAACATTAAAATAGGGAATACAGTGAGGAATTAAAAATCAACCAAAGAATCAGCTAAAAGCAAGAGTGAAGTAATAGGTCTTGAGCTGTGCTTTAAAGCTATCGACAGAGGCTGCCTGTCTTAAGTGTAATGGGAGTTTATTCCACACTGTCGGTCCGTAAAAGCAGGATGCTGCTTCACCGTATTTTTTATATGTCATTGTAGGCACCTCGAGCAGGTCAGCACTTGAAGACCTGAGGGCCCGGTTTGGAACATATCTCTCTAGGCAGTCAGAGAGGTAGGAAGGTGCCAGACCATTTAGAGCTTTATAAACTATTAAAAGAATTTTAAAATCAATCCTAAAAACAACCGGGAGCCAGTGTAGTGAAGCTAGAACTGGAGTGATATGTTCTCTCATCCTGGTTTTAGTTAAAATTCTGGCTGCCGCATTTTGAACAAGTTGTAATCTGTCAGTTGTGTTTTTTAGCCAGTGAACGTTGGAACATATGAAGACTTTTAAGGCTTTGTAATCAAACATTAAACAGAACAGATATGACAAATAACTGAAATATACAAAGACATTGTTGACATTTAAAAAAAATTGTATACATTTAAAAATTGCAGAAATAGCTGATCTACAAGCTTACAACGTGTCACGTTGTAAGCTTGTAGATCTGCTATTTCGGATTTTTTTTGTTTGAAAGTTTGTGAAAATCTTTCAACATGAAAACGATTATGCAAAAAATAGTTGCGATTATCTTAAGTAATTGCGATTAGAGGAATATGTAATACTTGTTACAGGTCTATTCTACACCATGTATGAGGTGACATCTTGTTACAGGTCTATTCTACACCATGTATGAGGTGACATCTTGTTACAGGTCTATTCTACACCATGTATGAGGTGACATCTTGTTACAGGTCTATTCTACACCATGTATGAGGTGACATCTTGTTACAGGTCTATTCTACACCATGTATGAGGTGACATCTTGTTACAGGTCTATTCTACATCATGTATGAGGTGACATCTTGTTACAGGTCTATTCTACACCATGTATGAGGTGACATCTTGTTACAGGTCTATTCTACACCATGTATGAGGTGACATCTTGTTACAGGTCTATTCTACACCATGTATGAGGTGACATCTTGTTACAGGTCTACTCTACACCATGTATGAGGTGACATCTTGTTACAGGTCTATTCTACACCATGTATGAGGTGACATCTTGTTACAGGTCTATTCTACACCATGTATGAGGTGACATCTTGTTACAGGTCTATTCTACACCATGTATGAGGTGACATCTTGTTACAGGTCTATTCTACACCATGTATGAGGTGACATCTTGTTACAGGTCTATTCTACACCATGTATGAGGTGACATCTTGTTACAGGTCTATTCTACACCATGTATGAGGTGACATCTTGTTACAGGTCTATTCTACACCATGTATGAGGTGACATCTTGTTACAGGTCTATTCTACACCATGTATGAGGTGACATGGTGAAGCTTTGCTCTGAAGTACAGGTCACATTCAACGTAGGACGCCAGGTTACCGACGTCGAAACGCCCACAGATCTCCTGAACGTACACCGGCTGTCTGAAATCAAACAACAGCACGACTCATTTGTCAAATAAGACAAGCATCTGTGTCATTTTCCATTTCTTTGGCTATTAAAAAAGTAGCAGATCTACAAGCTCATGTTGCGGCACCAAGTGCCGTGCAATGAGCTTGTATATCTGCTATTGTTTTTTTTATCCTGGAAAAATGTGTGCAAATCTTTGAATATATATATTTTAAAGCAAACATTTGTAACTCAAATCTTTGCTTCTGGGGGGTCCCTGGAACAAATCATCTAAACATCTTACCTTGGAATGAGCCAAGATACAAAGTTTCCTGGAGCATCTTTCTGTTCTATAGGAGCTTCCTATGAGAGGAAAACATGAAGTATGAAAAATATATTCACATTACGGGATATCTTAATGTTTTTCTTTTCTTTTAAACGTATCCATATTCTGGTTATGACATTTAATATCATAATAATAAATTGACCAATCAGGATGGAATATGAAAAATCGGACAGATCTGTGTTGATCACATGACTATAGAGATACTGTGTACTGATTTGATCACATGACTATAGAGATACTGTGTACCGATTTGCGTGATGTTTGGACAAAATCTGTAGGAGTAGTATCCTACAGATCCTACAGTAATATTAAAAAAAAAAGTTTTACAAAGATCAGCCTCCTGGTGGCGCTATAACAGGCCCATGTGAGAGATTTGGGGCAGAGGTTCTGCTCTGTCATCCAGGGAGTGTGTGTGCACAGTTTCCCGTCGATCGGGCCATCGGCGCCGGAGATTATATGGTGTAAAACATAGTCATAGACAATGACTGAACAATATATTGGGGGAAAAAGAAGAAAGCCAACTGGGGGAGCAGATTTGATCTCTATGTGAATGGAAGGATGCTCATGCTAATAGTCTACACCCTCCCCAGGCCAAAACCATCTATAAACAATGAAACAGGGCGGATGGGGGGGGGGGCTCACTGAGTAAGAACACATAGAGTTAGGGCTCTGGTAAAAATGCAGGCTAATCACCTGTGTGCCGTGGATGATATGAATGTCATTCAGACATTCTGGACCGGAGTATTATGGGTTATTATAGTGACTAAAACTAATGAAATAATGAAAACTAAAATTGACAAAACATTTTAGTTCTGATTGACCAGGCCACATAATGACGGACGGACGCACGCACGCACGCACGCACGCACGCACACACACACACACACACACACACACACACACACACACACACACACACACACACACACACACACACACACACACACACACACACACACACACACACACACACACACACACACACACACACACACACACACACACACTTACCCTCTTTTCTTCTAGAAAGGTGTCTAACTGCGGGAGGCTTCTCTTGGAAAACACATAGAAACAGGGACACTGAGGGACAAAATGTCACAGAAATGATCAGGGACACTGAGGGACAAAATGTCACAAAAATGATCAGGGACACTGAGGGACAAAATGTCACAGAAATGATCAGGGACACTGAGGGACAAAATGTCACAGAAATGATCAGGGACAGTTTCTAGCTTCGTTCCCAGAGTTTTCATCCAGACATGCAAATCATGAGGATTGATTCCCATTAGAAAAGCTGACTGACAAGCAGCTCTCAAGAACACAGTCTAAATATTGCGATGCTGATCTCGTAAACGTATTCATTTAAAACGATACTAGACACGTTTTCAAGCTTATAGTCACAATAGTGTCTCTTGTTGTGGCTGCGAGCGCTCAGTGCTTTCAATCACTTTTCAAATCCATTTCCTGTTAACCTCCCTCTGTGGCAACAGCTCAACAAACCAACATCAACACGACTCCATGGACAGAGCAGAGAGAACAACACAGTAAGACTTTCACCCATTCAATCGGGGAACGAATCTGTGTCATTTTTACATTTCTTTGGGCTGTTCAAAAATTGCAGATCTACAAGCTCATAGCGCAGCACCGAGTGCTGCGCTATGAGCTTGTAGATCTGCTATTTTCTTTTTTAAATCTTGAACATTTTTGCAAATCTTTGAATATATATATTTTTAAGTGATTTCATTTAACTCAAATCTTTGCTTCTGGGGGATTCTACAAATGTCTTCTAAATCCTAACAGTTAAAAAAATATATATATGTTGCTTTAATATCAGTGGTTCTCAAACTTGTTTCATGTCCAACTGATATGTATTTGGCCACCAAAATATTTTGTTCCAGGGACCCCCCAGAAGCAAATATTGGAGTTTAAAAAAAAAGTTTTATAAAAATACATATATTCAAAGATTTGCCTGTTCAGGATTAAAAAAAAATGCAGATCTACAAGCTCGTAGTTAATTAAAAAAATAGCATATATACAAGCAGATAAACTGCTTGTAAATACGCTATTTTTTTAATAGCCAAAGAAATCTGAAAATGACACAGATGCGTTCCCGGTCTTAATGGGTTAAAACAATACAAAACAAAACATTGAATCAGCCAGAAAACTGTGAGAAGTGATGCAACAGGAGACCCCACTCAGGCGGTATGACGTCATCTCAGGCTGTGTTCACGCTATAGCTGTAACAAAGCTACAAAAACAGCCAAGTGTGATGAGCAACATTTCTGTCAAGTCATGGTTGAAGTGTTGCTCTAAGCCACACACAGGGTGAGGGAACTACTTAACGGTGAGAAGTATTTTTGTCCTTCCATCTACAGAATGGAGCAGGAATTATGGGCAAAGATGAAGGGCGTAGAAATGGTGAAACAACAACAATACGATTGATTGACGCCTCACTGCGTCACTGAAGCGCTGAAAAAAGGTTGTAGAACAACGTCAGGTTTCAGGTGTCACTTTGTAGCTTCATGTGGCTTTGCTGCCACTAGTATGAACGCAGCATCAGGCTGGGACACAAATCCTCTCTTTAGCAGTGTTGATTTTGACAGCAAATTTTGATTTAGTTTTAGTCATAGTCTTTTGAATAAAATTCCATTTAGTTTTAGTCATATTTTAGTCATCTTAAATGTTTTAGTTTTTGTCTAGTTTTAGTCGTCTAAATCTACAGTTGATTTAGTCGACTATAATGTATGTTGGTGGTGCCTTGATGGCGTCATAATGGCTGATTTTAGACTTGGTTGCATGCTGAAAATAGCCGATCTACAAGCTCACAACGTGTCACAGTTGTGAGCTTGTAGATCTGCTATTTTCAGAGCGCAACATACGTGTGCAACCAAACATAAAATGACTTGTCTTTTTCTTCTCTTCTCCACTAGATCCTCACTAACATTTTAGACAAGTATTTATTTGTTGATGAAATTGTCAATATATTTAGTCTTAGTTTTAGTCGTCATGGCTTAGTTTTTATTTCGTTTTTATTTGGTTTTCAGTGAAAAATGGAGCCGACGAATTTTTTTCCTCATCGTTTTAGTCGACAAAATCAACACTGCTCTTTATAAAACTACAAACTTTACAACTCTTTTGGTAGGATGGAATGACAGACCACAATCAGGACCCTAACCTTAACCATAATGATGCTCTGTTACAAGTTAAAGTCCGGAATTAAAAATGTACTTGAAGAAAAGTACAAAAGTATTGGTATCAAAATGTACTTAAAGTACCAAAAGTAAAAGTGCTAAAATGTTTGAAAATAGCAGATCTACAAGCTCACAGCGATGTGAGCTTGTAGATCTGCTATTTTCAAATAGCCTATGTAGGGCTAAAGTGGTTCATGTATGTTGTATAATATGATAATTTATCTGCAAAGTAAAAAGTAATTAAAGTTTTCTAATAATTGTAGTGGAGAAGAAGTATAATATTTCCCTCTGACATGTAGAAGTAAAAGTACTGAACATTTTAAATACAGTAAAGTAAAAATACCTCAATACCACCACTGCTACTGACTGACTGAACCAAAAAAGTCCACTTTCAGAGATGACTTTGAACCTGGCTGGCGCCCCTACTTTGGGCATCGTGTCATTATAGGACACAACGAAAATGTTCTAAATATCTATATATCTGAGTGAAAATGTTGTAAAACAGCGTGGTGTAGATGTGTTGTTAGAAGAGGGCTTACTGCTCTCCTAGACGTGGTGTCTGTAGGAAGAGGTTTCTCCTTCATGCAGATCACCCTCAGGTCTTCATCCACTTCCAGGATCCCATATTTATGAGTCTCTGTGTGAGGAGAGACAGACATGAATCTACTGTAAACCATTGGTTCTCTGTGTGAGGAGAGACAGACGTGATTCTACTGTAAACCATTGGTTCTCTGTGTGAGGAGAGACAGACATGATTCTACTGTAAACCATTGGTTCTCTGTGTGAGGAGAGACAGACATGATTCTACTGTAAACCATTGGTTCTCTGTGTGAGGAGAGACAGACATGATTCTACTGTAAACCATTGGTTCTCTGTGTGAGGAGAGACAGACATGATTCTACTGTAAACCATTGGTTCTCTGTGTGAGGAGAGACAGACATGATTCTACTGTAAACCATTGGTTCTCTGTGTGAGGAGAGACAGACATGATTCTACTGTAAACCATTGGTCTTCCAAACCTTTTCAGCCGAGACAAAAACGTTAAATTTGGTGTCTCCCCCGGACCCAAACTTAGAAAAATCGATTACATACATTTACCACTTAAGTTACCACTATGTAATAGCTTTTTGTAATTAATGCAGGGGTCTTCAACGTTTTCAGGCCAAGGACCCCCTAGCTGAGAGAGAGATGAAGCAGGGACCCCCTACTCTATATTGTATAAAATTGTGTTTCAGATTAAAGTTTTTTTTTTTTACGAAGTCTGCTCTTTTTTCCCTCTACACCTACAGCCTCTTTGCCAAAAATAGCCGATCTACAAGCTCTCAACGCCTCGCAGCGCGAGGCGTTGAGAGCTTGTAGATCTGCTATTTTCGGCTAATGTTCCCCTCAGAAAAGGAATTCTAGGGTTCAAGTGGTTAATGTAAAAAAAACTAAATCCTATCACACAAAGATTTGGCGGACCCCCTATAGTAGCTCTTTTATTTAATTAATGCATTTTGTTTTTATTTTCAAATATTTTTGAAAATCTCCCTGAAAATTTTGGATTTTAGAAAATGTTTCAAATAATTGTTTCGTTGGTGATTATATTTTTTTTTAATGCAAAACAAAAAAGATGGACATTTAGAAATGGGACCGGCTCCCGACTTATTGTTTGGGTTGTTTCTACGATTGGTCACTGGGAGCTGACCAGTACAACCACAGTCTTCTACGGTTGGTCACTGGGAGCTGACCAGTACAACCACAGTCTTCTACTGTTGGTCACTGGGAGCTGACCAGTACAAGCACAGTCTTCTACTGTTGGTCACTGGGAGCTGACCAGTAAAACCACAGTCTTCTACTGTTGGTCACTGGGAGCTGACCAGTACAAGCACAGTCTTCTACGGTTGGTCACTGGGAGCTGACCAGTACCACCACTATGTTGAAGTTCTGAGGAAAAGTGACAATATCCTCCTGACATATTGAATATCTGAGTGTGGTCCATAAAAATGTCAATAGAACCTTCAGAAGTCTAACAGAGAGCTTTACCTTCATCTTTACACTGGTAAGACAGAAGCAGACAGTTGTCTTCACTCTGTGTCTGCAGCTCACAGAACCTCTCCTTCACCCGCCTCAGACTGAAGTCTTCTCTGAACAGCGTGTCCCTTTGTTTATACACAGAAGAGACCTTTAATCACATCATCAGAGAGAAGCTTAACCCATTGGGACCGGGAACGCATCTGTGTCACCACTTTAACCATTATTTTATTCTTTGGCTATTCAAAAAATAGCAGATCTACAAGCTCATAGTGTGGCAGCGAGTGCCGCGCTATGAGCTTGTAGATCTGCTATTTTTGAAAAAACGTGAAAATCTTTGAATTTATGTATATTTTTTAAGGGAACATTTTCAAACTCTTTGCTTGGGGTCCCTGGAACAACATATTTTGAGATGGGGGTCCGCGGCCAAATACATATCATTTTGGGGGTCCTTGACATGAAAAAGTTTGAAAACCGCTGATATACAGTAGCAACATACGTTTTTTTCACAAAAAACTGTTAGGATTTAGAAGACATATGTAGAATCCCCCAGAAGCAAAGATTTGAGTTACAAATGTTTGCTTTAAAAACATATATATATATATATTCAAAGATTTGCACAAATGTTCATGATTTAAACAAAAAATAGCAGTAAAGCTCACCCTCGAGTGTAAGATTGAGATTATACAACAGTTACCAACAAAACACATCCAAATGTATTCATATTGTGGGGCAATCCATAATAAAAATGTTTCGCTATTATCCGTTTCCCTGTAAAGAGAAGAGTTTATTTGACTGAGACATTAAATAGTCCCTGTAGCAGCGCTCTGAGGCACCGTCTCATCAACACAGCTGATTCCAGTAGGCTATATGCTCCGTCGTACGACCGTGTCACGTGGCCAAAATAACTGATCTACAAGCTGACAATGCGTCGCGATGGCCAGCTTGTAGATCAGTTGGCTCTAATTCCTTTTCCTTTTAACAGGACGTTCATGAAAGTCCTTGCGGGCTTGTTTCCAATGAGGGCCTGTGAGCAATTAGGGGTTAAGAGTCTTGCTCAGGGACACATTTCATTTCATTGACACATATGCTGGCCTGGCCTGGAATCGTACCTGGGGCAACCAGGGCCTTTGGCTCCCTAGGCGGGCTCACTAACCACTCAGCTATGGCCGCCTCGCATTGAAGGAGGCATGAGCTCGGCCCTGGCCTCCCTAGGTTGGCAGAGGGAGTGTAGCGCCCAGGATTACATAGATAATTGGCACTGGGTGTAAAAAATAGGGTTACAAAATCGTGGGATAAAGATTTTAAGAAATAAATAAATAAATAAAATAAAAGACAGAGAAAGCATCCGTGTCATTTTTAGATTTCTACAAAGCTCATAAAAATATATAAAATAATGGTTATAGCTCAAATCTAAAATGACACAGATGTGTTCCTGGATTGAATGGGTTAAGAATTCCCTCTTTAATTTATATATTCATATATATTTTATAAATCCATATAATTTGGACCTTTATTAAAATGTTTGATAAACACTTATTAAATCATACAGACAGTATTGGGATACATGTTATTGTAGAGGTCCAGGGACCCTCTGGGGTCCTTTGAGGGGGTTCCAAATGGACCCTTACAGGTCTGTAGCTGTGAGAGTGTACGGGTCCATTTGGTTCCATTTGTAGTACAGTCTCAGAGTTATGGGTGGGCCTATTGTTACTGTATAGCAGATCAGTTCCAGTAACAGTTGTTTGTATGAATGGAGATCCACGGCCAAACAAGTAGCTTATGTGGTACCGACACCTCAGGGGCCTTCAGATGGCGCTATGCCCCATAACAGTCAAGGAGGGCCCAGCTCAGCGGCTCAGGGGCCTTCAGATGGCGCTATGCCTTGTAACAGAGCAGGGCCCAGAGCAATCGCCACTCTTAATGCAGAAAGAGAAAATGTGGAGAGGAATATGGAGGAATTAGGAGAAACAATGAGAGAGAGAGAGAGAGCGTCAGAGGGTAGTGATAGAAATCAGCGATGATGAAGACAGGATGGAATCAGACGCTAGGAACAGAGATGCTGTGATAGTGTTAAGAAGTGATGAGGAGAGTGTCATAGAGGAGTTGCAGCGGGGGAGTGAGGAGCACAGGGAGGTGGAGTTAGAACAGGGTCCAGAGGCGACGCCCCAACAGCAGCAGCTGATAAGGTTGATGTCGCAACGACCACAATCACCAGGCCGCATCATCACCAGGTTGCATCATTCCCTGGTCTACGTGCCTTCCACTCCAGGAAGGGGGAATTCACCTACCCCTCCATCATCACCGGACAGTCCATAAGAGAATCAGTTGAGGGAGATCAGAGCCATCCTCCACCATCTGGTACCACCCATAAAACAAACACGGGCAAATTCTCCTTCTACAGCACGGCCACCTAGGTATGGAATAGTCTAACCCCATCCCTCAAAAAATGCAGTTCACTGGGCTCATTTAAAACAGCCCTAAGAACTCATCTTTCTGGAGGCCATAAGAGGAGGTAGTACCAGTTTCCCGGTAGACACACGACCCCCCCTCCCCTTTTTTTGTATATATTTTTTATTTTTCATGCTTTTTTTGTACATAGTGGTATTTTGTCTCTGTATTTTTATGTTGATTTTTTAACTGTTTGGTTGCTACTATACATGTCTATGAAATTAATTCAAGGACCCCAACGGAAACAAGTCCGCAAGGACTTTTTTGGTCGGACCTTTTAGACAAAAGTATTATAAATGTGTTGTTTTACATTCTTTTGCCTAATACAAATTTCAATCAATCAATAAATCAATATTGTTTCATATATTCATTGTATGGATGCCTTATGCCTAAACTATGTTAATTTGATGAACTGAGTACTGAGGAGGGTACTTAAAATCTTTTTCTGTTTCAAGCTGGAATGCAAGGGGTTAAAATGAAGATGTGAGAAAAGACAGGGCCACGACAGTGTGTGTGAGAATGACGAAATAGGTTAGCAGTAAAAGAAACAGCTAGAAAAGAGGAACTTCTAGTGGAGGACAGGGAACCATGAAAGCTGGGCGAGGAGCCAAAAAGCAGAGAGAGTGTGACTTTGAGAAGAAAGAGTAGAAATACTCTACTATTTTTACTCTACTCTCTATAAGAATAAAAATACTTAAAGACAGTAAAAGGTAAATGAAATAAGAGGAGATGGAGTAACAATAACGATAAAGTGTGGTGATGATTACTATATGCTTAAAGATTGTGTTACTCACTAGAAGAAGTGGTAAGGATGAAGTAATGACTGAAAGGAGTGTTAGGGAGGAAAGTATAAAGATAGAAGGTAACGTATAGTATTACAAGGGGGGAGAAAAGGCCTTACTAGACAGACTGGGTGTAGCACAGGAATACGCTGACTAGTAATAATAATTAATAAAGGTAAACATCCAGGTTAATATTAAGACCTGAGGCGATTCTTTAAAAAAAATCTAAATCCTAACAGTTTTTTGAAAAAAAATCACAAAAAAAAAATGTTCAAGATTTTTCAAAAAATAGCAGATCTACAAGCTCATAGTGCGGCACTGAGTGCCGTGCTATGAGCTTGTATATCTGCTATTTTTTAATAGCCAAAGAAATCTAAAGTGACACAGATGCGTTCCAGGTCTTAATGGGTTAAAGAGATGTAATAAGTTTAATACACTGATTAGGCGATAGTGGGGTGAAGAGTAAATGCTTTATACTTAAATAAGAGTTTATTTGGGTTAGTTAGCTGACCATAAGTAAACTGAGATAAATAGTATAGATAGGAAAATAATGGTCACGACTAGTGTATAGGGTAATAGCTACTGAGACGATGGAAACATCATTTCCCTAAGGGTATTGCATATGGTGAAATAGTGTGTAAGAATAGGGAAGAGGTGATATTTCCCAGACATAGATTAAAAGGGTAATGACGCATCAAGCACAGTCACGCTGACCATGGGGTAATAAACGGGATATGGTCAAGAGAGCATGGGTGGTAGGAAAAATAGGATGGGCCAAAATGCCCTTTATAAACAGTGTTCAGAGAGCAAGTTGTTGAGAGACTTTACGCGCTGTCGTTAGAGACCTGGGGTCTGTTAGAGTAATCTCACCATATCACCCGAGTTGGGGAATTAGTCTCTGACTTGTGCGAATATGGAATTTAGCTGCTTAATAATAATAGATGGGGTAGAAAAAATCAGCCAAAAACATAGTGCCTGTATTAGACTAAAAGATCTCCCAATTTGATGATGGGTCTTATAAGGGGCCTCACCCTTTATAGCCTATTATTAGGTTGTAGTCAGGCGAGGGAAAGAGCATCCGTGTCTTTAAGATTTCTTTGGCTATTTTTTTTTTATCATGTAAATCTTTGAATATATATATATATTTTTAAGCGAACATTTGCAACTCAAATATTTGCTTCTGGGGGGATTCTACAGATATCTATGATTCTACAGATATCTATGCTATGATATTAGTGGTGCTCAAACTTCTTCATGTCAAGGACCACCCAAAATTATGTGTATTTGGCCACGGACAGATGTGCAAATATTTTCAAGATTTTTCAAAAAATAGCACATTTACAAGCTCATAGTGCGGCACACAATTAATAAATAAGTTTGTCATATCACTTAGTCTATGGGTATTCAAAAGGTAAGATTGAAAAAATAAAAAATAAATGCATATAGTGTGAGAGTTCTGCAGTCTCGCAGCAGATACCAAATATGCAAAAACCAAATACATAAAGTTGAGCATAACTCTTCAGACTGACATACATACAGGTAGGTTCTACGTACAAATATTCAGAACCTACCTTACACAAGTATTATATTAACGTCCAATATACACAACACATAAAGTAGAAACCACTTACAACAACATAGATGTGTTCCACACAGAGGTCAGAGGTCAGTGCATGGACCCAGTGTGATATTAAAGCTTGGTGTCCGACGGGCAGCAGAGGCTTGGCTCTGCCGGACAGATGGCTGAACTGACCGCTGGTGTCTCTCTCCACGTCTCTCTGCAGCCTGGTGCCATACCCTGCTGCCAGCACCACCGCTCTCATTGTGAACACCTGTACGGGTCAATATCATATAGAATACATAATATATAATATATAAACGTATATAGGACTAATATATATAATATAGGCTATAGCTATTAGCTCTCCTTAACACCTGGACACATAATATAATCAGTGGTGGAAAAAGTAGCTACTCACATTTGTTACTTAAGTAAAAGTATCAATACTGCAATGTGGAAATACTCTGTTACAAGTAAAAGTCTGGTATTCAAAATGTACTTGATTATTATTTACTCATTATGCAGAATGTCCCATTTCACAAGTTTTGTACAAAAGGTAGACTAATATATACACACACACACACACACACACACACACACACACACACACACACACACACACACACACACACACACACACACTCTGTTTGTTGCTGTCATGCTGTTTGTGATGAAATGGTCAAATATTGACCAAACATTTACTGGACCTGTTTCCATTCAGTCAATTCAGGACTCTGGAAGACACAACACACACACACACACACACACACACACACACACACACACACACACACACACACACACACACACACACACACACACACACACACACACACACACACACACACACACACACACACACAGACTCCTCTACTGATCTAACAATGAGTCCTATAATAAAGCTTCATAATATCATGTTTCATGTTTAATGTTATAACATTAAAACAAATATTCATGTGTGTGTGTGCATGTGTGTCTGTGTCTGTGTCTGTGTCTGTGTGTGTGTGTGTGTGTGTGTGTGTGTGTGTGTGTGTGTGTGTGTGTGTGTGTGTGTGTGTGTGTGTGTGTGTGTACAGACATGATTGTCCCCCTGAACCAACCAATCAGTGTAGCTGTAAACATATCGCCTTACACCAGCTTCCAATCAGAACAAGACAACCTAGCAGGAACAATGTATAAATGGAGCTGATTGACACAGTTAGAGTCATTTGTCCACAATGACGGTTGGTCCAGCTTTGCTTGTCGTACTATTGTGTGTGTGTGAGGCGGGGGGGACTCAGGAGACCCCCTCACTGAGCGATGTGTGGAGGGAGGTCAGAGTATTGAGAGGCATGGTGGAAGACCTGAGAGGAGACAACGAAGGTTGGTTTAAAACTCTTCATGTTTCTCTGTGACATTCATTCATTCATTCATTCATTCATTCATTCATTCATTCATTCATTCATTTTCTCTCCTCAGTAATGGCTGCCAAGTTGAGTGCCAGCCAGAAGCAGGTTGAAGTCCTCCAAACCAGACTGGGTACCGGTGAAGACCAGTGGTCAGTCACAGCACCTCACACTAAGTTCAAACTTATCTTAGTTAGACTCACACTGAGTTCAAACTTATCTTAGTTAGACTCACACTGAGTTCAAACTTATCTTAGTTAGACTCACACTAAGTTCAAACTTATCTTAGTTAGACTCACACTGAGTTCAAACTTATCTTAGTTAGACTCACACTGAGTTCAAACTTATTAGTTAGACTCACACTGAGTTCAAACTTATCTTAGTTAGACTCACACTGAGTTCAAACTTATCTTAGTTAGACTCACACTGAGTTCAAACTTATCTTAGTTAGACTCACACTAAGTTCAAACTTATCTTAGTTAGACTCACACTAAGTTCAAACTTATCTTAGTTAGACTCACACTGAGTTCAAACTTATCTTAGTTAGACTCACACTAAGTTCAAACTTATCTTAGTTAGACTCACACTGAGTAACGTATCTTAGTTAGACTCACACTAAGTTCAAACTTATCTTAGTTAGACTCACACTAAGTTCAAACTTATCTTAGTTAGACTCACACTAAGTTCAAACTTATCTTAGTTAGACTCACACTGAGTTCAAACTTATCTTAGTTAGACTCACACTAAGTTCAAACGTATCTTAGTTAGACTCACACTAAGTTCAAACGTATCTTAGTTAGACTCACACTAAGTTCAAACTTATCTTAGTTAGACTCACACTAAGATCAAACTTATCTTAGTTAGACTCACACTAAGTTCAAACGTATCTTAGTTAGACTCACACTAAGTTCAAACTTATCTTAGTTAGACTCACACTAAGTTCAAACTTATCTTAGTTAGACTCACACTAAGATCAAACTTATCTTAGTTAGACTCACACTGAGTAACGTATCTTAGTTAGACTCACACTAAGTTCAAACTTATCTTAGTTAGACTCACACTAAGTTCAAACTTATCTTAGTTAGACTCACACTAAGTTCAAACGTATCTTAGTTAGACTCACACTAAGTTCAAACGTATCTTAGTTAGACTCACACTAAGTTCAAACTTATCTTAGTTAGACTCACACTAAGATCAAACGTATCTTAGTTAGACTCACACTAAGTTCAAACTTATCTTAGTTAGACTCACACTAAGTTCAAACTTATCTTAGTTAGACTCACACTGAGTTCAAACTTATCTTAGTTAGACTCACACTGAGTTCAAACTTATCTTAGTTAGACTCACACTAAGTTCAAACTTATCTTAGTTAGACTCACACTAAGATCAAACTTATCTTAGTTAGACTCACACTAAGTTCAAACTTATCTTAGTTAGACTCACACTGAGTTCAAACTTATCTTAGTTAGACTCACACTGAGTTCAAACTTATCTTAGTTAGACTCACACTAAGTTCAAACTTATCTTAGTTAGACTCACACTAAGATCAAACTTATCTTAGTTAGACTAACACTAAGTTCAAACTTATCTTAGTTAGACTCACACTAAGATCAAATTTATCTTAGTTAGACTCACTCACTCAAACTTATCTTAGTTAGACTCACACTAAGATCAAACTTATCTTAGTTAGACTCACACTAAGTTCAAACTTATCTTAGTTAGACTAACACTAAGTTCAAACTTATCTTAGTTTAACTCACACTAAGATCAGTAATAATAATAAATTAATAAAGGTAAACATCCAGGTTAATATTAAGACCTGAGGCGATTCTTTAAAAAAAATCTAAATCCTAACAGTTTTTTGAAAAAAAATCACAAAAAAAAAATGTTCAAGATTTTTCAAAAAATAGCAGATCTACAAGCTCATAGTGCGGCACTGAGTGCCGTGCTATGAGCTTGTATATCTGCTATTTTTTAATAGCCAAAGAAATCTAAAGTGACACAGATGCGTTCCAGGTCTTAATGGGTTAAAGAGATGTAATAAGTTTAATACACTGATTAGGCGATAGTGGGGTGAAGAGTAAATGCTTTATACTTAAATAAGAGTTTATTTGGGTTAGTTAGCTGACCATAAGTAAACTGAGATAAATAGTATAGATAGGAAAATAATGGTCACGACTAGTGTATAGGGTAATAGCTACTGAGACGATGGAAACATCATTTCCCTAAGGGTATTGCATATGGTGAAATAGTGTGTAAGAATAGGGAAGAGGTGATATTTCCCAGACATAGATTAAAAGGGTAATGACGCATCAAGCACAGTCACGCTGACCATGGGGTAATAAACGGGATATGGTCAAGAGAGCATGGGTGGTAGGAAAAATAGGATGGGCCAAAATGCCCTTTATAAACAGTGTTCAGAGAGCAAGTTGTTGAGAGACTTTACGCGCTGTCGTTAGAGACCTGGGGTCTGTTAGAGTAATCTCACCATATCACCCGAGTTGGGGAATTAGTCTCTGACTTGTGCGAATATGGAATTTAGCTGCTTAATAATAATAGATGGGGTAGAAAAAATCAGCCAAAAACATAGTGCCTGTATTAGACTAAAAGATCTCCCAATTTGATGATGGGTCTTATAAGGGGCCTCACCCTTTATAGCCTATTATTAGGTTGTAGTCAGGCGAGGGAAAGAGCATCCGTGTCTTTAAGATTTCTTTGGCTATTTTTTTTTTATCATGTAAATCTTTGAATATATATATATATTTTTAAGCGAACATTTGCAACTCAAATATTTGCTTCTGGGGGGATTCTACAGATATCTATGATTCTACAGATATCTATGCTATGATATTAGTGGTGCTCAAACTTCTTCATGTCAAGGACCACCCAAAATTATGTGTATTTGGCCACGGACAGATGTGCAAATATTTTCAAGATTTTTCAAAAAATAGCACATTTACAAGCTCATAGTGCGGCACACAATTAATAAATAAGTTTGTCATATCACTTAGTCTATGGGTATTCAAAAGGTAAGATTGAAAAAATAAAAAATAAATGCATATAGTGTGAGAGTTCTGCAGTCTCGCAGCAGATACCAAATATGCAAAAACCAAATACATAAAGTTGAGCATAACTCTTCAGACTGACATACATACAGGTAGGTTCTACGTACAAATATTCAGAACCTACCTTACACAAGTATTATATTAACGTCCAATATACACAACACATAAAGTAGAAACCACTTACAACAACATAGATGTGTTCCACACAGAGGTCAGAGGTCAGTGCATGGACCCAGTGTGATATTAAAGCTTGGTGTCCGACGGGCAGCAGAGGCTTGGCTCTGCCGGACAGATGGCTGAACTGACCGCTGGTGTCTCTCTCCACGTCTCTCTGCAGCCTGGTGAGTTCAAACTTATCTTAGTTAGACTCACACTAAGTTCAAACTTATCTTAGTTAGACTCACACTGAGTTCAAACTTATCTTAGTTAGACTCACACTGAGTTCAAACTTATTAGTTAGACTCACACTGAGTTCAAACTTATCTTAGTTAGACTCACACTGAGTTCAAACTTATCTTAGTTAGACTCACACTGAGTTCAAACTTATCTTAGTTAGACTCACACTAAGTTCAAACTTATCTTAGTTAGACTCACACTAAGTTCAAACTTATCTTAGTTAGACTCACACTGAGTTCAAACTTATCTTAGTTAGACTCACACTAAGTTCAAACTTATCTTAGTTAGACTCACACTGAGTAACGTATCTTAGTTAGACTCACACTAAGTTCAAACTTATCTTAGTTAGACTCACACTAAGTTCAAACTTATCTTAGTTAGACTCACACTAAGTTCAAACTTATCTTAGTTAGACTCACACTGAGTTCAAACTTATCTTAGTTAGACTCACACTAAGTTCAAACGTATCTTAGTTAGACTCACACTAAGTTCAAACGTATCTTAGTTAGACTCACACTAAGTTCAAACTTATCTTAGTTAGACTCACACTAAGATCAAACTTATCTTAGTTAGACTCACACTAAGTTCAAACGTATCTTAGTTAGACTCACACTAAGTTCAAACTTATCTTAGTTAGACTCACACTAAGTTCAAACTTATCTTAGTTAGACTCACACTAAGATCAAACTTATCTTAGTTAGACTCACACTGAGTAACGTATCTTAGTTAGACTCACACTAAGTTCAAACTTATCTTAGTTAGACTCACACTAAGTTCAAACTTATCTTAGTTAGACTCACACTAAGTTCAAACGTATCTTAGTTAGACTCACACTAAGTTCAAACGTATCTTAGTTAGACTCACACTAAGTTCAAACTTATCTTAGTTAGACTCACACTAAGATCAAACGTATCTTAGTTAGACTCACACTAAGTTCAAACTTATCTTAGTTAGACTCACACTAAGTTCAAACTTATCTTAGTTAGACTCACACTGAGTTCAAACTTATCTTAGTTAGACTCACACTGAGTTCAAACTTATCTTAGTTAGACTCACACTAAGTTCAAACTTATCTTAGTTAGACTCACACTAAGATCAAACTTATCTTAGTTAGACTCACACTAAGTTCAAACTTATCTTAGTTAGACTCACACTGAGTTCAAACTTATCTTAGTTAGACTCACACTGAGTTCAAACTTATCTTAGTTAGACTCACACTAAGTTCAAACTTATCTTAGTTAGACTCACACTAAGATCAAACTTATCTTAGTTAGACTAACACTAAGTTCAAACTTATCTTAGTTAGACTCACACTAAGATCAAATTTATCTTAGTTAGACTCACTCACTCAAACTTATCTTAGTTAGACTCACACTAAGATCAAACTTATCTTAGTTAGACTCACACTAAGTTCAAACTTATCTTAGTTAGACTAACACTAAGTTCAAACTTATCTTAGTTTAACTCACACTAAGATCAAACTTATCTTAGTTAGACTCACACTAAGTTCAAACTTATCTTAGTTAGACTCACACTGAGTAACTTATCTTAGTTAGACTCACACTAAGATCAAACTTATCTTAGTTAGACTCACACTGAGTAACGTATCTTAGTTAGACTCACACTAAGTTCAAACTTATCTTAGTTAGACTCACACTAAGTTCAAACTTATCTTAGTTAGACTCACACTAAGTTCAAACTTATCTTAGTTAGACTCACACTAAGTTCAAACTTATCTTAGTTAGACTCACACTGAGTTCAAACTTATCTTAGTTAGACTCACACTAAGATCAAACTTATCTTAGTTAGACTCACACTAAGATCAAACTTATCTTAGTTAGACTCACACTAAGATCAAACTTATCTTAGTTAGACTCACACTAAGTTCAAACTTATCTTAGTTAGACTCACACTAAGTTCAAACTTATCTTAGTTAGACTCACACTGAGTTCAAACTTATCTTAGTTAGACTCACACTAAGTTCAAACGTATCTTAGTTAGACTCACACTAAGTTCAAACGTATCTTAGTTAGACTCACACTAAGATCAAACTTATCTTAGTTAGACTCACACTGAGTAACGTATCTTAGTTAGACTCACACTAAGTTCAAACTTATCTTAGTTAGACTCACACTAAGTTCAAACTTATCTTAGTTAGACTCACACTAAGTTCAAACTTATCTTAGTTAGACTCACACTGAGTTCAAACTTATCTTAGTTAGACTCACACTAAGTTCAAACGTATCTTAGTTAGACTCACACTAAGTTCAAACTTATCTTAGTTAGACTCACACTAAGATCAAACTTATCTTAGTTAGACTCACACTGAGTAACGTATCTTAGTTAGACTCACACTAAGTTCAAACTTATCTTAGTTAGACTCACACTAAGTTCAAACTTATCTTAGTTAGACTCACACTAAGTTCAAACTTATCTTAGTTAGACTCACACTGAGTTCAAACTTATCTTAGTTAGACTCACACTAAGTTCAAACGTATCTTAGTTAGACTCACACTAAGTTCAAACGTATCTTAGTTAGACTCACACTAAGTTCAAACTTATCTTAGTTAGACTCACACTAAGATCAAACTTATCTTAGTTAGACTCACACTAAGTTCAAACGTATCTTAGTTAGACTCACACTAAGTTCAAACTTATCTTAGTTAGACTCACACTAAGTTCAAACGTATCTTAGTTAGACTCACACTAAGTTCAAACTTATCTTAGACTCACACTGAGTTCAAACTTATCTTAGTTAGACTCACACTAAGTTCAAACTTATCTTAGTTAGACTCACACTAAATTCAAACTTATCTTTGTTAAACTCACACTGAATTCAAACTTATCTTAGTTAGACTCACACTAAGTTCAAACTTATCTTACTTAGACTCACACTAAGTTAAAATTGATATTATTACCGTCTGCAACAAATAGAAGAATGTGCATCTGAGCCCGTCTTGCATCCTTTATTTTGGAGTGCCGCTTTCTCCACTTGTATTTGAACCTAGTTATATTCGTAGATGAGCGCCTAAACAAAAACGGCATCCAGAGGAAGCACACCTGCTTGTTTCTTACCATCAAACTTATCTCAAGGTGACTCTCCACCAAACAGACTACTTCAGACTACAACAGATTGGTAGTCTGTTGGCAAAAGTTGGCATTTAGTTCAGCAAAGCATTCGGCCGATGCGCACATTATTGTGTTAATGACTTAGAGCTGGGACCTGTTACATTGTTGTGTTAATACCTTAAAGCCGGGGCCTGTTTCACATTGTTGTGTTAATGCCTTAGAGCTGGGGCCTGTTTCACATTGTTGTGTTAATGTCTTAGAGCTGGGGCCTGTTTCACATTGTTGTGCTAATGCTTTAGAGCTGGGGCCTGTTTCACATTGTTATGTTAATTCCTTAGAGCTGGGGCCTGTTTCACATTGTTGTGTTAATGCCTTAGAGCTGGGGCCTGTTTCACATTGTTGTGTTAATGCCTTAGAGCTGGGGCCTGTTTCACATTGTTGTGTTAATGCCTTAGAGCTGGGCCTGTTTCACATTGGCTGCGGGTACATGGACAGTTTCATTCGGAATGAATACACTTCTATTCGGAATGAATGAATGGATGAATTCATTCAGAATAGAAATGCTCATGTAAACACCTCAATTGGAATAGAATATTCCATTCCAGTCTGACCCGAATGAATTTTCATTCGGGTTAGGAGGGGTGGTATAGACCGTTTGAATCGGTATATACCAATTGGAATTGACCATGTAAACACTTTATTCCAAACGCTCCTCTCTGTTTGGAATACATGCATTCCTTTGCGCATGTCCGTGCTTATAGTGCTGTCAGAATTGTCCAAAAATGACCTATCAAATCTCTAATTCGGCCACGGTCGCTCCTGCGGGATTCTATTCTATAGCGTCATTTAATAAGCCATGGTTAAGCCCAGACTTGTCCAGGAGGCTCCAAGGATTGCCGGCCTAGGCTACACTTATATGGATCTTTTTCTAAACGGGTATTTTAGTCCTCAGTTTTTAAAAAGAATCCCTGGCCACATGACAAAGATTTTTTTTTTAAATCCCTGTCCACACATAAACGCAGAAACGCATTGATCAGCTGCAAGTTTCAATTTTAATTCAGATTTTACATTTATTTTATATATGAGGGGCCAAATACGTATACATTTTTAATCACATGTTAAGGCCCAATACTGCAATAGCTGCATTGTTTTAATAGCATACGTGAACAAAAATAAATGAAAACTACATTATTAGGGCGCAGCTGCAGCGAAAACAGATGAGTTTTACTTAATCAATTCATTACATGGTCAGCCGGAACGGTCGTCCCAAAACACTACGCCCCACGCACCTTTTGAGCGGGCCATCCACGGCCGCTCCATGGTCGCTGGATTTTGACCCGGGGCGATTGTGTTTTAGGGCGACAGACTCCGCATTCTCCGTGTGCGCACCGCGCGCTACTCGGTGCAGAAAGAGGGTTTTCGTCACAGTGAATGAGTTACAGCATGTTTCAAAGCTTTTTCATAATAATACAAGAAAAACGTGACACTCGGCATAATGAGTAGCTTATACTTTCTACTTAAGTATATTTTGATGCCAATACTTTTGTACTTTTGCCATAAATGAGCATGCCTTGTTTCATAGACTGTAGTGTTGCTCTCTCTCTCTCTCCATTTATTATTATAATGACCATGAGCGGTCTGGTGTTTATGTATTATTATTTATTATTATAATGACCATGTGCGAATGCGCGATGACGTCATTGTACCTACATGAGAAATGTGACAAATAGTATAGGCTAGCCTACGTTTTACCGTGTCTGGTACCAATACAAAAAAATAAACTGGGCTGAACTTGTAGATCTGCTACTTTTGCATTAAAACGGCGATAACAAAGGAACACAGGCTTGCACCGCATACAACGCTGCCTGGCCAGGAGTCGGTGCGTTGCTTACCGGCCTGTCTACGACCGACAGACCTCCGCCGCGGAGGCACAAGGGGGCTATTGCCTCCTCCCATGCCCACCAGGGGAAGCTCTGCTCCGGGTAGTGGCCCCTGGTCCATGCCCGGGCGTAGGCGGGAACCACTTTGCGCATGTCAAAAGTTATATTCCGAATGAATGCTTTGGTCATGTAAACGAGGAATACTTTTATTCAGGTCCCATGTAAACAGGTGAGTGGATCAGATTCCTCTATTCGGAATGAGTTCATTCGGAATGAATTCATTCTGAATGAATACATGATGGTCCATGTACCCGCAGCCATTGTTGTGCTAATGCATGGAGCTGGGCCTGTTTCACATTGTTGTGTTAATGCCTTAGAGCTGGGCCTGTTTCACATTGTTGTGCTAATGCCTTAGAGCTGGGGCTTGTTTCACATTGTTGTGTTAATGTCTTAGAGCTGGGCCTGTTTCACATTGTTGTGTTAATGCCTTAGAGCTGGGCCTGTTTCACCAAACCTAGATTGGGGATTAAGCCGGGATTTATCAGCTATCCAGGATTAATTTATCCAGGATCAGCCATGTATCGGTTTCATGAAAGCTGAGTTATCTCGGCAGATTAATTTAGCCAGTAAACCTGGATATGTTTATCCATGACTGGGTTTCATGAAAGCAATGCCACATTAGTTACCATGGTAATTTAGCGGTGAAGTTAGCCTGGTCCAGAGTCAGACCAGGTCCTGGTCCAGACCAGGCTAACTGCCAGGTTTAACTAATCCTATTGCCTTTACTGTTCATTAAACAGTCAATCTGATCACAAACCAATGAGTTTTTCCAGACTTATTCAATTCTTATGCGAAAATCCAAGATCTACCATCCCGAAAAAGAACATTGGCTTTTGGCCCCCCGGTGACCCCCGTGGACCCCCGGCCGCCAAAACGCAATTCGATTTGGTGACGATTTTATTCTACACAATGCGATGCGACTCGATTCGATGCGATGTGATTCAACATGATGCAAAGAACTTATAAAGCAAACCAAAAATTCCAACTAGAAAAAAATTCTCCTCTCAGCACGGGTCTCCGCCAGGCCGGGTTGCCTACCCAGGGCCCACACACTTTGGAATGCAGTCATAGCCACTTGGAGTAGGATCAGAAAAAATAGACTCATACATCTTGATCACATCACCCCAGAGATAATGCTAATTGGATTCTGGATTCACCGTTAGGGAATGTTTTACAAATTGTCTTTTGACTCTTGTGCGAGTCAGAGACAACATCGGGTATGTAAACGAAAGAAATAAAGTAATTTCTTGGGTGAACTATTCCTTTAAGCCATAACTAAGGAATGAATTTACGTTTAGCTGCTGCAACCATACACTGATCCAGAGCCTCCAGACCAGACTCAGTACCACTGAAGACCAGGTGGAGAACTCGAGGAAAGAAATGAAAGGTAAGTAGACCAGAATGGTGTTCAGTCAATGCATGTAAGAGATGACAGTGTTTAATGTCTTACAGCCGATATTAAGATTGCTTAGACGGTCAACCGACGATGGACGCCACAAATGTTACACAACAAACAAAAAACTAAATTTCACACATATGGGCCACTACATCAGCATTAAAGCAGTGTGAAAATCTAGTTACTTATAATTACTATGGTTGAGCTCAGACATGACATACGTCATGTACCCAGGACCCGAGCGTACCTGAGTGTTCATGCTGTAGGAAGCTCTTGTTGTCAGGAGGGCAAACCTTTTCCAAGCAACCTGGTAGGTACGGCCAGTCAGGTAGGAGGAGAACCACTTTATTTTTATGCCAAGGTCAGCAAGGGTGTCCAGGAGCAGTGTCAACAGTTGTGTCAACTACTTACAAGCAGTTACAACTAGATACAAGCTGTTACAACTAGATACAAGCAGTTACGACTACTTACAAGCAGTTACAACTACTTACAAGCAGTTACAAGCAGTTACAAGCAGTTACAAGCAGTTACTAGCATTTCCAAGAAGTCACAAACAGTTACAACCAGTTACAGGCTAGTAACAACCAGTTACAACCAGTTACAGGCCAGAAACAATAACTTGAATGAAGTTACAGAGCAAATATAATAACCTGAATGAACAGAAAGAGCAGCTACTACAACCTTAGAGGTGCGTTCAGACCTCAATATTTTGTTAGAGCGGCACGATTACATACAAAGTCAATGCAAAGACGCGACGTGGTACGACCGGGCACAATGTTACATCGAGCGACGCGAACGGGGCGACGTGAACGGAGCGACCACTCGCCTCGGTATCTTAGCTTTGGATGGAACAATCCAACTGAAGCGACGATCGCTTCCCCCCCCCACTTCACCCATTGCGTCCTGACAGCCAATGAGCGTTGATATTGTTCTGTTGGATATTTGGTTTCATTCTTCCAGCTCCAACTGACCAAGAACCAGCAAAGGGGGAAAGACAATATAAGCTACAACCGAGCCGTCTTGGGTGTTTTCGTAACCCTGAGGTACAAATTGGAACGATCGGGTCCATTTGGTTACACTCCCAAAGTTAAATTAACACTGTAAATTAACACTGGAGGGGTCCCTGTGTACATTTTATCTTGTTGTAGCCTATGTGTTTGGAAACAAAACTAGTCCCTGTCAACACACTGCGTTCTATTCACTCCCTTGTCCCGAGCCGAAGGTGACACCTCACCGAGCGGGTGGTCCTGCTCAATCTCCCCGGGCAGTAGGCTACAGCTGCCGGCTGGGAATGAGGTAAAACACCCCCCCCCCCCCCCCCCCGACTCAGTCTGTGTTTTTGACAGCTTGATTATTAATTTGATTTCATTTCATTTGATTTATTTTGAAAAGCAAAACCACATGGTTACAGCAGTTCGAGGATTACACAAGAAAGTCTTGAGACTTATTTCCATTGAGGTCCTCTCACATTTAAGTCAATAAGTTAAAATACACGGTGATATGTTAACATCGATAACCAACCCTCGTTTCTCTGTCACACCTATAAAATAATTAAATAATTTAAAAATACATACAATACAAAGCACAAAGCAAACAAGTGCTCCCTTATCTTTCCCTAAACTAATGACCCTCTAAAGGGGAACCTTTTCTATCAGGAATGCTTTTGTGTGCTGCTTAAAAGACCTCAGATTGGTTGTCAGTTTGACACTGGTTTCGAGATCGTTCCACTGTGTGGCTCCTGTGTAAGTAAATTCACCTTTAAAGATGAGATGGCTCACATCTGCAACACTGGCTCTAGTAAAAAAAATGGTGTACTTCGTTTCTCTGAGTAAAACATGTCTTTAAAAATATGGGGACCTCCAAGATACCCAGGTATTTCACCGATGCTTTTGCTGCTATGAAGTCCGAATTTAATTTAAACTTGAATTCAGGGCTCTTTCCTAATTAGATTTTGGAGCCAAACTGAATTGATTCTGTCTTCCCAGAGTGTAAAGATAACTTGTTATCAATAAACCAAGAATTAACATTTGCCAATTCCTCACTCAGGGAACTCTCCAGTGTGGCTTGCTCCTTATGGGACATGAGCAGAGCAGAATCATCAGCGTACAAGAATAAATCACACTTACAGGCGTCTGTCATATCATTCACGTACACTAAAAACAGGGCTGGGCCTAGAATGCTTTATTTGAGGAACTCCACATTCCATGATGTTAGGGTCAGACAAAACTCCATTTACCTCTACCCTCGGTTCGCGGCCCGTTAGTTAGGATTGAAACCACCTGCATGCTGCCCTGTCTGCCCCCAGGGCCTCCAGCTTGCTCAGTAACCTATTGTGGTTCACTGTGTCGAACGCTCGCCGTAGATCGAGCAGCACCATTCCACAGAGCTTCCCACTGTCTACCTCTTTCCTAATTTGTTCTGTTAAAATCATAATAATATGTCGGTTGAGTACGACTTTCTAAAACCTGATTGAAGTTTATACATTAGATTGTTTCTATTTAAGTACTCGTTTAGTTGCTCTTTAATTACCTTCTCAAAGATTTTTGACACAGAACCCAAAATTGACATCGGTCGATAATTACCAGGGTAATTCTTTTCTCCTTTTTTATACAGGGGGAGTATTTTGGCCTTTTTTAGGTCTTGGGGGAAATGATGATGAGATGGATGAATAACAATAAGCTACTTTTAGTCATGAAATAGAACGTTTCTTTCGTTTCGGGTGTTTTTGTAATTGTAACCCAGAGAGGGTAACCTACACATAATGGAACCAAATGGACCCGGAACCATTTACATAGTTAAATTAACATGGTAAATTACCAATTGGTATTTGAGTCAACAAATGTTGTATTGAGTAATGTAAAAGTCTTCAGTTTGTTGATTGTCCTTCTTACAGAATGGATGAAAGAGAAAGACAAGCTGGTCAAAGACCTGGACCAGCTACAGTCCAGATACAACAACCTGACTGGACATTGTGACGACTTAGAGTCCAGATGTACCAAACCAACTGAAACCACACCAACGGAAACCAAACCAACTGAAACCAAACCAACTGAAACCACACCAACTGAAACCACACCAACTGAAACCAAACCAACTGAAACCAAACCAACTGAAACCACACCAACTGAAACCACACCAACTGAAACCACACCAACTGAAACCAAACCAACTGAAACCACACCAACTGAAACCACACCAACTGAAACCAAACCAACTGAAACCAAACCAACTGAAACCAAACCAACTGAAACCAAACCAACTGAAAGCCCAGAAGAGCTGAAGAGGAGACTCTGTGGTCAGTGAGACATTACTGTTTTTATTCATTGTTCTTTCATCTTCTTCATCATTTATCATTAATCTGAGCAACAACAAAAAAAATACAATACAAGTGAATGACACCGACAGCCACTAGTGAGTGAAATGTATTCGGTACCACCCATATTTAGTTCAAACAGGAGAAAACTCTCATTATAATGGCTTATGCTCCTCTTAAAGGCAATGGCACCTGGCACGCTGATTGGTTTTACCCCCAAACCACATCTATGCATAATGTAACGGGTAGCACAGGTGTTTTAGGGATAAGGCTGGTGTTGGAAGATAGCAACTTGGCCACGGCCATGCTAAATCCCCAAATAGTGGGTAGTGCGACTTGGGCACAACATAGGGCCCTTAGGGCTCTATTCTGTGTGAGATTTGAACAAACCACTAATTACGGATTTCGGACTAGGCAAGAGGCGTTTCCCCGCAAAATTCGGTATTCTGTGGAACCCCTCTCACCCGCCAAACACCTGAGCTACCCGTTACATTATGCATAGGTGTGGTTTGGGCGTTACAATGATAAAACCAATCACCGTGCCAGAAGCCATTGCCTTTATTAAGACTGCGCTAGCCGTCATCCCCGATCCAATATATGCTCTAGCCTATCTACCTGTCTGCACTGTTGCCTGGTCTGATTATTATAAGCCACATTGGGCTTGTTTTCCTTTTTTAATTTTTTTTATCCAAATACATTTTTATATTAATTTGTAGCCTATTGTGTTCACAATAAGCTTGTCATATTAGTCAGATCCGGAATAGTATATGAAAACCATTTAAAATATTTATACTATTGGTACACACCGGCTGCTCCCAAATAATTAATTACATCATGTTGCAACAACGCTCCTACGTGGTACACAGACAAACAGTAGCACATGGGTATAATAAATTGGACAGTTTTAGGAAAGGTCTATAGCCTATGTACTCACGTTGGCTGTTTTGTTCTATTTCCACCATTCTAATGGATTCCAGGGGTGTGTAAACATCTCTGAAGTTGCTCCATAGTTTCCTCTGAAGTGACGCAGTTAAAGTTAACTTACATCCATATTGTCCCCGTTATCTTTCATCATCCACCTTTGTTCAGTAATCCCGAACAGAGCTAAACTTTAAGTTTACATCAATCAAACCCTCTCAAACCCAGACACATTGCTGCGATGCGTATGTGCGTCGCCTACCTACCCAAAATAACAGACAGCTTACAGATCTGTTATTTTGGACAGCATGCAATGAGGCGCGCGCGCCACGGAGAAGCCTAACACTAAACCAAAAACATTACATTAGGCCTACGTGGTCAACAACATACTAGACATGTAACTTGCTTGGAGCTTGTAATGCAGTGGTTCTCAACCTGTGGGTCGAGACCACAATGGAGCACCCAACGCCTGGCGAGCTTGTAGATCTGCTATTTTCAGAGTCAAACAAAATGGGGGGGTCCCCAGTTCAAATATGGTTATTTTGGGGGGGTCATGAACGTAGCGTTTACACGGGGAATATAATAATAATATAGGCTAATATATATAATATAGGCTATAATATAATATTCACCCGCAGCATGGGTTTAACGAGACAGCAGCCAAAATGAAAATCACACTAGATGATCCTATCATCTTATAAAAAATGTAAGTGCTTAAGATTTTAGCCCAAACCCAACGGGACCCGACCCGGCCCGTCGGCACCGGCTGAGCCGGGTCTACGTTTTTTTTACATCCAAATAAATTCACATATTAATTAATTTGTAGCGTAGGCTATTGTGTTCACAATAAGCAACTTGTCATATTAGTCAGATCCCCAAGAGTATATGAAATCCATTTAAAATAGTTATATATTCTTACACAGCTGATGCCAAATAATTAATCAACAGGGCAGCGCAACGCAAAAGTAGGTCAAATCAATCAACTGTCTTGTCATGATGCAGCAGCAGATCGAGCCCCCTTTAAAGTTTAAACCATAACATGACATCTTCAGACTATTGAGCTTTCTTCATGTCTTTTTCACCTCAAAGTAAATGTTGGATTATTTCTTCAAATGAGAGCACAGGCAGCGGGCAGTAGCCTAGAAGGTAACATCGGATGTGATTTCTCCATCGCAAAAAATGATTACGGTTATTCTATGAAACATATATTTCATAGAATAACCATAATCATTTTTAAAATGGTTATGGGGCAGTGTATATATTTATATAGCCCTATTTGCTCCAAGCTGTTTTTTAAATAAAATATAGACTGTTGGAAGAATTAACGAATTACCAAGATTTAATGAGAAATAAGGCTTCTTTAGAAAAATTACTGACGGGCTGGGCTGGGCCTAATTTGTCAATTATTAGTCGAGCCGGGCTGAAATATTTAGGGGATATGAAAGCTCTAGTTAGTAGTTTGAAGTGCTCATGTGGCCTTATAGTTGCTTCTTTTTGTTTTCATAGACCTGCGGTTGCTTATTTCTCGCCAAGGCTGGCAACACGGCTCATGGTCCAACGCACAAAGCCATTGTAGTGTCTGTGTGCACTTGGCGGGTGCTTTTAGAAACCAGCGGGTGGTATTAAATTCCACTATCCCCCCTCCCCAAGCCGTACCCATGTGTGTCTGCAGAATTGCAATGTGGGGGATATAGCAACAACACGCCCACGGGCACACCTCCACGCGCAAATAACGGCGTCGGCATAATGGTGACGGGTAGAGCAGGTGCTAGAATAACCTATTGGGGCGGCGCAGCTCCATTATCCGGATTTAACGTGGTTTAGAGGGGGGAAAAGTTCTGGAGAATAGGGCGATTAATGTCTTACTGTACCACAGGCTGTTTAACATTTCTGACTAATAAAGTATTTAATTGAACACTTCAGGGTTCAATTAATACTGTAGAATTGAAGAAACTTCGAGAATTGATTATTTTTGCACAAACACTTAAGAACTCAAAGGCCACCCTAAGAGTGCTCTTCAGAGTGTGTAGATTCTGTTCTTACCTGAGAACAGATCACAGCTAAGAAAACATTGGAGTATACCAAAATCTTCTTAAAAACTTCTTAAGTGGGTTTAAGAAGAATTTTCCTCTTAAGAACGGTTGCTGCATGAGGCCCAATGTGTATGTCTTTAATGTCCATAGAGTGTGTGAGTATGTGTGTGTGTGTGTGTGTGTGTGTGTGTGTGTGTGTGTGTGTGTGTGTGTGTGTGTGTGTGTGTGTGTGTGTGTGTGTGTGTGTGTGTGTGTGTGTGTGTGTGTGTGTGTGTGTGCGCGTGCGTGTGTGTTTCTTACTCCTGTTCTGTCAAGTTGAGACACAAGGGGGCAGTGTTTAGCTGTATAAGCAGCAGAGTTCTGGTGAAAAAAGAGGATTGCCAGTGGCATTTATAGTTCATTAAATACTAGTTAAACATACAGTGCAGACCACATGAAGAAACTATATTTATATAATAAATACATATGTTTACCTTCCACTATATTACCGACTGCTATTATTTCAACTTCTCTGTTGTGCATTGGAAATCCATGAATAAAACCCATATTTGATGTTTAGTCATGTCGTGTCCCAGTGGATGGAAGCAGTTTGGATGCAGCTGTTATCACATGTCTACTGAATGGAAAAGCTGGGAGGACAGCAGACAAGACTGTCTGAAGATGGGAGCTGATCTGGTCGTCATTAACAGTACAGAAGAACAGGTGTGTGTGTGTGTGTGTGTGTGTGTGTGTGTGTGTGTGTGTGTGTGTGTGTGTGTGTGTGTGTGTGTGTGTGTGTGTGTGTGTGTGTGTGTGTGTGTGTACGTGTGTGTGAGAGAGAGAGAGAGAGAGAGAGAGAGAGAGAGAGAGAGAGAGAGAGAGAGAGAGAGAGAGAGCGAGCGAGAGCGAGAGCGAGAGAGAGAGAGGGGGGGGGGTGGGGGAGGGGCATCCATACCTCTGCTTTAGATATCCCCTCTGGTCTTTAATGTTTATGTCCGGTAGTCCATAATGTTTTATTCCTGCTTCTGGTCAGACTGAATTAAATACATGCATTTACTTTAGTGAATTATAGACTGTCTGATATTATTAAAATGTATGTTTGATCTATATCACAATTAACACTTTAATTACTAATATATGCTACTGTACCACATTAACACATATATGCTACCATATTACCGCGTTTCAAAATTCATTACAAAACGTTTGTTTGTTTTAATTAAAAAAGGAAGAATAGCTAAGCTCATAACATGTCATTGTGATCAGCTCTGTTCATTAGTTGTAAGATTAGGTCATTTATAGAGGGCTAAAGTGAAGGAAATGTGTCAATCATCCACATAAACACACATGATTCCATGAAACACTAAAGCTATGAATAAATTAATGATGATTCAATCATGTACAAAAATCTTCAGGAATTCATCAGAGGATTGGACCAGTATGGTGGTGGATCATGGGTTGGTCTGAAGAAGACGGGAGACAACTGGATCTGGGTGAATGGAATACCAGCGACAGCACAGTGAGACATTTTACATGTTTCATTATTGTAAAATTCAATACATGTTGTTTATCAACTGTGTGTGTGTGAGTGACAGTGGTGTAAAGTAACTAAGTACATTTACTCAAGTACTGTATACAATTTTGGGGTATTTTTACTTTACTGGAATATTTCCAATTTTCAGTACTTTTACTTCTACTACATCTCAGAGGAAAATATTGTACTTTTACTCCACTACAATTATTTGAAAACTTTAGTTACTTTGCAGATATAAATCATTACATTATAAAACATACATTAACCACGTTGGCCCTATTCTATATCTGCTATTTGAAAATAGCAGATCTACAAGCTCTCAGTGAGCTTGTAGATCTGCTATTTTCAAACTTTTTTAGTACTTTTACTTTTGGTACTTTAAGTACATTTTGATACCAATACTTTTGTACTTTTACTCAAGTAAATTGTTTATTCTAGACTTTTACCTTTAAGGGCGCGCTCCCACCACACTTTTCTTTTACCTCTGGGGCGGAATCTGCCAATGCTTTGTCAATGCAAATGCGTGGATTCATGGTCTTCCCAAGAATCCACGCATTTGCATCTTGGCAGATTCCGCCCCAGAGGTAAAAGAAAAGTGCGGTGGGAGCGCGCCCTAACTGAGTATTTCTACAATGAAGTATTGATACTTTTACTTAAGTAAGAAAAGTGAGTACTTTTTCCACCACTGGTGAGTGACTGACTGAGTGAATGTGATTCATACATCATGGTGTTTATTCTGCAGGTACTGGGCCAGTGGAGCGCCTGGTAACATTGGCAACTGTGGAAGATACTCTCACTACTATGGAGGATGTTATGATACGTCCTGTACAGCCACACTCAAGTGGATCTGTGAGAAGTGATGTTTCTCTTAAAGGAGCACTTCACCCATTTTCCACCTTATCTTCATAATTGGTCCTCACTAATGCTCATGATAAAACGGCTTCATTTCTGTTCTACTCACTCTGTGTCTCAGAGGAGGGGCTGTGGACACTTCAGAAACCCGCCTACCAGTGACATCATCAGTAGGCAGGTTTGGTCATTTCAAACAAGATTTAATTTAAAAATAAATACAAATACATGCATTTTTTTTTGTTGTAGCTTCTATTTCAGCATGTTTACTTTCCAGGAAGAGAAAAGGCTGTAGTTTCTATTAGCTTGGAATCCCCATCGATGATGTCACTGGTAGGCAGGTTTGTGAACTGAACAGAAGTGTGACAGAGTGAGTAGACAGGAACGGTGCCATTGTGATTGATGAGCATTAGTGAGGACCAATTATAAGATATTGTCTGATCCCATAGCCCGAAGGGAAGGGGGGCCTTTGGCTGAGACTGTGATTGGTTGAGCCAAAAGAAACATGCATGGCCCCGTTTCTGAGCTAAGCTTAGCAAAAAACTAAAGTTAGCAATAAAGCCATTTCATGAGGTCTTTGACACAATGTTTCAATAAATGTAATTACAGTATGGTTTGTACCATGGGCTCAAAACTACATGGGGTACAGTTATTGGCATCACTGCTCCCCCTGCTGGTAGAGGCTTAAATCTGTCCTAATGCCGTCCATCCCTGAGGACACACCAGTAAAAATACTCACTGTTCATGTTACTCCCACAGTGTGCAAATGTAACCAAATGGACCTGTAAGGGTCCATTTGGTTACATTTGCACACTGTGGGAGTAACAAATGGATACATTAAAGGTAGGGTAAGTGATATTTTTTGTTTTTGTTTTGTTAAAAAGGTTAAAGTAGTATATTGTGATAGTAATCATTGCTACAGAGTGTTTGTTGGGTCACAGGGGTCTCTCCAGCTCTTTAGTAAACACAATATAGTACATTTTCAGGCAGGTGACAACATTTAAGCCAATCAGGAGAGAGCACTGAAAATGCATTTTCTGTTTAATAAAGAGCTGGAGAGACATGGAGACTCCTTTTACTGAACAAACACTCTATAGTAATGATTAATATCACAATATAGAGCTATTTAACACTGTTACTGAACAAACACTCTATAGTAATGAGTACTATCACAATATAGAGCTATTTAACACTGTTACTGAACAAACACTCTATAGTAATGATTAATATCACAATATAGCTATTTAACACTTATTTTAACCAAAGTAAATCACTTACCCTACCTTTAACACTGAGTATTTAAAATATATACCATTTAAAAACTGTTAATATTTCATTATGTAAATATGTTTAGCATTTCCAAATATAATATAATATTTTAATGTTATATAGAGTCTGGAACTACACCTCCCGAAAGCCGAGAAAGGAAGCCGTCATCTGTTCTTCATTTCTGTTCACGAAAATATTTGAAATTTTCAGATATTTTCGTGAACAGAAATGAAGAACAGATGACGGCTTCCTTTCTCGGCTTTCGGGAGGTGTAGTTCCAGACTCTATATAACATTCAGGAGGTGTAGTTCCAGACTCTATATAACATTCACAGGAGGTGTAGTTCCAGACTCTATATAACATTCAGGAGGTGTAGTTCCAGACTCTATATAACATTCAGGAGGTGTAGTTCCAGACTCTATATAACATTCAGGAGGTGTAGTTCCAGACTCTATATAACATTCAGGAGGCATAGTTCCAGACTCATGACTATAGTAGTAGAAGTAGTAGTACTTGTGTGCATTTTTATTCATCTCTGCTGTATTTTCTTTTGGGGGGGGGGGAACAAACGTCAACAGACATTATTTGTATGCTTGCACTGGCTAATAATAATAAAGAAAAAATCAAATAAAAAGTTAAGCTTCAACGTTATTGTCATGTGTGTTAATACTTGTGTTGTGGCTCTCTGTCCCTTAACATAACAATGTAACACTATAGAGAGGGTCTCTCTGGTACCTGGAGAATTAGTAACATTTAATTCAATACCTTAACCTTTTTACTGCCATGGACGCGTTTGAAAAGAAGATAACGTTTTTCACACAGAACCAGGAGATAACAGGATCCAAAGATTTGCTGCTCTATTCACTTCCTGGTTAAAGTATTTGGGAAATATTCTGTATCTCGGCTCCTGTGTTTAACTAGGTATTTTTTTCAAAACATGCTATTTTCAACTTGCCGTAACTATGGAACAGATTACCATCATTACCACAATTTTCCCCTCCAAATTCTATGAGACCCCTGTGTGTGTAATGAGGGGATCAACGTACGGACAGTGTTCACAGAAAATATTCCATGATTTTTCAAAGGTAGGTAAAAACACCAGTTTTCGCTGGCACTGGGGTGACACTATTACAGTTTTACTCTGGCAGTTAAAGAGTTAAGGGCCGTTCAGCAGCACTATAACTAACTTTATGTATTTGTTCATATCAAGCTCCGTAGACGTCCGCTCATACATCCTATTTAAGTGTTCTATGTGTCTGTGTGTGAGCGTCTGGTGCACAGCCCTTTACATTGAATTGTATTATGAAACAGTATATAAATGATTGTGTGAATGTATATTAAAACATCAAAGCCCATAAAGTCTCTCCTCGACTCCTCAGTAGAATCTTTTGAGGGAGACGGAGTGGGGGGGGGGGGGGGACCACTGGATCATTTGATGACCAAGCGGACCGGTAGGCTAGCGGTTCCGGTAGGAGACACAAAGGAGACTCTTTGTGTCTCCTGCCGGAACCGCTGCCGGTCATCAAATGATTGTCTTAGGAATGAGACAAAAACTAAAACAATATCCATGAATTCAAGTCTCCATGAGGTGAACTATCCCTTTAACCCATTAAGACCTGAAGCCCATTCTACATGTCTCCTAAATCCCAACAGTATAATGACAAACCTATGTTTTCTATATCAGTGATGCTCAATCTTTTTCATGTCAAGGACCCCCAAAATTATATGTATTTGGCCGCGGACCCCCATCTCAAAATATTTTACTTACTTTACTTTATTTGTTTATTTAGACAGGACAGAGCATATTAATGAACGTCACATGAACGTAAATACACCGGATTTAGCAAAGATGCTAATTTTCATCCGCAGTCCTCACACAAAACAGAAAAACAGAAAAACAATAACATCAGAAAACAGACAAACGGTGAAATACAATTACATTACATCACATAGCCTAAAAAAAAAACTAAAATATGATCACAAATGGTTGCAGCTTTGGTTTTCAAGCAACCATCTTTTCACATTGATTTTATACCAGGGACCCCCCAGAAGGAAAGATTTTATTTCAAAATGTTCGCTTTAAAAATATATATATATATATTCAAAGATTTGCACACATTTTCAAGATTTTTTAAAAATAGCAGATCTACAAGCTCGTAGCGCGGCACTCGGTGCCGCGCTAGAAGCTTGTATATCTGCTATTTTTGAATAGCCCAAAGTGTAAAATAATGCTTTTTAGCTCAAATCTAAAAATAACAGATGCGTTCACAAAAAGCAACACGATCGTATACAATATATAGTGGGGGGGGGGGGGGCTTCATCTCTCTCTCAGCTAAAGGGTCTTAGCCTGAACAAACTGCTCTACAGGGCTGTCACCATTACTAATGTAAGATGATGATTAATTGTCACTCAAATAATCACGATTACAGATTTAATAATAATAATAATAATAATAATAAACTTTATTTGTATAGCACCTTTCATGACATGAAATGCAGCTCAAAGTGCTTTACAGAGCAAGAATACAATTACAGTTAGAACCAATTTAACAATAAAGCAAACAAAAATAAAATAAAATAAAATAAAAGCAAAGGCTCGTTCTCAGTATACAATTGCAGATAATAAAATGCAGTGGCCCTCGCCACTACAACACAACTAGAATGTAGACAACTACAACACAAATGGATATAACTTAAATGTAGTGGCCACTGTCCTCTACAACACAGCTAAAGAAATATCCACACTTCACACAATTGCCAATATTACATGTGTACCTTAGTAATATATCTTCACACAATTGTCAATATTACACCTTAGTAATATATTTTCACCATGTTTACCACGTGTGGACTAGCCCAGGGGATCTGCTAACTTATCACATCCAAACCACACACCGTACACCCCTGAGAATGATATCGGGGTTATACAAGATATATAGACTAAACATAGACAAAAGGATCTGCCCTGGAGGGTCCACCACGTGTCGACGTGCCCCAGAGGATAATTCACTAAATCCTCCGGATGGAGTTATCAGACTCTTGTCTTTTAACTACCGTGACTCTCTCTTCCACTCACACAAAACAAAAGCAAAGGCATAAAACAACATTAAAATAGGGAATACAGTGAGGAATTAAAAATCAACCAAAGAATCAGCTAAAAGCAAGAGTGAAGTAATAGGTCTTGAGCTGTGCTTTAAAGCTATCGACAGAGGCTGCCTGTCTTAAGTGTAATGGGAGTTTATTCCACACTGTCGGTCCGTAAAAGCAGAATGCTGCTTCACCGTATTTTTTATATGTCATTGTAGGCACCTCGAGCAGGTCAGCACTTGAAGACCTGAGGGCCCGGTTTGGAACATATCTCTCTAGGCAGTCAGAGAGGTAGGAAGGTGCCAGACCATTTAGAGCTTTATAAACTATTAAAATAATTTTAAAATCAATCCTAAAAACAACCGGGAGCCAGTGTAGTGAAGCTAGAACTGGAGTGATATGTTCTCTCATCCTGGTTTTAGTTAAAATTCTGGCTGCCGCATTTTGAACAAGTTGTAATCTGTCAGTTGTGTTTTTTAGCCAGTGAACGTTGGAACATATGAAGACTTTTAAGGCTTTGTAATCAAACATTAAACAGAACAGATATGACAAATAACTGAAATATACAAAGACATTGTTGACATTTAAAAAAAATTGTATACATTTAAAAATTGCAGAAATAGCAGATCTACAAGCTTACAACGTGTCACGTTGTAAGCTTGTAGATCTGCTATTTCGGATTTTTTTTGTTTGAAAATTTGTGAAAATCTTTCAACATGAAAACGATTATGCAAAAAATAGTTGCGATTATCTTAAGTAATTGCGATTAGAGGAATATGTAATACTTGTTACAGGTCTATTCTACACCATGTATGAGGTGACATCTTGTTACAGGTCTATTCTACACCATGTATGAGGTGACATCTTGTTACAGGTCTATTCTACACCATGTATGAGGTGACATCTTGTTACAGGTCTATTCTACACCATGTATGAGGTGACATCTTGTTACAGGTCTATTCTACACCATGTATGAGGTGACATCTTGTTACAGGTCTATTCTACACCATGTATGAGGTGACATCTTGTTACAGGTCTACTCTACACCATGTATGAGGTGACATCTTGTTACAGGTCTACTCTACACCATGTATGAGGTGACATCTTGTTACAGGTCTATTCTACACCATGTATGAGGTGACATGGTGAAGCTTTGCTCTGAAGTACAGGTCACATTCAACGTAGGACGCCAGGTTACCGACGTCGAAACGCCCACAGATCTCCTGAACGTACACCGGCTGTCTGAAATCAAACAACAGCACGACTCATTTGTCAAATAAGACAAGCATCTGTGTCATTTTCCATTTCTTTGGCTATAAAAAAATAGCAGATCTACAAGCTCATGTTGCGGCACCAAGTGCCGCGCAATGAGCTTGTATATCTGATATTGTTTTTTTAATCCTGGAAAAATGTGTGCAAATCTTTGAATATATATATTTTAAAGCAAACATTTGTAACTCAAATCTTTGCTTCTGGGGGGTCCCTGGAACAAATCATCTAAACATCTTACCTTGGAATGAGCCAAGATACAAAGTTTCCTGGAGCATCTTTCTGTTCTATAGGAGCTTCCTATGAGAGGAAAACATGAAGTATGAAAAATATATTCACATTACGTGATATCTTAATGTTTTTCTTTTCTTTTTTTCTTTTAAACTTATCCATATTCTGGTTATGACATAAAATCATAATAAAAGATTCACCAATCAGGATGGAATATGAAAAATCAGACAGATCTGTGTTGATCACATGACTTTAGAGATACTGTGTAATGATTTGATCACATGACTATAGAGATACTGTGTACTGATTTGATCACATGACTATAGAGATATTGTGTACTGATTTGATCACATGACTATAGAGATATTGTGTACTGATTTGATCACATGACTATAGAGATATTGTGTACTGATTTGATCACATGACTATAGAGATATTGTGTACTGATTTGATCACATGACTATAGAGATATTGTGTACTGATTTGATCACATGACTATAGAGATACTGTGTACCGATTTGCATGATGTTTGGACAAAATCTGTAGGAGTACAATCAAAAAATGTGTTTTGTAAAAATGGCTTCCTTTGGGGCAGAGGTTCTGCATGGCATCCAGGGAGTGTGTGTGCAGTCTGTGCACAGTTAGCCTGCTGCAACCCTCCTGATTTCGTGTATAAAGGGGCGGGTGTATAGAGCCGGCGAGAGACTGCGCATGATCCCATTGGTTCACCGATCTGTCCGTCAACCCCCGCCCCGTTAACACAACATTACGAGCGACGCCCACTGCACTCTGGTTGGTTGGGAAATGAAACACTTCCTCATACCCAGTACAGGCTATGGATGGGCCAGGCTTTTATTTTTTAGCAAAACTAAGCAATAAAAGCCTGGAGATCGAGGCTAGTGCACAGTTTCCCGTCGATCGGGTCAATGGTGCCGGAGATTAGCTTTTCACAGACGGACGGACGGACACACGGAGAGACGGACGGACAGGGTGCAACACATAGTCTGGGCCATGCCTTCGGCCTGGAGGAGATAAAGACTCAACAATATGTATAATGGCGATATATTGGGGGGAAAAGAAGAAAGCCAGCCAGCCAACTGGGGGAGGAGATGAGAGATGGGGGGGGGGGGCTCACTGAGTAAGAACACATGCAGTTAGGGCTCTGGTAAAACTGCAGGCTAATCACCTGTGTGCCGTGGATGGAGCGGAGTATTATGGGTTATTATAGTGACTAAAACTAATGAAATAATGAAAACTAAAATTGACAAAACATTTTAGTTCTGATTGACCAGGCCACATAATGACGAACGCGCGCACGTACGCACGCACGCACGCACGCACGCACGCACGCACGCACGCACGCACGCACAACTTACCCTCTTTTCTTCTAGAAAGGCATCTAACTGCGGAAGGCTTCTCTTGGAAAACACGTAGAAACAGGGACACTGAGGGACAAAATGTCACGGAAATGATCAGGGACACTGAGGGACTTTTTTCATGTCAAAGACCCCCAAAATGATGTATTTGTCCACCAACATATTTTGTTCCAGGGACCACCCAAAAGCAAATGTTGGAGTTAAGAATGTTCGCTTTATAAAAACATAATATATTCAAAGATTTAAAAAAAAACAGCCAAGCGTGATGAGCAACATTTCTGTCAAGTCATAGTTGAAGTGTTGCTCTAAGCCACACACACTGTGTAAATGAAAACAGCACAGGGTGAGGGAACTACTTAATGATGAGAACTATTTGTTTTCCTTCCGTCTACAGAATGGAGCAGGAATTATGGGCAAAGATGAAGGGCGTAGAAATGGTGAAACAACAACAATACGATTGATTGACGCCTCACTGCGTCACTGAAGCGCTGAAAAAAGGTTGTAGCACAACGTCAGGTGTCAGGTGTCACTTTGTAGCTTCATGTGGCTTTGCTGCCACTAGTATGAACGCAGCATCAGGCTGGGACACAAATCCTCTCTTTAGCAGTGTTGATTTTGACAGCAAATTTTGATTTAGTTTTAGTCATAGTCTTTTGAATAAAATTCCATTTAGTTTTAGTCATATTTTAGTTGACTAAATATCATAAGATTTTAGTCGTCTAAATCTACAGTTGATTTAGTCGACTAAAATGTATGTTGGCGGTGCCTTGATGGTGTCGTAATGGCTGATTTTACACTTGGTTGCATGCTGAAAATAGCCGATCTACAAGCTCACAACGTGTCACAGTTGTGAGCTTGTAGATCTGCTATTTTCAGAGTGCAACACGTGTGCAACCAGACATAAAATGACTTGTCTTTTAGTTCTACTGGATCTCTTCTCCACTAGATCCCTCACTAACATTTTAGTCAAGTTTGTATTTGTTGACGAAAAGTTTTTATTTAGTTTTCATCAGTGAAAGTCGACAAAATCAACACTGCTCTTTATAAAACTACAAACTTTACAACTCTTTTGGTAGGATGGAATGACAGACCACAATCAGGACCCTAACCTTAACCATAATGATGCTCCGTTACAAGTTAAAGTCCGGAATTAAAATGTACTTGAATAAAAGTACAAAAGTATTGGTATCAAAATGTACTTAAAGTACCAAAAGTAAAAGTGCTAAAATGTTTGAAAATAGCAGATCTACAAGCTCACAACGCGTCGCGATGCAACGCGTTGTGAGCTTGTAGATCTGCTATTTTCAAATAGCCTATGTATAAAATAGGGCTAAAGTGGTTCATGTATGTTGTATAATATGATCATTTATATCTGCAAAGTAACAAGTAATTAAAGTTTTCTAATAATTGTAGTGGAGTAGAAGTATAATATTTCCCTCTGAGATGTAGTGGAGTAGAAGTAAAAGTACTGAACATTTTAAATACAGTAAAGTAAAAATACCTCAATACCACCACTGCTGACTGACTGACTGAACCAAAAAAAGTCCACTTTCAGAGATGACTTTGAACCTGGCTGGCGCCCCTACTTTGGGCATCATGTCATTATAGGCCACAATGAAAATGTTCTAAATATCTTAAAAAATATCTGAGTGAAAATGTTGTAAAACAGCGTGGTGTAGATGTGTTGTTAGAAGAGGGCTTACTGCTCTCCTAGACGTGGTGTCTGTAGGAAGAGGTTTCTCCTTCATGCAGATCACCCTCAGGTCTTCATCCACTTCCAGGATCCCATATTTATGAGTCTCTGTGTGAGGAGAGACAGACATGATTCTACTGTAAACCATTGGTTCTCTGTGTGAGGAGAGACAGACATGATTCTACTGTAAACCATTGGTTCTCTGTGTGAGGAGAGACAGACATGATTATACTGTAAACCATTGGTTCTCTGTGTGAGGAGAGACAGACATGATTCTACTGTAAACCATTGGTTCTCTGTGTGAGGAGAGACAGACATGATTATACTGTAAACCATTGGTTCTCTGTGTGAGGAGAGACAGACATGATTCTACTGTAAACCATTGGTTCTCTGTGTGAGGAGAGACAGACATGATTCTACTGTAAACCATTGGTTCTCTGTGTGAGGAGAGACAGACATGATTCTACTGTAAACCATTGGTTCTCTGTGTGAGGAGAGACAGACATGATTCTACTGTAAACCATTGGTTCTCTGTGTGAGGAGAGACAGACACGATTCTACTATAAACCATTGGTTCTCTGTGTGAGGAGAGACAGACATGATTCTACTGTAAACCATTGGTTCTCTGTGTGAGGAGAGACAGACATGATTCTACTGTAAACCATTGGTCTTCCAAACCTTTTCAGCCAAGACAAAAACGTTAAATGTGGTGTCTCCCCCGGACCCAAACGTAGAAAAATCGATTACATACATTTACCACTTAAGTTACCACTATGTAATAGCTTTTTGTAATTAATGCAGGGGTCTTCAACGTTTTCAGGCCAAGGACCCCCTAGCTGAGAGAGAGATGAAGCAGGGACCCCCTACTCTATATTGAATAAAATTGTGTTTCAGATTAAAGTTTTTTTTTTACTTAGTCTGCTCTTTTTTCCCTCTACACCTACAGCCTCTTTGCCAAAAATAGCCGATCTACAAGCTCTCAACGCCTCGCAGAGCTTGTAGATCTGCTATTTTCGGCTAATGTTCCCCTCAGAAAAGGAATTCTAGGGTTCAAGTGGTTAATGTAAAAAAACGAAATCCTATCACACAAAGATTTGGCGGACCCCCTATAGTAGCTCTGAGGACCCCCTCATTTTGTTTTTCTTTTCAAATATTTTTGAAAATCTATCTGAAAATGTTTGATTTTAGAAAATGTTTTAAATAATTGTTTCGTTGGTGATTTATTTTTATTTTTATGCAAAACAAAAAAGAGGGACATTTAGAAATGGGACCGGCTCCCGACTTATTGTTTGGGTTGTTTCTACGGTTGGTCACTGGGAGCTGACCAGTACAACCACAGTCTTCTACGGCTGGTCACTGGGAGCTGACCAGTACAACCACAGTCTTCTACTGTTGGTCACTGGGAGCTGACCAGTACAACCAGTCTTCTACTGTTGGTCACTGGGAGCTGACCAGTACAACCACAGTCTTCTACTGTTGGTCACTGGGAGCTGACCAGTACAACCACAGTCTTCTACTGTTGGTCACTGGGAGCTGACCAGTACCACCACTATGTTGAAGTTCTGAGGAAACTTGACAATATCCTCCTCCTGACATATTGAATATCCGAGTGTGGTCCATAAAAATGTCAATAGAACCTTCAGAAGTCTAACAGAGAGCTTTACCTTCATCTTTACACTGGTAAGACAGAAGCAGACAGTTGTCTTCACTCTGTGTCTGCAGCTCACAGAACCTCTCCTTCACCCGCCTCAGACTGAAGTCTTCTCTGAACAGCGTGTCCCTTTGTTTATACACAGAAGAGACCTTTAATCACATCATCAGAGAGAAGCTGAACCCATTGGGACCGGGAACGCATCTGTGTAACCACTTTATCCATTATTTTGTTCTTTGGCTATTCAAAAATGTAATAGCAGATCTACAAGCTCATAGTGTGGCAGCGAGTGCCGCGCTATGAGCTTGTAGATCTGCTATTTTTGAAAAAACGTGAAAATCTTTGAATTGATGTATATTTTTTAAGGGAACATTTTCAAACTATTTGCTTCTAGGGGGTCCCTGGAACAACATATTTTGAGATGGGGGTCCGCGGCAAAATACCATTTTGGGGGTCCTTGACATGAAAAAGTTTGAAAACCGCTGATATACAGTAGCAACATACTAGTGATGAGCGGGTCGACCCGTAACCCGCGGGACCCGCGGGTCAACCCGCGGCGCGGGTAGGTCGAGTCAGGATTTCAGAGAAAATTATGCGGACTGAGGGTGAGCGGGTCAGCCGCTCTCCACGAAAAAAAAAAAAAAAACCCTATTTTGACCAACATGCTTGTTTATTCAGCCCATGACAATGTTGTGCTACTGTAGACATTTAAAGGGACTTTGGGTACTTAAAAGAGCGCTATATAATATATATATATATTCCCACCGCGGGTCGCGGGGCGGGTTGAGCCATAGATTTATATATGGGTTCGCGGGGCGGGTTGAGGCGGGTCGCGTTCCGTCGCGGGTTGGGGCGGGGCGGGTCATGAAAAAACCCGACCCGCACATCACTACAACATACGTTTTTTTTCACAAAAAACTGTTAGGATTTAGAAGACATTTGTAGAATCCCCCAGAAGCAAAGATTTGAGTTACAAATGTTTGCTTTAAAAACATATATATATTCAAAGATTTGCACAAATGATCATGATTTAAACAAAACTAGCAGATCTACAAGCTCATAGCACTTGGTGCCGCGCTATGAGCTTGTATATCTGCTATTTTCTTATAGCCAAAGAAATCAAAAAATGACAGATTATTTTCCGGTCTTAATAGGTTAAGCTTCTGATTTACGATATCATCATCTTTAGGGATACCCTCGTATGAAATGTGGTCATTTCATACACACCACACATCAAAGCTGGGTGTTATGTTTATAAATCATAGTAAAACATACCCTCCAATGACCATGACATCATCTTCTATCTCAAAGTGCTTCACAGCCAGCTGCAGACAGGCCACGGCTCCAAGACGCTCCTGAGGGAGTAAGACATGTCTTTCTGTCTTAATGGGTAAACACTGTGTTATGTAATAATGTTCTTTGTGGGTGTGGGTGTCATTTAGCTTTGTTCTGTCTGTCCAATGCTGTCACACACAAACAACCACTGTAAGTGAAACACACCCACAATTAAAGGAGTAGTTCACCCAAAAAAATGACTTATTTTCCATCATTTACACACCCCATGAAGCCTTGAATTCATGGAGATTTTTTGTCACATTCCTAAAACAAATTCAGTTTTTTCTTAATTTTCTATTCCACAATTTTGTAACCCATTCTTTCACCCAGTGCCAATTGCCTATGTAATCCTGGGCGCTACTCTCCCTCTACCAGCCTAGGGAGAGCCCAGAACTGAGCTCATGCCTCCTTCAATGCATGAGGAGCTGGCAGGCCGCTTCTTATCACCTGACAGTGGGGGGTTTCCCCGGTAGGACGTAGCTTCTTGTCACCTGACAGGGGGGAGTTTCCCCGGTAGGACGTAGCTTCTTGTCACCTGACAGGGAGGAGTTTCCCTGGTAGGACGTAGCTTCTTGTCACCTGACAGGGGGGAGTTTCCCCGGTAGGACGTAGCTTCTTATCACCTGACAGGGGGGAGTTTCCCCGGTAGGACGTAACTTCTTATCACCTGACAGGGGGGAGTTTCCCCGGTAGGACGTAACTTCTTATCACCTGACAGGGAGGAGTTTCCCCGGTAGGACGTAACTTCTTATCACCTGACAGGGGGGAGTTTCCCCGGTAGGACGTAACTTCTTATCACCTGACAGGGGGGAGTTTCCCCGGTAGGACGTAACTTCTTATCACCTGACAGGGGGGAGTTTCCCCGGTAGGACGTAACTTCTTATCACCTGACAGGGGGGAGTTTCCCCGGTAGGACGTAGCGTGTGGAAGGAACACGTTATTCCAACCAGTTCCTTTCCCCTCCATCAGGCGCCCCGGCTGACCAGGGGGAGGCACCTATGCCAATAATTTGATGACCGGGACATCCTTCAATAGGAGACTCAATAGGACACCGGGCATCAAATTATTGGTGGCCATTATCGGACCCCACTTTGAGAACCAACCCTTTTAACGGTTCTTACATCATTAGTCGTGGTCTGGTCGTTGAGGACGTGGACCATGGAGAACCCAGCCGCCCACTCTGTGAAAGCTCCATGGTAAACACTGTTGGTCTGTGGAACGTTGCCACACACACACACACACACACACACACACACACACACACACACACACACACACACACACAATATATTAACCTATTCAAACCGGGAACGCATCTGTGTAACCACTTTAACCATTATACTTTGGCTATTAACTGATTCACTGCCAATCACGTAGATCTACGCGAACCGATTTAAATCCGCCACGTGCCAATCGCGTAGATCTACCCAAAGACCAAGGAGATATGATTAGTAGAAGATCTAGACTCCTATCCACTTCCTTGTTAACTTAAAACTTAAAAAGTCTATATTTCGGCTCCTGAGTACTTTTTTTTTTCCAATGAAAAACTCTGGCACTGGCTAAAAAAATATGAAAATACCTCCGGCAGTTAATGGGTTAAATAATGTGCAGATCTACAAGCATGAGCTCATAGATCTGCTATTTTTGAAAAGGCGATATTAAAAAAAAAAAGCACTATCCTGGATACCGCCTTCCCAAATACTAAAAAGGTATTCAGGGTCCCGAAAGGGACTAGTCCCATCCCTAGAAACGAAGGTTATGAAGGTAACCACGGTTATGTGACCCTATTGGATCACTCCAATGTGGGGATCACTCCGCAGCGAAGGGATACATTCGAGGTAAGGATTAACTGATTCACTACAGTGCGCACCTGTGCGTGCGTGGGGGGTGTGGCCTCCCCTATAGGCACACCACACCCACGCGCGCCTGCTTGAAGGACATTTCGAAGCGCCTCAAGCACCACGACAGGATTGGAGTGATCCAATAGGGTCACATAACCGTGGTTACCTTCGTAACCTTCGTTATGTTTCCCCTCATTGGATCACTCCAATGTGGGTATAGAAGTACCCGATTCACCTGGTGGTTGAGGTAGGAACAGTCAGGCCAACAAGAAGGCTGAAAGCATAGAACCTACCCCGAACTAGCCGCCTCGTCTGTGAGGTCAGGAGGAGCTGCCCAGAACTGCCGACACCACTGCATTAGGTGTCGCCACGTTGATATTATAAAATCTGGCAAAGGTGGCAGATGAGGCCCAACTGGCTGCGGCACACACCTCAGAGAGTGGAACCCCCCGCAGGAGGGCTCTAGATGAGGCCATTCCCCTGGTGGAATGAGCCACCACACCAACTGGCCCAGGCCTACCAGCCAGACCATATGCCAACTGGATTGTGTCCAATGGGACAGCCTCTGCTCAGACAGACTTGACCCCAGGACCCCCTCTGCATAGCACACAAAGAGCTGGTCTGTCCTGCGCAGCGACTGCGTGCGACTCACATATGCTTGCAGAGCCCTTACAGGGCAAAGCACACTCCTCCGGTCAGGCCCCACCCTGTGGCACCCCGTGGTTCGGGGTGCCACAGGGTCCCCCCGGCCTGCGAGAGCAGGTCGGGCCTCAGGGGCAACTGCCATGGAGTCCCTGCAAGGAGAGACGACAGGAGACTGAACCAAAACGGGGCAATTAGTATCAACCTGTGACCTGCCTGCTTGGTCCTGTCCAGCACTGCAGGGATCAAGGGAATTGGAGGAAATGCATACAGCGGTTCCTCTGGCCAGTCGTGGGCCAGAGCATCCAGTCCCAGGGGTCCCGGAGGCCCCGTCACTGAGAACCAGAGGGGACACTGAGTGTTCCCTGAGGCGGCAAAGAGGTCCACTTGGGCCTGGCCAAACCTCATCCACAGCTGCTGCACCACCTGAGGGTGCAGACGCCAGTCCCCCTCTTGCGGCCCTGCCCTCGAGAGCATGTCCGCTGCTGTGTTGTGAGCCCCAGGAATGAACGCTGCATGTAGAGAAGCTAGATGCGCATGAGCCCACAAGAGCAACCTCTCTGCCACTCTGTGCAGACAGGGAGATCTCACCCTGCCCTGGTGGTTGATGTAGGCCACCACTGAGGCATTGTCTGTCCTCACCAACACATGTTTGTCCCTTAGGGACGGGAGGAAACTCTGAAGAGCCAGGTGCACTGCCCTGAGCTCTAAGACATTGATATGTCTGTCCAGCCACGGGGCCTTCCACTGGCCACTCGCTGACCTGCCATTGTGCACTGCTCCCCAACCTGCCAGGGAGGCGTCACTAGCTCCCTGCGACACACCTTGTGCAGCTCCACTCCTCGACATAGAAAGGAGCGTTAGTGCCACCTCGACAGCGCCCTCAGGCACTGTGCTGTCACCACAAGGCGACGATGTCTGTGTCGTTTCGAGTGAAATCTGTGGGAGTTGAACCACAGTTGTAGAGGCCTGAGATGGAGCACAGGCGAGCACAGGCGTCCCACCGCTGTCAGTGAACCATAGACCGTCTTGAGGTCATCGTCAAACGTCCTGGGAGGACCAGGCTTAAGACGGGGGGTTTTGCCAATGATGTCCTTATCTGGCAGGACCATGGCTGCAATCATGGAGTCCATGGTTGGGTACTCCCGGAGGCCACGGGAATCAGGCTCTGCCATGAAAGCCCATGGCCCCGAATCAGAGGTAAAGTGGAAGCGGCTCTTTTTTCAGCCCAGCCTTCCATCATGGCCTCCTTGAAGGCACTGGATATGGGCACCACTGGCGGGCTGCCCAGAGGACCCTCCTGGGCAATGTCCAGGGTAACTCTGATCCTCTTTCCCCGCTGACTGCTCGGACTGCGGTTAACAGTGCCGGCGTCATCTCCCAGCCAAAGGCCCTCGCTGGCCTCCACTGAGAGAATGTCGTCTCCCTGGTCAGCGTCCACCTGCTGATGCCCGCATGGCCCCCAGTCGGGCCACTTTCAGGCGCTCAGAGAAGACTGAGCAGTACAGGCAGCCATTAGGGCGCCTCACCGCCTCCTCTGCATGGGCCAGCCCCAGGCAGTGCATGCAAGATGCATGCGCATCCCCAGGTGGGATGTCCTCTCTGCACTTGACACAAAGGGCTGACATCCTGTGGTGGACCTGTGCACCTGGCACGCCGTAAGGGAATTACCAGAGGAGAGGCCCAATGACAATGGCCGCCCCGTAAGGGTCTTACACCAGTGTCACGCTTGTAACTGAAAACAATACACTTATTTCTTAAACAGTAATAAATGTAGTCAGCAAACAACAGACTGACCAGTCTTCCAGGTTATGGAGATGCCTGTCAGCTAAGGGAGAATAACAGTCAGCACCAGGTTATGGTAAAACTGACTGAAAACACAAAACTTGAAATATAAAGCACAGACTGACCAGGCTTCCAGGTTATGGAGATGCCTGTCAGCTAAGGGGAATAACAGTCAGCACCAGGTTATGGTAAAACTGACTTTTTGTGTAATGTTGACTGTAAATACAAACCTTGGAATATAAAGCAGAATTTCCTTTAATTGGGATTCCTGCAAAACAAGAAAAGAAAGCACAAAAAGACCTCAGAACAGCTAGCAAAGCTAGTACAAGCTGAGGCTTGGTTAGTGCAGCCGGCTGCTAACCAGCGCTAACAGCGCTACAAACATTTAGCAACCAGCATAAATGGTACACACGGCACAATAATCAAGAGTTCTCGTGAGGAGGGCTACAAAGTTAGCAGCTCCAGGCTAAACCTAGCCACTGAAAACACTTGGATGTGAAATAATTGAGCTATAGTAGAGGTTACATACCTTCTCTGCACTTACCGACCTTGAACCTGAATGTTCCGCCAAGAAATGAAAAAGCAGGCGCGCGTGGGTGTGGAGTGCCTATATAGGGGAGGCCACACCCCCACGCACGAACAAGTGCGCACGGTAGTGAATCAGTTAATCCTTACCTCGAATGTATCCCTCTGCTGCGGAGTGATACCCACATTGGAGTGATACCCACATTGGAGTGATACCCACATTGGAGTGATCCAATGAGGGGAAACATAACCATAAGGAATGTTAACACTTACAACAACATAGATGTGTTCCACACAGCCAGCAGAGGTCAGTGCATGGACCCAGTGTGATATTAAAGCTTGGTGTCCGACGGGCAGCAGAGGCTTGGCTCTGCCGGACAGATGGCTGAACTGACCGCTGGTGTCTCTCTCCACGTCTCTCTGCAGCCTGGTGCCATACCCTGCTGCCAGGACCACCGCTCTCATTGTGAACACCTGTACGGGTCAATATAATATAGAATACATAATATATAATATATAAACGTATATAGGACTAATCTTACCACTATATAATTGTCAAAAGCTCCGAAGTTCGGCAGGGATTCGCAAGCACAGGATCACTCCATATGCCTCCAAGACCCGTCACAGACTGTTGATCAGAGCTATGGCTATGTTTTAGGCATCTTACTCCACCTCCATCAGTGATCGGACTCTCGGTTTGATTGATTCTCTGATACGCCTATCAGACCCTCAGCCTGATCTGGCAGGTTGCCATAGCAACCAGACACAGGAAGTCTGACCTCTTTATCACATGACCGAGGTTGGGAGGTTGGGAGGATGTGACTAGAGGTTAGGGCCGCAAAGCAATGAGGTCGGACTTCGCATGACGTGTGTGCAGAGCTATAATTAGGCCAGGTCGCCGTCATGGTCCATAAATATCTCTTACAGAGCCATGCCACGGAAAAGATAACTTTTTCGTGGCCCAATCTCTGGGCCGTCGGACCCGAAACGCCAAGCGCAAGTGTTTCCTTCGTGCAGTAGAACATCTAAACGCAACACGCTGTAAAAGCAAGAGCGTAAAGCGTAATAGGACCACAAAAAAGGACAGAAACTTCAGAAGAGCATGGACACCTCCACACCAACCCACAGAAATAGTTTCACACACCAACTATGGATAGCGTCTGCAATTCATGCCATGCTGTCATGTTCCCCTGGGAAACATCAAAAGGTCCTGTTGGCAGACTCTCCCTGTTATCAAGAGAGGAGGTAGGGCCCAAATAGTTAGAGCTTGCATCCAGATGTCACCACTATATCTTGCCATGCAGAAGCATAAATTTAACATCAACATGAGGATAGATACAGCTGAGAAGGACTTCTCTAATTACCTCCTTGAATTAGGGGAAGACAGACTCGCACATGGACACACTGAAGTTCAAATCCACATTCCGCCACACCACTTGGTTAAAGACTTGAATACATTAATTTCATACACCTTCCCTGACCTGCAGAATGAATGTATTGACAGACACAATTTTCTCAAAGGCACTGTATACTCAACGACATAAACAACGATATCCGGGAAATCAACAACAGGTGCATGGCTGAGTTCCCTGGAGAAGACAGAGTGTACTTCTCAGCTGACTCAATTAAGGAGGACAACCACAAGAACTCTATGCCTGTGGAATTCCTAAATTCACTGACACCCTCTGGACTCCCTGACCATAATCTGAAACTGAAACTAGGAGCCCCAGTCATGCTGCTTAGAAACCTGCAAGCAGGTGCCGAGCGCACTCTCAGGAATGGCACCAGAATGGTGGTGGTACAGATGATGGAGACAAAGTCATTGAATGTGAGATTGCAGTAGGGACAAACAAGGGTGAAAGAACCTTCCTCCCAAGGATCCCTCACCATGACAGAAGTGAAGAGCTTCCCTTCACATTATGCAGACGCCAGTTCCCTGTCAGGTTAGCTTTCTCCGTTACCATCAATAAAGGTCAAGGCCAAGAGAACGACAGAGTTGGCATCTACTTACCTCAGCCTGTGTTCGCTCATGGCCACAGCCATGTATGTTTTGTAATAATAATCTAAATCTACAAAGTAACTAGTAACTAAACTTTTCAAATAATTGCAGTGGAGTTAAAGGTACAATATTGACCTCTGAGATGTAGTGGAGTAGAAGTAAAAGGACTGAGAATTGGAAATACTCCAGCAAACTTAAACATACCTCAAAATTTTACTTAAGTACAGCATTAAATGTACTTAGTTACTTTACACCAATTAATATAATATAATAATATATATAATAACATATATTATAATAATATATAATATAAAAGAAAAATATATAATACATAATATAATAATATATCAGCTCTCATTGGATCAAACAACTGTACACACTTTACTGTAGGGTCACAGCTTTCACTGTAACACTACACAACACATAAAGAGTTATAGCTCAACCAGAACCAGAGTTTTAATTCATGTATCCTGGATAATAGTACACTATAAGTCATGATCTGACTTCTGGTTGTTTAATATTTCACTATTTAGCTGTTATTGATGTTGTTGTTGTTTAATATTTCACTATTTAGCTGTTATTGATGTTGTTGTTGTTTAATATTTCACTATTTAGCTGTTATTTACTGAAATAAATCCAAACCCAAACCTGGACTTCAGCCTCTCCTCTCTGTGGTGTGTCTGTGGTAGGTGTTACATCGGAATTAGTGACCTATTGAATCCGGTCGTGGTTGCGTTTTTCTGTCACATTGAGAGGTATTACAAATTTACTTGAGTAAAAGTACAAAAGCATTGGCATCAAAATATACGTAAAGTACCAAAAGTAAAAGTAACTTGTAACTAAAGTTGTCAAATAATTGCAGTGGTGTAAAAGTATGTGTAAGTAAGTGTAAAAGTACAATATTTGCCTCTGAGATGTAATGGAGTAGAAGTAAAAGTATTTAATTACTCCACTGCGTCCCCTACAGGTCTGGTCAATATAAATATACCATTAACTAGACCTATAGGGGGCGCAGTGGAGTGAAATAAAGAATTTCCATCTGGCGGTACATATTTACATTTCTGCCCATAAAGTGTATTCTACAGAGAAGGTGGGGTCCTGAGAGGCTCCTCCCACCCTGGACCATAGACTTTAAACAACACAAAACAGCCTTTGTTTCAGTGAGTAGTGAAGTAGGCCTACTTTAGTTTATTTTGACTATAGTAAAAATAAAAAGACAAAATAAAAATTATAAAGACGGAGACCTCTCACTGCAGTATAATGTTGGCTCTATGAGCAGAGCTGTATAATGTTATATATATATATATATATATACTATATAATATATATAGTGTAATGTTGGCTCTATGAGCAGAGCTGTATAATGTTATATATATATGTATATATAATATATAATATATATAGTGTAATGTTGGCTCTATGAGCAGAGCTGTATAATGTTATATATATATATATATATATATATATATATATATATATATATATATATATATATATATGTATATATATATATATTATATATATATATTATATATTATATATATAGTGTAATGTTGGCTCTATGAGCAGAGCAGTATAATGTTATATATATATAGGCGTTTGACACTGTAAACCACGCAATTCTACTTGATAAGCTGAAGGCGATTGGTTTTGATTGCACATCACTAAATTGGATGAGATCTTATTTGGAGGGTAGAGAACAAGTGGTTGACATCAACGGAACCATGTCCTCATCCCTCCCGGTGAGCTGCGGGGTTCCTCAAGGCAGCATTCTAGGGCCGTTACTGTTCCTTCTATACATTAACGACATGAATGCTGCCTGTAACTGCAAACTGTTCCTGTTCGCTGATGACTCGGCACTCCTGATCTCGGGTGAGGACAAGTTGCAAGTTGAGGAAGCTCTCAGCTCTGAACTCTCAAAAATCCGTACCTGGCTTACCGATAACAAACTGTCACTACACCTTGGGAAAACTGAATCCATTCTATTTGGGACCAAACATTCCCTCAGTAAAATGAAGGTAAATGACTTCAAGGTCAAAGTCAATGACACAATCATCACTAGCAAAGAAGAGATTACCTATTTGGGATGTATTCTTGATGAATACCTGACAGGTGAAAGCATGGCAACAAAGGTGGTCAAAGGAGTAAACCAGAGAACCAGATTTATGGGCAGAGTTTCCTCTTTTGTCAACCCTCAGGCCCTCAGGACCCTCTCAGGGGCCCTTATTCAGCCCCTTTTTGACTATGCTAGCTCCTCTTGGTACTCCAACACCTCAGTGTCACTGAAGACTAAGCTTCAAACCTCCCAAAACAAACTGATTCGACTACTTCTCGGACTGGGGCCCATGACACACCTCTCTCCCACTCACTTTGCCAGCCTAGGCTGGCTCAGGGTGGAAGACAGGGTTAAACAACTAAAAATGGGACTGGTCTTCAAAATTGTAAATGCAGATTTGCCCGAAATGCCCCCTATACCCGCATATCTGTATAAATACCTCGAAAAAGTTAGTGACACCCACAGCCACGAAACTAGAGGGAGCGTAAACAACAATCTGGTACCACCCACCCATAAAACAAACATGGGCAAATTCTCCTTCTATAGCACAGCCACCAAGGAATGGAATAGTCTAACCCCATCCCTCAAAAAATGCAGTTCGCTGGGCTCATTCAAAACAGCCCTAAAAACTCATCTTTCTGGAGGCCGAAAGAGGAGCTAGTACCAGTTTCCCTGTAGACAGACGACCCCCTCCCCCCTCCTCTTTTTTGTACATATCTTTTATTTCCTCATGCTTTTTTTGTATATAATTTTTATTTTTCCATGCCCCCCCCCCCCTTTTTTTGTACATATTTTTGGGCGGTGAAACCGCCCCTATAAGTGAGATTTGGAAAAATGTACATTTTCCTGCGCTGTGATCTGGGCCCAGGAAATTTGTAGAATTATCCTGCGCTGTGATTGGCCAATCACAGTCTATTCAGGACTGTGATTGGCCAGTGTCACATGACACATGTGCATAGCCCTATATAAGCAACCATAACTTGAAAAAAACCAAAAATTTGTTTTTTTCAAGTTATGGTTTCGTCCATCATAAAGAGTGTTTCAATAAATGTATTTATCTTTTGTACATGATTGGTTGACTCCATTCAGTATTGTGATTAGCTAGCAAGACACCACCCACTTCACACAGGGTGTGATTTTTGTATTTTTTCATGCTTTTCATGCTTTTTTTGTACATAGTGGTATTTTTTCTGTATTATCTGTATTTTTATGTTGATTTTCGAACTGTTTGGTTGCTACTATATATGTCTATGAAATTAATTCAAGGACCCCAACGGAAACAAGTCCGCAAGGACTTTTTTGGCCGGACCTTTTAGACAAAAGCATCATAAATGCAACTGTGTTGTTTTACATTCTTTTGCCTAATAAAAATTTCAATCAATCAATCAATATATAATATATATATATATATATATATATATATATATATATATATATATATATATATATAGTGTAATGTTGGCTATGAGCAGAGATGATTTATCCTCATTTTCATCTCAATGCATAATATATCGGCAGAATCTAGGCTTTGCTGCCCTCTTGTGGTGAAAATGAGCAAACATGTCTGTTAAGTCAGTGCTGTCAACCATTAGAGAAGTTCCGGTTGCTCTTCAAAATAAAATATAATTCTGTCAAAGCGAACTTTATAAACTATGAGAGAACTTCCGCTTACTGAACCAACTTGATGTTCCATCATAACTCTGTGCATCCGGTCTAAAACGGATACGGAAACGGGTTGTGTGCAAGTTTAAAAAGCATGAACAAATGACCGGATACAGTAGGCGGGCTGTAGACCGGATGTGAGCACAGAACAGTAAATAGAGCAGCTCCGTTCCGGTAGCAAATATAACACATCCGGTTTTTGAGCTAGCAAATATAAGGTTTCCGGTTGCCTTCAAAGTAAGAGCATCGCATTTAATGTTTTATGAAAGACATACATGCATTTCGAAAAAGACATTTATACAGTGGTGGAAAGTAACTAAGTACATGTAATCAATTACTGTACTATGCATTTTGAAAAATACACGTATACAGTGGTGGAAAGTAACTAAGTACTACTCCACTACATTTCAGAGGCAGATATTATACTAGTTACTTGTTACTTTGTATATTTTTGATTATAATTACAAGACCACTTCAGCCCTATTTAAACTTTGGATATTTGAAAATAGCCGATCTACAAGCAAAAGATTTTTATATTTATACAAGACCACTTCAGCCCTATTTAAACTTTGGCAATTTGAAAATAGCCGATCTACAAGCAAAATATTTGTATATTTAATTACATTTTGATACCAGTACTTTTACTTAATTACATTTAGAATTCAGGACTTTTACTTTTGCAGAGTATTTCTACATTGCAGTATTGATACTTTTACTTAAGTAAAACATTTTAGTACTTTTTCCACAACTGCATTGATGGATGTAAATATAAGAATTAGCCAATACGCCCTAACAGGTCGTTATTGAAATTGGCCTTTGATCCACATTCAATGGGCACATTTTCCATACACCCATGTTTAACCACTGTGATTAGACTGTAAACAGGTTTCAGATTTAAATTGGAATGCCAAAGATGGCAATCCCCTTTCTATAAATAATAATAGTAGCTTGTACAGGTGTAACATGTGGGGGGTTTATAACATATTTAACAATACAATACAGTGTGTGTGTGTGTGTGTGTGTGTGTGTGTGTGTGTGTGTGTGTGTGTGTGTGTGTGTGTGTGTGTGTGTGTGTGTGTGTGTGTGTGTGTGTGTGTGTGTGTGTGTGTGTGTGTGTGTGTTTCTCATGGCATGGTGTTTTTTTCCCTCAATTTCTTTAGAGCACAAAGCCCAAATACCATTGAATATAATATATATGTATATATATATATATATATATATATATATATACGTATATGTATATGTATATGTATATGTATATGTATATGTATATGTATATGTATATGTGTGTGTGTGTGTGTGTGTGTGTGTGTGTGTGTGTGTGTGTGTGTCAATGCAACAACTACAGTTGTTAAAAAACAGTTTTGTCTGAATCCAGCCACTGTAGTCCACACACTAAACCTATATTTTCTACAGAGGTTGTGAATATTTGATTGTTAGGTTAGTGCATCAATGATCTTGTTGTACAGTATGTTAAAATGTTTTGTTGAAATGTATATACAAAAAATCTGTTATTTCTAATTATGCTGCCGGTATCGTGTCTGTGATTATAATGAGCAGGGGATTTGAGCAGGTCACAGCTGATTAGAAGGTTGTAAAGTAAGGGGTTTTTTTTAGGCAAACTTTGCAGCATCGGGTAAAGAGTAAATAATAATATATATATATATATATATATATATATATATATATATATATATATATATATATATATATATATATATATATATATATATATATATATATATGTGTGTGTGTGTGTGTGTGTGTGTGTGTGTGTGTGTGTCTGATATGTGTAACAAAAACGGATTTAAAACATTAATAATTTATCTAAATGGATATGCTGTTCAAAGGAGTGCATAGCCTATACAAATTGGACACTGGACAGGAGACGGTGCTTAGTGCCAGCACTTCTGAGGTACGCACGCGTTCGGGGAGACCCCCTCTACACCGCCACACTCTCCGCTAAGCGGCACTAAGGTGTAGAAAAAAGTGGCGGGCCGTCCAGTGAGGTCAGGGGTCAGAAAAGGGCCGTTTTCAGTGCATAGCCTATACAAATTAGACACTGGACAGGAGACGGTGCTTAGTGCCGGAACTTCTGAGGTACGCACACGTTCGGGGAGACCCCCTCTACACCGCCACACTCTCCGCTAAGCGGCACTAAGGTGTAGAAAAAAGTGGCGGGCCGTCCAGTGAGGTCAGGGGTCAGAAAAGGGCCGTTTTCAGTGCATAGCCTATACAAATTGGACACTGGACAGGAGACGGTGCTTAGTGCCGGAACTTCCGAGGTACGCACGCGTTCGGGGAGACCCCCTCTACACCGCCACACTCTCCGCTAAGCGGCACTAAGGTGTAGAAAAAAGTGGCGGGCCGTCCAGTGAGGTCAGGGGTCAGAAAAGGGCCGTTTTCAGTGCATAGCCTATACAAATTAGACACTGGACAGGAGACGGTGCTTAGTGCCGGAACTTCTGAGGTACGCACACGTTCGGGGAGACCCCCTCTACACCGCCACACTCTCCGCTAAGCGGCACTAAGGTGTAGAAAAAAGTGGCGGGCCGTCCAGTGAGGTCAGGGGTCAGAAAAGGGCCGTTTTCAGTGCATAGCCTATACAAATTGGACACTGGACAGGAGACGGTGCTTAGTGCCGGAACTTCCGAGGTACGCACGCGTTCGGGGAGACCCCCTCTACACCGCCACACTCTCCGCTAAGCGGCACTAAGGTGTAGAAAAAAGTGGCGGGCCGTCCAGTGAGGTCAGGGGTCAGAAAAGGGCCCTTTTCAGTGCATAGCCTATACAAATTGGACACTGGACAGGAGACGGTGCTTAGTGCCGGAACTTCCGAGGTACGCACGCGTTCGGGGAGACCCCCTCTACACCGCCACACTCTCCGCTAAGCGGCACTAAGGTGTAGAAAAAAATGGCGGGCCGTCCAGTGAGGTCAGGGGTCAGAAACGCAAACGCGGTCATTGGACGCAACCACACACAACCCCACACAACCCCACACAATAAAAGAATACAGACAAGGCTTTGAAAGTTTAAAAAAAGACCTTTTAATTACTCTTTGCTAATAAAACAGTGTACAAATTATCAAAAAAATAAATAAATAAAGTTTCCAATATTTGTTTTTAAACATTGCCAATTGTCTTAAGGTGGACTGAGAGGCTACTTTAGTAGTTTAGTAGTCACAGATTTGATCAATTTACTTTATGTGTGTGTGTGTTAATAACAGCACTCATTATTCAAACACAAATCATGCAAAACTGTAAAAATGTGGAAGTTATACACCTGTAAAGACCAGCAATGGCATATCATGACAAATGCATCCAATGACACAGCAGGCTATACCTTTGAGCTGATGCAAAAAATACTGACCACAGCTAGTTTCTTTGTCGTGTCATACGAGAAAACTAATAGTGTGAAACTAATCAACTTTCCGCAGGTCAAACGAAAACATAAATGCACAGACAGATGCAAACAACACAAGCAGACAAGGGATAGAAAAGTGAGACCCATTTCAAAGCCAACTGTGAAGAATAACGGGTGGCTGAGTGATAAGACGATCGATGAGTACCATCAGCTCTTGCTTTCTGGTGTTGAAAAAAAAGCGTATATTTGTCCCAGCACTTTTGTCAGCCAACAGTTACAGAGTACTTGGTGTGATGACATCAGTGTCCTGCCAGATGTACCACGAGCATCAGGCAATTGGTGGAATTATGAGTTGGTGATACTGCCTGTCAACGCAAATAAGTCCCATTGGGGAGCCATCGCGGTAGATTTCTCAAAAAAGACAGTGAAGGGTGATGTTATAGCATTAGATGTTGTGATAATGGATTCACTACGTGTGTATGAGCAAGACCTGGTTAAGGTATTTTTTCCACTGCAAAAGTACTTAGCCTTACAGTACTTTGCATTGTATGGCAGAGGTATGAGTATCACATTTAGATATGAGTGTTATCACAGTTGTCCCAATTTCATAGCACAAAAAGACGGCAGCAGCTGTGGTATTTTCACTTGTTTGTTTTCCAAAGCTATTCTGTTTGATGTGAGCCTCAACACTTTCAAAAGCCAGCGTGAAAAGCGAGATTGTGTTATGTATGAGTTGTCAGGCGGAAAGTTAATTCTCTGAGTACAAAGTTTAAGCATGTACTGTGATGATTTACCTTACCTTGGACAAACTACCTAAAAGGTTCTGTTGTGTCTATGTTGCAGGAGAACATTGCCAATGGAGGAATGCAAAGGACCCGAACTGACATCTTCCCAAGACACCAGGAGGGAATTTCATTTTGGTCTTTTTTGGGCTTTTTTTTCCTTTAGGTTTTGATTTAATCTAATTTTATTTTATTTTATTTTTTAGTCTTTGTGCTTACTGTGATCATCTAAAAACAAACGTTAGAGCACAAGACTATGCAATGTTTGGACTGAGCTGGTTTTGCTTTATATACGTACATCTGTCTTTTGATCAATTTGTGGTGTGTGTGTGTGCGTGTAAAATGTTTGCACTTTATGTTTGCTGTGTTGCACTTTTGAGTACATTGCACGTTGTACCCGTTTATAATACATTTGAGTGATCTTTGCACCGTGGTACATTGCATGTTGTACCCGTTTATTATACATTTGAGTGATGTTTGCATTTAGGTACGTTGCACGCAGTACCATTTTATAATTTTGAGTGTGGTTTGCACTTCCTAGAACTTCCACATTTTTACAGTTTTGCATGATTTGTGTTTGAATAATGAGTGCTGTTATTAACACACACACACACACACATAAAGTAAATTGATCAAATCTGTGACTACTAAACCACTAAAGTAGCCTATCAGTCCACCTTAAGACAATTGGCAATGTTTAAAAACAAATATTGGAAACTTTATTTATAAAAATGTTTGATAATTTGTACACTGTTTTATTAGTAAAGAGTAATTAAAAGGTCTTTTTTTAAACTTTCAAAGCCTTGTCTGTATTCTTTTATTGTGTGGGGTTGTGTGGGGTTGTGTGGGGTTGCGTCCGATGACCGCGTTTGCGTTTCTGACCCCTGACCTCACTGGACGGCCCGCCACTTTTTTCTACACCTTAGTGCCGCTTAGCGGAGAGTGTGGCGGTGTAGAGGGGGTCTCCCCGAACGTGTGCGTACCTCAGAAGTTCCGGCACTAAGCACCGTCTCCTGTCCAGTGTCCAATTTGTATAGGCTATGCACTGAAAAAGGCCCTTTTCTGACCCCTGACCTCACTGGACGGCCCGGCACTTTTTTCTACACCTTAGTGCCGCTTAGCGGAGAGTGTGGCGGTGTAGAGGGGGTCTCCCCGAACGTGTGCGTACCTCAGAAGTTCCGGCACTAAGCACCGTCTCCTGTCCAGTGTCTAATTTGTATAGGCTATGCACTGAAAACGGCCCTTTTCTGACCCCTGACCTCACTGGACGGCCCGCTACTTTTTTCTACACCTTAGTGCCGCTTAGCGGAGAGTGTGGCGGTGTAGAGGGGGTCTCCCCGAACGCGTGCGTACCTCAGAAGTTCCGGCACTAAGCACCGTCTCCTGTCCAGTGTCCAATTTGTATAGGCTATGCACTGAAAAAGAACCTTTTCTGACCCCTGACCTCACTGGACGGCCCGCCACTTTTTTCTACACCTTAGTGCCGCTTAGCGGAGAGTGTGGCTGTGTAGAGGGGGTCTCCCCGAACGCGTGCGTACCTCAGAAGTTCCGGCACTAAGCACCGTCTCCTGTCCAGTGTCCAATTTGTATAGGCTATGCACTGAAAACGGCCCTTTTCTGACCCCTGACCTCACTGGACGGCCCGCCACGGCCCGCCACTTTTTTCTACACCTTAGTGCCGCTTAGCGGAGAGTGTGGCGGTGTAGAGGGGGTCTCCCCGAACGTGTGCGTACCTCAGAAGTTCCGGCACTAAGCACCGTCTCCTGTCCAGTGTCCAATTTGTATAGGCTATGCACTGAAAACGGCCCTTTTCTGACCCCTGACCTCACTGGACGGCCCGCCACTTTTTTCTACACCTTAGTGCCGCTTAGCGGAGAGTGTGGCTGTGTAGAGGGGGTCTCCCCGAACGTGTGCGTACCTCAGAAGTTCCGGCACTAAGCACCGTCTCCTGTCCAGTGTCCAATTTGTATAGGCTATGCACTCCTTTGAACAGCATCTATCAATTTAGATAAATAATTAATGTTTTAAATCCGTTTTTGTTACACAGAAACATAATATGTGATATATAGCTTCGTTTAAATGCTTAATTTATAGTTTTAATGTGCAAATGAACCGTTTTTCAATGGTTTTCAATGGTTTCTTTTTACTCTAGAGGGTACTCTTATTCTGAAGAGATCGTCCACCGGAAGTCTTATATTTGCTCCGTTATATTTGCTGACTGAACACTGCTAAATAGAGCCTTATTCACCGTACGACGACAACGCGCCGAAAATAGCCGATCTGTAGAGCTTGCACTTCGGCTATTTTCGACGACGGCGCAGCCGCAGTACCCGGTCACAGAATTCGATAGATCATCAATTTCAGTGTAACACACTGTAACACACAGTGGCCAGAAGAGCGTTCGCCTTTGACATCACGTGACTGTGTTTACATCCGGTAGCATGTTAGCATGCTAGGCTAGCAGTTAGCCTGCTAGACTAGCTAGCTCCTCTAATGACGTAAAACGTCCCTCATTTGTTGTAAAACGGTTCTTTATTTTAATGAGTCCAACAGTTACGTTAAATAATCACTAATCGTTTATTATAAAAGTTATTACAGTAACTCTAATAATAAATAAAACCACTTTACTACATAGTTGGTAGATGAACCACCAGAGGGCGCTATTATCCACTTTTTAGTGCATTTTGCATCGCAGTGCATCTCAAACTCAAAAAGATATATATATAATAAACTAGTTCTATAATAGAGTTCTATATGAATGGATTATTTTAATTTATATTAATAATATATATGCTGTCGTACACTATAATATATATATAATAATATGATATTAATGAATATTATCTCTGCTGTACATTATAATATATTGATTGATTGATTGAATACTTTATTTAGAGAGAAAAACAGATCAGACAGACAGTTCAAAATACAAGTTCAACTAAAAAGGATGAAAAACCCAAGAAGCCTTTTGGCTCTATTCAATAGAGGTCCTCACATACTCTATCTAATAAATTAATTCTTAATAAATACCTCTTCTGTCAGACACCATAATATATATGTAATATATAATAATATAATATCAATTAATATCTCTGCTGTCGGACACTATAATATATATGTAATCTATAATAATATAATATCAATAAATATCTCTGCTGTCAGACACTATAATATATATGTAATCTATAATAATATAATATTAATGAATATCTCTGCTGTCGGACACTACAATATATATGAGGACCCCCAAAATGATATGTATTTGTACATATGTACATCTCAAAATATGTTTTTCCAGGGACCCTCCAGAAGCAAATATTTGAGTTAACATTTTTCGCTTTAAAAACAAAATATATATATATATTTTCAAAGATTTGCACACATTTTCAAGATTTTTCTAAAATAGCAGATCTACAAGCTCATAGTGTGGCACTTGGTGCCGCGCTATGAGCTTGTAGATCTGCTATTTTTGAATAGCAAAACTGTATAAAATAATGGTTAAAGTGGTTACACAGATGCCTTCCCGGTTTGAATGATATTAAAGTCCATTATGTAGTGTAATAGACTGTAAATCCCCCCGAGAGAGAGAGAGGAGGCAGGCTGGTCTCCGGACAGCCGAGTCATGCATTGATTGATTGATTGATGTAGTTTATTTAGTAAGACATGAGAATAGTACATGACAGTACATAACAGTACATGGAAGTACAAATTCACAATACAGGGTCTACTAAACTGGAACTCTCATTAAGCACTAAGCTCGTTTAAGATGAGAACCCCATGCACACAAATCATGATGTCATATACTATAAGAGGCAGACAGATATACACACTACTATACAGAATGTCATACAATCAGCTTTCAGGTTACTGGTATGAAGAGAGAAAAAATATATATATATATATACAAAAGAGGAAAATGAAGGAGGGGTGGGGTAGGGGGGGTAGGTTAAGACTTAGACAGGGGCCATTGTTGAATTGCAGCCTCCTGAAGGTGTATCTTTAGGGCAGTTTTGAAAGTGAGTAGGGTTTTACACTCCTTTACTCCTTTTGGTAGGGCATTCCACATTTTTGATGAATAGCATGAGAATGAGTTCATTCCCTAGTTGAGCCAAATCTGGGTTGAACATGATTTGTGGAGCTGCCTCTGGTGTTATGATCATGGACTTCATTAACATTTTGGAAGTATTTTGACAAATACAGGGGGATCCCAATGTTGTGGTGTATCTTGAAGACCAGGCCCATAGCAAGTTGCTGTACTCTGTCCTCAACCCTAAGCCATCCAATCCTAGCAAAATGAGCAGGGGTTAGATGGGTTTTGTGATTGAGGCCAAGAAGTAGCCTTACAACTATATCATCACAGCTTGTTGGCAAAACACACAGATTCAAGTCCTCCCTATCTCTGGAGCAGCAGCTAACGGGCCAACATCAAAGGTCACACCATGGGAAAGTACATCATACCTTGGTCTAGGAGGGAAAAAGGGATATTCCACACACACACACACACACACACACACACACACACACACACACACACACACACACACACACACACACACACACACACACACACACACACACACACACACACACACACACACTGATAGCTAAAAGGACTGAGGCAACATGCAAGGTAATCTGAGGTCATTCAGTCAATGCCAACAGTATGACTAGCGTAAAAATGGATTGCAAACCAAGAGGGCTTTTGCTCTGTACAGCACAACATGCCACGACGCAACAAGATCTATTGTAATCTCCTGCCACTTTAGAATCAGCTTGTGGCTTTGTGCTAGGTGCAAGTTGACCCACGTAAATAATTCTGAGTGCAAGTAGAGGTTCAGTTAATCAGAACAGAGAAGGGCTATAGGTCTATAGATCTGAAATAGGTCTATAGATCTGAAAGCTCACACATATTGTGTGCACACAATATATGTACACACAGACTCCCATAAACTACCAGAACAAACTAAACTAACGTAAAGTAAGTAAAGGAAAAAATCACACCCTGTGTGAAGTGGGCGGTGTCTTGCTAGCTAATCACAATACTGAATGGAGTCAACCAATCATGTACAAAAAATAAATACATTTATTGAAACACTCTTTATGATGGAAGAAACCATAACTTAAAAAAAACAAATTTATGTTTCTTTTAAAGTTGGTTTCTTATATAGGGCTATGCACATGTGTCATGTGACACTGGCCAATCACAGTCCTGAATAGACTGTGATTGGCCAATCACGGTGCAGGGTTTGTTGTACAAATATCCAAACCTCACTTGTACATTTTTGGCCAATCACAGCGCAGGATTTGTTGTACAAATATCCAAACCTCACTTATAAGGGCGGTTCCACCGCCCAAACACGCCAACAATACTTATAACCGAGCCCGTCATAACTGAAAACAGATACTAATACTAAATAACTAAGGGATCAAATCAACTGGTGTGCTCTACTGGGGTGCTGGGGAGATCTAACAATCCTGCAGGGAAAAGTAGCTTTGTTCTTGTACTTCTTCAGCATTCTGTGGAAGCACAACCAGTTGTCAACATGATCAAATCCCAGCAAGTGGGAGGAGTGGACATATGGCTCAAGCATGTAGGTGCTCTTGGATCCAGTGACTTTCTTCAAGAAGAACAAAAACCTGTGTCCATCGTCCTCAATCTGGTCTGGAAGACGGTCCTACAGAATCATATAGAGGAGGAAGATAAATATCAGGATGAGAAGAAGATATTAACCGTTCCAGACCACGACTGGAGCGGCGTACATTCCAGATAGGAGGTCCCCAGGCTCAGGGACCCTTTGAACAAGCAACACACAGAAGCGTAAAAACTGTATATTCACTTGTGGCGACGGAAGAACAACCTGTTCTCCGCCATGGTGATTTCAGAGCAAATTCGACTGTGTTTAGCAGGCCCGTGGCCTTCAGGGAATTTACGGCTAAGTTTTAGTCTAAGTCTGGTCACCATCTGTAAGCCCCTTAATAACTTAATCCCCTCCCATAATATCCAGTCCCCGACTTAAGACAAACTATGGATCTGAGGATATCACAGTTATAAGAAGGGCAGAGAGCAGAGGGGCCCCCTAAACTTACTGGCCCGCTTCAACAGAAATATCAACTTGACCACTAACTCAATCAAGAGACTGAAACAACCTATCCTACTCCTCTGTCTAGAGAAATGCACTGAAGCTCATGTGTTCTACAAACCCACTACATCCCCTATGCCTACAACCCAGAAAATTATTGTTACTCTTAAGTCTAGTCACATAGGGATAATGAGCCAACACATGCAAACCGTATCACTCTTTACACCACCATGCCAACCCACAGCACATCATCATAGCACACCGTCATTGCAAAACAACTCAATGCTCACAATTCATTGCATACCAAACATTGCACTCCAAAAACATTACTCAATACATTACTCTGCACAGCATTGCATCAAACGTTCGCATCAAACTTTGCATCAGTTACAAATCTCTACCTGTATGGGGTGTCAATTGAATGTATATGTGTGTTGCCGTAGTGTGGAATTCTCATACTCACCGAGGGCGGGATGGTGTCCTTCAAAAGAAACCCCTACTAACTCAGAAAATGAGGCTTTTTGGAAGATTAAAAGCTTCCCTTTATTTGCTCAGTTCATAGTGGGATTACAGATGTGTATTTAACAATACAAAATACAAATACAAAATACCAATAGAAATGAAATCTAGTAATGTTTCATGTCTGTCTGGTCAGATTAAAAATGCCTCAATTTAGGCTTGTCCTAAAATAATTTAGAATTTAGATTAAAAAGAGGAGGTTCCATTTAGATCTCATTCAGCCTGAAATACAGGCTTTGGTAATTCCAAAAATGTCCTTAAAGTAGCACTAAATAGATGTAATCTCAAAATAGAGAAATTTACCCTTTTTGATTTAATTAATTGTTTAAGTAATATTTTACCTTCCTAATTTAAGTAATTGTTACCTTCCTCCATGTGGAGCCATGACTGTTTAACATCTGAGCAAGGTGCAAGAGAAGAAGCCCCAAAAACCTAAGAGCCCAAGGGGCCCAAAGGGCCCCCAACAGCCGTCTGTGTCCAAAACCTCCCAAGTCTCCCTCAGCCTCTGCCTCTCCAGCCTCTGCTGTGATGCTCTTGTGAACGCCCCTTTATACGGTAGTACGGTCTAAAGGAAGCTCTCCAGACATCAGTGTGTGTATGTGTGTGCACGTAGGTGTGTGCACGAAGGCGTGATTCTCAGAAGTCAGACGCCTTGGTGATTCTTAGAAAATGGAAGAAGTCAGTGTGTGTGTATGTGGGTGTATGTGTGACTTGTCCAACAGCCACCCACATACACAAAAAAACACTTACTTTGCACCTTGCACGACATTATCAGCATTGCCATATATGGGCATACTGAGGGGTTAAATGTCCCCCAAAATGTGTCTTATACCTGAGCATAATTCCGTAAATGCAATTATACTGCATATTATCAGCAATTACATATGATTAAATTAAATCATTAATAACATCAGAAAATCAAATGATTCACACTTGCATGTGTGCATGTAACATTTGGTTAAAACTATCAAATCTTGGGTACTCTTTGACCTCAATGATCAGCCATAGATGCAGGCTGTATGTCACGTACGCAGCAACTGTAGCTCACATACAGGAAATGCACATAAAGGAAATGCAGGCCTCTGCCTGCTGCAAGCCTTCGAGTGCACCTCAGCAGTCATTTCAACCAGTCAATATCATATTCTTTCTTTAGGCAAATCAAGTAATAACATAATTTAAAGCCTATATCCTAAAATGAGCTATTCAACATAAATTACGTTCTAATACATTTCCAGATGTTCAACAGTGTGTATGTGTGTATGTGTAGTATGCGTGTGCGTGTCTGCCACTGTCTGTCTGTCACTGTCTAGCCTCGCATGACTTTTTAGTTTGTTGTTGCCAGATTTTGCTAGAGAAATAAGCAACCAGATCTATGAAAACAAGCCCAACCAAACCGAACTATAGGGCAGGCCACATCAGCACTTTAACCCTATATACAAATACATTGCATATTTTAAAATAGCCGATCTACAAGCTCACAACGCATCGCAGCTATTTTCAAAGAAAAGTCTTGAGAAAATTGTGGAATATTTTCCAAATCCACACAGATCTTGTATGGGGGTCTATGAGAGAGAGAGAGAGAGAGATCACGGGAGATAAATTGGAATGAAAACAAATGTATGTATTGGGTCTGACTCTGGACAGCATCCTAGTGAACTATCCTACAGTGTGTAATCCCTGGTCGGGGATCAATCTATAGGGTGAAAAACACACAACGATATATGACAGCCCATTTCAAGAAATAAACTCCTGTAGTGTGAAATGCTCAACGATAAGACGACCCCCGAACACTTTAAAATTCCTACAGTGTGTACCTGCCCTTAGGGATATCCCCCCAACTTTTGGGATGAAGAAAAAATTAAAATAAAAAACCTCCGACATCTACACTTCCTGGAGTACATGGTGTTTTTTTGTACCCAAATAAAGTAACAAAAAACACCAAAAAGTAACAAACCCAGAAAAAAACTGCACACGCACGGAACGCATGCAAGCGTGCAAACTGCTGGTTTTACTGTAGCAAACAATGTGAGTCAGAAGGGGAAGTGGAGCTGTGTTCAAAACAGACTCTGTTTCCTGTATCGATAAAAATAAAACAATATGTCATTGACCACAAACTGATGCACAGTCCTTATCGAGTCAATCGACATACTGTTAAAACTTTTAGTTTATCTACACATCACCACAATGTCAACACTAGTATGAACACAACAAAACAATGAGTGTCTTTAATCTGCTCCAGGCCTGGTAAACGGTACTATCATCTGGGGCAGTGCAGGACATTGTAGCCTCAGGGTAGATCAAACCCAATCAAACCGGGAACGCATCCATATTTTATACTTTGGGCTATTAAAAAATAGCAGATCTACAAGCTCATAGCGCGGCACCGAGTGCCGCGCTATGAGCTTGTAGATCTGCTATTTTTGAAAAATCTTGAACATTTTGTGCAAATATTTGAATATATTTTTAAAGGGAACATTTGTAACTCAAATATTTGCTTCTGGGGGGTCCCTGGAACAAAATATTTTGAGATGGGGGTCGGCGGCCAAATACACATCATTTTGGGGGTCCTTGACATGAAAAAGTTTGAGAACCACTGACATAGAAACGTACGTTTTTTAAAAAAACTGTAGGATTTAGAAGACATTTGTAGAATCCCCCAGAAGCAAAGATGTGTTAAAAAAATTACCTTAAAAATATATAAATAATCAAAGATTTGCAAAGATTTTTTCAAAAATAGTAGATCTACAAGCTCATATATCTGAGCAAAGGTTAAAATGTCATTTAGATAGTCGTTTAGACAGATGCTAGGTTCATTGTTTTCCTGGTATCCTATAGTTTCAATGTACAAATTATTATGTTTGATATTATATTGTTTAAACTGATGCTATAGGTTCATTGTTTACCTGTGTGTGATCCTAGTTTACTGAGACACTACACTGTCTCTACATTCTATGTATTTATGTTTACCTTGTTTACTGTAAGACACTCTGGATAAAGAGCGTCTGATAAATGACAGCATTGTAAATTGGAATAGATTAGTGTCTTGATCAAGGTCTCAGGACCAGAGGAAGTTAAAACATCTTCCTCAAAACTTTAAACTTTTGAGGAAGATGAAACAGCGTTTTTAAGTTGACGCGTGCATTTTGTGGTAAAGAGTCTATTGGTTATTCTGCGCTGTGTGCATATTATAAGGTGTGTCCAAAACAGTAGTTAGAGTCAGACCCGAACAGACGACAGATCAGAGAGCAACAGTGAAGACCAATGTAGAACCACACAGGACAAAGAGACAAAGTGAGAAGGTAACTTTTCAACATATTTAGAAACAATGCATAATTTAAGTAAATGATAACATATAAGGTACTTCTATTAAGTTGAATTACTTTGTTTTGTCGTTCCTTAAGATGTCTGACCTGCCAGTCAGACCAAGGAGGGCGAGGCACGATGGAGGAGTGAGAGAGGAGGACAGAGTTGAGGAGGAGGAAGAGGAGGAGGAGGAAGATGACACGGTCTACGTCAACGCAGCCAGTGTCAGAGACCAAGGCTCCGGTTCTCAGGGGGCGACAGGAGCTCAAGGTACACTCTTCCAGTGGTGGATAAAGTACTCAAATGTTTTACTTAAGTAAAAGTATCAATACTGCAATGTAGAAGTACTCTGTTACAAGTAAAAGTACAAAAGTATTGATATCAAAATGTACTTAAAGTACCAAAAGTAAAAGTACTAAAATATTTGAAAATAGCAGATCTACAAGCTCACAACGCGTCGCGATGCGACGCGTTGTGAGCTTGTAGATCGGCTATTTTCAAATAGCCTAGGTATAAAATAGGGCTGGTTAATGTATGTTTGTCTGCAAAGTAACTAGTAACTAAAGTTTTCAAATAATTGTAGTGGAGTAAAGTACAATATTTGCCTCTGAGTTGTAGTGGAGTAGAAGTATTGGAAATTGTAAATACTCAAGTAAAGCACAAATACCTCAAAATTGTACTTAAGTACAGTACTTAAGTAAATGCTACTGTATCCATACGGCAGGACATGCTGGGGTGTGACGATGTTATCGTAACCTTGCTAAACTAATGGCCTAAGTTATTTTTTATTTTATTTTGACCTAAGTCAGCTCCTCATGACACTGGCCACCTCTGGTAAAATCACCTATCTCCTAATTGAAAAGGATCATGCTGTTCCCTCCCCTTTTAGTATAATGGTCTATCTCCTTAGTGTGACTTGGGCCAAAATAGGCCATTTGTTGGGCCTAAAGTCACATGGTTTTGTGACTTAGGCCAAAAAATTGCGAAATGATTTTGACTTCAAATGATTTTAAGTCAGGTTTAATCCTATTTAAACCTATTTAAATCTCTTATGTTACATAACTGACAGACAGTATTATTATGTTAATAGTCATAATTTGTTATATTGTAAACATTTTGGGTGAAATGATTAAGAAATATCATATAGTTTTGTTTTGGATCAGTTGTTTATTTTTTCTGAAAAACGTACGTATAGGCCATTAGTTTAGCAAGGTGACGTTATGATAAACAAACCTCAGCTTGTTTATTGTTTGCAGCAAAAGACTAAAAATAACAGAAAAGGCCATTTAAAAAAGTTAATATTTTAATTTGCATTTATTAAGGAACTCTGGTATTTGAAATGTTAAAGATCTGTGTTTTATGTTGTGTAATATTTAAGGTTTTGCCTTTTCTGTGAAACACAATCAACACGTATTGCAATATGTAGCGTATCATATCCTATGAGATCAACCATTTTTTTGCAATGCCTCGCGCACGCACACACACACACACACACACACACACACACACACACACACACACACACACACACACACACACACACACACACACACACCGATTACAAAATCGAGTGAGCTTGCAAATTTCACATCAATCATTCAGGCTGTGCCGGAGGTTAGCTGTTCACAGACAGACAGGCGGACAGACAGACAGATCAGACAGACAGACAGGTCTTGCGCTAGATCACGTATTTTAATAGCTTTTTTTGGTGAGATCTGACGTTCATAGTGACACATCACTATGCAAAACAAAACTAAACTAAAAACGGAAGTCTCGCTAGACGAGATTTCAATCTCGTGAACTTCCTTTTTTTTGGGGGGTTGCATAGTGTTCTGTCACTATGAACAGATCTCACAAAAAAAAAAAAAGCTATTAAAATACGCGATCTAGCACAAGGCCTATTGGCACACGTTTTAAGCTGTGGCGGACCCGGGCTGGAGTTATGAAATTATTCTACTGTACCATTCATCCTAGGATATCATAACATCATAGAAAAGTTAAGAAAAACGTTGTGCAAAAATCCCCTTTAACTATATAATAATATTCACTGCACTAGCTGCACTAAAGACTAGCTGTAGCCCTCATTCAATACCATTTTGATTATGCTTGACCTCTTGGTTCTCCAACATCTCTATGTCACCGACAACTAAGCTTCAGTCCTCTCAAAATAAACTGATTCGACTAGTACTCGGCCTTAAGCCTATATGACCCACCTAATTCCAACACACTTTGCTAGTTTGGGATGACTCAGGATAGAAGACAGGGTTAAGTTTAGTCTAGGATGACTCAGGATAGAAGACAGGGTTAAGTTTAGTCTAGGATGACTCAGGGTAGAAGACAGGGTTAAGTTTAGTCTAGGATGACTCAGGATAGAAGACAGGGTTAAGTTTAGTCTGGGATGACTCAGGATAGAAGACAGGGTTAAGTTTAGTCTAGGATGACTCAGGGTAGAAGACAGGGGGCCTGTTCCTCAAAAGGTGAATTAAATAAGCCTGGCCTTAAGTCAAATCCAGGCTTGACAAAGTCAGGTCCGTATAGCCTGGTTTATTCGGTTCCTGGAACGCCAAGCCAGGCTGAAAAGGAGCGACTTTGTCAAGCTAGACCTTGTCAAGCCAGGCTGTGTCGAGCCAGGATAATGAAGCCAGGCTTCACGTATTTCTATAAAAGACCATGAAAGTCGATAGCAGAATCCTTGAACTTGACCAATCACGGAGTCCAAAACCAGAGCGGCGTTCTTCTCTGTGGCTGAACAGCAGCACTGCAGCAGCTCATGAAATCATACAAGGAAGTAAAATGTATTTAAGCAAGAAAGGAAACGCGACCGCAATAAATAGATCCAGGGAGAAAGCGTGGCAAAGTATTGCAAGCACACACAGAGTGTGTGTGTGTGTGTGTGTGTGTGTGTGTGTGTGTGTGTGTGTGTGTGTGTGGTGTGTGTGTGTGTGTGTGTGTGTGTATATATATATATATATATATATATATATATATATATATATATATATATATATATATATATATATATATATATATTATATATATATATATATGTATGTATGTATGTATGTATGTATGTATGTATGTATGTATGTATGTATGTATGTATGTGTCAGACATTTTTTATAATATTTAAAAAAAAATTGTAATATATTATCAAACATCTAACAACAATATGAACTATAGTGTTAACAGAGTGACAATGACATATCACATGAGTCATTGTGAAACAATTATGATTATGATTCATGGTCACACACTATTTCAGTAATTAATTTGATTATATCTTATTGTATTTATTTCATTTTATTTGAATGCAGGGTCATTAAAATGAGTCCATATACAAACACATGTTTTGAATTAACTGTGGAGAAACTTGAAGAACAAGGCACTAGATTAAGTAAGCTTGGCTGTTAGCCTGCTCCTGACCAGGCTAACTTCACAGCTAAATTGCCATGGTAACTAAGCTAGGCTTGCTTCAATTCTCTTTTGAGGAATCGGATAAGGCTAAACTTAGCCAGGGTGAACTGGCTAAACTAATCTTCAAGATAATTCACCTTTTGAGGAACCGACTCAGCTCTAATCCTGGCTAAATTAAGCCAGGATAGGTGGAAAAGCCAGGCTTTAGCTCTAATTCACCTTTTGAGGAACAGGCCCAGGGTTAAGTTTAGTCTAGGATGACTCAGGATAGAAGCCAGGGTTAAGTTTAGTCTAGGATGACTCAGGGTAGAAGACAGGGTTAAGTAAATATCAATAGGATTGGTATTTAAGATTCTCAGAGGATCAGAGCCCACATACATGACTAACTACTTCTCCAAAGTGAGTGACCCACAGACACAGGGAGTGACCATGATCTGGTACCCCCGAAATGTAGAACAAACAAGGGAACATTCTCATTCTACTGCTCTGCCACCATAATGTAAGATGTCCTGACATCATCCATTAAAGATATATAATATAATAATAATAATAAAAATAATAATAATAATAATAATAATAATAATAATAATAATAATAATAAGGGTAATAATAATAATAATAATAATAATAAAGATATATATAATGTAGAATGTCCTGACATCATCCATTAAAGATATATAATATAATAATGATAATAATAATAATAATAATAATAATAATGATAATAAGGGTAATAATAATAATAATAATAATAATAATAATAATAATAATAATAATAATAATAATAATAAAGATATATATAATGTAATGTCCTGACATCATCCATTAAAGGATGTGAATCAGTAGTTTATTTAAAAACTTGCCTGAATAATCATCTGTCAGAAAACTACAAGTGTAGATAAATATTAAATCCCATTGAATGAGGGTTCATATGCTGGTGCCGTTTTGACTTTTTCTCCTCTGTAAATATAGCTATTTGTATTTGTTGATGACATGGATTAAATGTGTTATTATATTCTATACTCTATCAAGTCGTTTTTACTAATACATTATTCAATCAATCAAATTCCTTCTAAATGAAACATTAAATGTGGTCATATTAAATAAAGTGTAAGTGTATTGTACTGATATCCTCCAGGTGTCCAGAGAGAACTGGTCATCCAGAAAGCCATCGTCACAGCGTGTGCAGTCTGTCTGCTGCTGCTCTGTGTTCTAGGAGCATTGAGAACCACACACAAGGCCATGGACTGTGAGTATCAGCTGGTCAACTGTTAAATGACAGTAAAGTGACAATTTAAGGACTTTTAAGACCTTTTTAATACCTAAAAAAAACAATAAAATAAAATACAAAAATAATATTACTGTGTTAAAAGTAATCAAGAAACTATACTATCAAATAATATAAGAAAGAGGCAGAAATTGTGAAAATTGCCTACAAGCTCACAACGCCCCGCAATATTTATCTGTGGAACTAGTCAAACTAAATGTAATGCCTCAACTCCTACCATTCCAAGTGCTTGTCAGGACGGGGGGTCCGTAGTTCAAATATGATTATTCTGGGGGGTCCACAGTTCAAATATGATTATTTTGGGAGTTGTGACCTGAATAGGTTGAGACCCACTGGTCTAGTAAACTATTACAGGTTGAGATCTATTCACATTCACAAACACACCTGATCAGGAACACTGAGGTTTCTTGTTTGCAACAACAACTGTGTTTATGATCACATTTTGTTCTTTGCAGATCGTTCAGAATTTGAACAACTGCAGGCAAACTACACCAACCTGACCCTGGAGAGAGATCAGCTGGAGACCAAACTGACCCTGGAGAGAGATCAGCTGACCCTGGAGAGAGATCAGCTGCAAAGTGAAGTAAACCAGCTAAAGGAAGCAGGTGAGAGAGATTACAAACCTTTTTGAATCAATATGAATTAGTGGATTATGAATGCCATTGTTATCATGGCCTCAGTATTAGATTGGGGGAAAAAACTGTCTGTGTCAGCATTGCTCTATATGGTGACTCCCTACAATGTGTGTGTGTCTTTAATGTCCATAGTGTGTGTGTGTGTGTGTGTGTGTGTGTGTGTGTGTGTGTGTGTGTGTGTGTGTGTGTGTGTGTGTGTGTGTGTGTGTGTGTGTGTGTGTGTGTGTGTGTGTGTGTGTGTGTGTGTGTGTGTGTGTGTGTGTGTGACTCCTGTTCTGTCAAGTTGAGACACAAGGGGGCAGTGTTTAGCTCTATAAGCAGCAGAGTTCTGGTGAAAACAGAGAGGAGTGCCAGTGGCATTTATAGTTCATTAAATACTAGTTAAACATACAGTACAGACCACATGAAGAAACTATATTTATATAATAAATACATGTGTTTACCTTCCACTACATTACCGACTGCTATTATTTCAACTTCTCTGTTTTAGAATTGATAAATCAGTGCATTGGAAATCCATGAATAAAACCCATATTTGATGTTTAGTCATGGTGTGTACCAGTGGATGGAAGCAGTTTGGAGACAGACGGTATTTCGTGTCTACTGAGAGGAAAAGCTGGGAGGACAGCAGACAAGACTGTCTGAAGATGGGAGCTGATCTGGTGGTCATTAACAGTACAGAAGAACAGGTGTGTGTGTGTGTGTGTGTGTGTGTGTGTGTGTGTGTGTGTGTGTGTGTGTGTGTGTGTGTGTGTGTGTGTGTGTGTGTGTTCATTCATTACAAAACGTGGGTTATTTGTTTGTTTGTTTTAATTAAAAAAGTAAAAATAGCTACAAGCTCATAACATGTCATTGTGATCAGCTCTGTTCATTAGTTGTAAGATTAGGTCATTTATAGAGGACTAAAGTGAAGGAAATGTGTCAATCATCCACATAAACACACATGATTCCATGAAACACTAAAGCTATGAATAAATTAATGATGATTCAATCATGTACAAAAATCTTCAGGAATTCATCAGAGGATTGGACCAGTATGGTGGTGGATCATGGGTTGGTCTGAAGAAGACGGGAGACAACTGGATCTGGGTGAATGGAATACCAGCGACAGCACAGTGAGACATTTTACATGTTTAATTATTGTAAAATTCAATACATGTTGTTTATCAACTGTGTGTGCGTGTGAGTGACAGTGGTGTAAAGTAACTAAGTACATTTACTCAAGTACTGTATACAATTTTGGGGTATTTTTACTTTACTGGAATATTTCCAATTTTCTGTACTTTTACTTCTACTACATCTCAGAGGCAAATATTGTACTTTTACTCCACTACAATTATTTGAAAACTTTAGTTACTTTGCAGATGTAAATCATTACATTATAAAACATACATTAACCACGTTGGCCCTATTCTAAATCTGCTATTTGAAAATAGCAGATCTACAAGCTCACAGTGAGCTTGTAGATCTGCTATTTTCAAACTTTTTTTACTTTTGGTACTTTAAGTACATTTTGATACCAACACTTTTGTACTTTTACTCAAGTAAATTGTTTATTCTAGACTTTTACCTTTAAGGGCGCGCTCCCACCACACTTTTCTTTTACCTCTGGGGCGGAATCTGCCAATGCTTTGTCAAAGCAAATGCGTGGATTCATGGTCTTCCCAAGAATCCACGCATTTGCATCTTGGCAGATTCCGCCCCAGAGGTAAAAGAAAAGTGCGGTGGGAGCGCGCCCTAACTGAGTATTTCTACAATGAAGTATTGATACTTTTACTTAAGTAAGAAAAGTGAGTACTTTTTCCACCACTGGTGAGTGACTGACTGAGTGAATGTGATTCATACATCATGGTGTTTATTCTGCAGGTACTGGAGGAGTGGAGAGCCTGATAACACTGGCAACTGTGGAGGATACTATCACAGCAAAGGAGGATGTTATCATGCGTCCTGTACATTCCCATTCAAGTGTATCTGTGAGAAGTGATGTTTCTCTTAAAGGAGCACTTCACCCATTTTCCACCTTATTTTCATAATTGGTCCTCACTAATGCTCATGATAAAACGGCTTCATTTCTGTTCTACTCACTCTGTGTCTCAGAGGAGGCGCTGTGGACACTTCAGAAACCCGCCTACCAGTGACATCATCAGTAGGCAGGTTTGGTCATTTCAAACAAGATTGAATTTAAAAATAAATACAAATACATGCATTTTTTTTGTTGTAGCTTCTATTTCAGCATGTTTACTTTCCAGGAAGAGAAAAGGCTGTAGTTTCTATTAGCTTGGAATCCCCATCGATGATGTCACTGGTAGGCAGGTTTGTGAACTGAACAGAAGTGTGACAGAGTGAGTAGACAGGAACGGTGCCATTGTGATTGATGAGCATTAGTGAGGACCAATTATAAGATATTGTCTGATCCCATAGCCCGAAGGGACGGGGGGCCTTTGGCTGAGACTGTGATTGGTTGAGCCAAAAGAAACATGCATGGCCCCGTTTCTGAGCTAAGCTTAGCAAAAAACTAAAGTTAGCAATAAAGCCATTTCATGAGGTCTTTGACACAATGTTTCAATAAATGTAATTACAGTATGGTTTGTACCATGTGCTCAAAAACTACATGGGGTACAGTTATTGGCATCACTGCTCCCCCTGCTGGTAGAGGCTTAAACCTGTCCTAATGCCGTCCATCCCTGAGGACACACCAATAAAAATACTCACTGTTCATGTTACTCCCACAGTGTGCAAATGTAACCAAATGGACCTGTAAGGGTCCATTTGGTTACATTTGCACACTGTGGGAGTAACAAATGGAAACATTAAAGGTAGGGTAAGTGATATTTTTTGTTTTTGTTTTGTTAAAAAGGTTAAAGTACTATATTGTGATAGTAATCATTGCTACAGAGCGTTTGTTGGGTCACAGGGGTCTCTCCAGCTCTTTAGTAAACACAATATAGTACATTTTCAGGCAGGTGACAACATTTAAGCCAATCAGGAGAGGGCACTGAAAATGCATTTTCTGTTTAATAAAGAGCTGGAGAGACATGGAGACTCCTTTTACTGAACAAACACTCTATAGCAATGATTAATATCACAATATAGAGCTATTTAACACTGTTACTGAACAAACACTCTATAGTAATGAGTACTATCACAATATAGAGCTATTTAACACTGTTACTGAACAAACACTCTATAGTAATGATTAATATCACAATATAGCTATTTAACACTTATTTTAACCAAAGTAAATCACTTACCCTACCTTTAACACTGAGTATTTAAAATATATACCATTTAAAAACTGTTAATATTTCATTATGTAAATATGTTTAGCATTTCCAAATATAATATAATATTTTAATGTTATATAGAGTCTGGAACTACACCTCCCGAAAGCCGAGAAAGGAAGCCGTCATCTGCTCTTCATTTCTGTTCACGAAAATATTTGAAATTTTCAGATATTTTCGTGAACAGAAATGAAGAACAGATGACTGCTTCCTTTCTCGGCTTTCGGGAGGTGTAGTTCCAGACTCTATATAACATTCAGGAGGTGTAGTTCCAGACTCTATATAACATTCAGGAGGTGTAGTTCCAGACTCTATATAACATTCAGGAGGTGTAGTTCCAGACTCTAACATTCAGGAGGTGTAGTTCCAGACTCTATATAACATTCAGGAGGTGTAGTTCCAGACTCTATATAACATTCAGGAGGTGTAGTTCCAGACTCTAACATTCAGGAGGTGTAGTTCCAGACTCTATATAACATTCAGGAGGTGTAGTTCCAGACTCTATATAACATTCAGGAGGTGTAGTTCCAGACTCTATATAACATTCAGGAGGCATAGTTCCAGACTCATGACTATAGTAGTAGAAGTAGTAGTACTTACTTGTGTGCATTTTTATTCATCTCTGCTGTATTTTCTTTTTGGGGGGGGGGGAACAAACGTCAACAGACATTATTTGCATGCTTGCACTGGCTAATAATAATAAAGAAAAAATCAAATAAAAAGTTAAGCTTCAACGTTATTGTCATGTGTGTTAATACTTGTGTTGTGGCTCTCTGTCCCTTAACATAACAATGTAACACTATAGAGAGGGTCTCTCTGGTACCTGGAGAATTAGTAACATTTAATTCAATACCTTAACCTTTTTACTGCCATGGACGCGTTTGAAAAGAAAATAACGTTTTTCACACAGAACCAGGAGATAACAGGATCCAAAGATTTGCTGCTCCATTCACTTCCTGGTTAAAGTATTTGGGAAATATTCTGTATCTCGGCTCCTGTGTTTAACTAGGTATTTTTTTCAAAACATGCTATTTTCAACTTGCCGTAACTATGGAACAGATTACCATCATTACCACAATTTTCCCCTCCAAATTCTATGAGACCCCTGTGTGTGTAATGAGGGGATCAACGTACGGACAGCGTTCACAGAAAATATTCCATGATTTTTCAAAGGTAGATAAAAAACACCAGTTTTCTCTGGCACTGGGGTGACACTATTACAGTTTTACTCTGGCAGTTAAAGAGTTAAGGGCCGTTCAGCAGCACTATAACTAACTTTATGTATTTGTTCATATCAAGCTCCGTAGACGTCCGCTCATACATCCTATTTAAGTGTTCTATGTGTCTGTGTGTGAGCGTCTGGTGCACAGCCCTTTACATTGAATTGTATTATGAAACAGTATATAAATGATTGTGTGAATGTATATTAAAACATCAAAGCCCATAAAGTCTCTCCTCGACTCCTCAGTAGAATCTTTTGAGGGAGACGGAGTGGGGGGGGGGGGGGGGACCACTGGATCATTTGATGACCAAGCGGACCGGTAGGCTAGCGGTTCCGGTAGGAGACACAAAGGAGACTCTTTGTGTCTCCTGCCGGAACCGCTGCCGGTCATCAAATGATTGTCTTAGGAATGAGACAAAAACTAAAACAATATCCATGAATTCAAGTCTCCATGAGGTGAACTATCCCTTTAACCCATTAAGACCTGAAGCCCATTCTACATGTCTCCTAAATCCCAACAGTATGACAAACCTATGTTTTCTATATCAGTGATGCTCAATCTATTTCATGTCAAGGACCCCCAAAATTATATCTATTTGACCGCAGACCCCCTTCTCAAAATATTTTGTTCCAGGGACCCCCAGAAGGAAAGATTTTTGTTATAAATGTTCGCTTTAAAAAATATATATACATATATATATATATATATATATTCAAAGATTTGCACACATTTTCACGATTTTTCAAAAATAGCAGATCTACAAGCTCGTAGTGCGGCACTCGGTGCCGCACGACGAACATTTTTCCTCATTTTTTTAGTCGACAAAATCAACACTGCTCTTTATAAAACTACAAACTTTACAACTCTTTTGGTAGGATGGAATGACAGACCACAATCAGGACCCTAACCTTAACCATAATGATGCTCTGTTACAAGTTAAAGTCCGGAATTAAAAATGTTGAATAAAAGTACAAAAGTATTGGTATCAAAATGTACTTAAAGTACCAAAAGTAAAAGTGCTAAAATGTTTGAAAATAGCAGATTTACAAGCTCACAGCGATGCAACGCGTTGTGAGCTTGTAGATCTGCTATTTTCAAATAGCCTATGTATAAAATAGGGCTAAAGTGGTTAATGTATGTTGTATAATATGATGATTTATATCTGCAAAGTAACAAGTAATTAAAGTTTTCTAATAATTGTAGTGGAGTAGAAGTATAATATTTCCCTCTGAGATGTAGTGGAGTAGAAGTAAAAGTACTGAACATTTTAATTACAGTAAAGTAAAAATACCTCAATACCACCACTGCTGACTGACTGACTGAACCAAAAAAGTCCACTTTCAGAGATGACTTTGAACCTGGCTGGCGCCCCTACTTTGGGCATCATGTCATTATAGGCCACAACGAAAATGTTCTAAATATCTTCAAAAATATCTGAGTGAAAATGTTGTAAAACAGCGTGGTGTAGATGTGTTGTTAGAAGAGGGCTTACTGCTCTCCTAGACGTGGTGTCTGTAGGAAGAGGTTTCTCCTTCATGCAGATCACCCTCAGGTCTTCATCCACTTCCAGGATCCCATATTTATGAGTCTCTGTGTGAGGAGAGACAGACATGATTCTACTGTAAACCATTGGTTCTCTGTGTGAGGAGAGACAGACATGATTCTACTGTAAACCATTGGTTCTCTGTGTGAGGAGAGACAGACATGATTCTACTGTAAACCATTGGTTCTCTGTGTGAGGAGAGACAGACATGATTATACTGTAAACCATTGGTTCTCTGTGTGAGGAGAGACAGACATGATTCTACTGTAAACCATTGGTTCTCTGTGTGAGGAGAGACAGACATGATTATACTGTAAACCATTGGTTCTCTGTGTGAGGAGAGACAGACATGATTCTACTGTAAACCATTGGTTCTCTGTGTGAGGAGAGACAGACATGATTCTACTGTAAACCATTGGTTCTCTGTGTGAGGAGAGACAGACATGATTCTACTGTAAACCATTGGTTCTCTGTGTGAGGAGAGACAGACATGATTCTACTGTAAACCATTGGTTCTCTGTGTGAGGAGAGACAGACATGATTCTACTGTAAACCATTGGTTCTCTGTGTGAGGAGAGACAGACACGATTCTACTATAAACCATTGGTTCTCTGTGTGAGGAGAGACAGACATGATTCTACTGTAAACCATTGGTTCTCTGTGTGAGGAGAGACAGACATGAATCTACTGTAAACCATTGGTTCTCTGTGTGAGGAGAGACAGACATGATTCTACTGTAAACCATTGGTTCTCTGTGTGAGGAGAGACAGACATGAATCTACTGTAAACCATTGGTTCTCTGTGTGAGGAGAGACAGACATGAATCTACTGTAAACCATTGGTTCTCTGTGTGAGGAGAGACAGACATGATTCTACTGTAAACCATTGGTTCTCTGTGTGAGGAGAGACAGACATGATTCTACTGTAAACCATTGGTTCTCTGTGTGAGGAGAGACAGACATGATTCTACTGTAAACCATTGGTTCTCTGTGTGAGGAGAGACAGACATGATTCTACTGTAAACCATTGGTTCTCTGTGTGAGGAGAGACAGACATGATTCTACTGTAAATCATTGGTCTTCCAAACCTTTTCAGCCGAGACAAAAACGTTAAATTTGGTGTCTCCCCCGGACCCAAACTTAGAAAAATCGATTACATACATTTACCACTTAAGTTACCACTATGTAATAGCTTTTTGTAATTAATGCAGGGGTCTTCAACGTTTCCAGGCCAAGGACCCCCTAGCTGAGAGAGAGATGAAGCAGGGACCCCCTACTCTATATTGTATAAAATTGTGTTTCAGATTTACTTAGTCTGCTCTTTTTTCCCTCTACACCTACTGTTAGTATGTATTATTAACTGATAGTATATTTGATTGCAATTATATAGTTTAAAGCTTTATTCCTTCTCTGTGAAGTATAATGAAGATGTGCCTGAGACAATGTCTAGTTGTCTAGGTGAAGTGGATCAGTGTCCAGCTAATTCCATGGAATGTTAATTTGACTTAGACCCTGGTAAAGGTTAATTTAAAGGGTCAAGAGTGACCACAATGAAATGCTCTGTGTTTTGTTCTTAATGAGTGTTTGTTCTGTTTAATGGATAACAGATGTGTAGGAAGGAGGAGCTTGTGGAAGTGACTTGTATATCTAAAGCATGTCTCACTTGAGAGAGAGATTAACATTTTTACTAACCCTGACAGGCCTGTCCTAATAAACCAAGCTTAGAATGATTCTTGACTCCTCTCTAGTTATTACCAGAACCTGACCACTGAAGTTACGTAGTAACAATTGGCGTCACGTTGGTGCGGTGTTGCAGTTTGACCAGGTAAGCAGAATGTGTGTTGGTGTTATATTATGCTTTTTCTGCTTGCCTTTGTCATCTCTCACTGTTTGGTAACCTGTGTTTTGTTTAATTGGATGGTGGTCTTCATTTCTCCTTTTTTGGTGAAGTGACTGGTTGTTGGTTCTTGGTTGTTTTGTTCTTGCAATGTTATTCTCCACTTGGTCAATGAGCTTGTGTTAATGTGTTTGTGCCTCTGACCCAGGCTGTGTTCCTATGTGGGGCAAGGGTATCTTGACTGTTTTAGGGCAGTTGAATGTGTTGGCACACAGGGTCTGAATCTCTGTGTTGGCTGTACTAATGTTTTAGGTTGTTTCATTATTTTGGGCATTATTATGGTATGATTAGATTCGGTGTTGCCTTCTTGTGTCAGGCGAGTACGCGTCAGGTTGTCAGTCGACACGTCTATTTCTCCTATACTTTTGTTTACTTTGTGATGCAGTCTATTCATTTTTTCTTAAACTGTGTGGCAGTTTATTTTAAGCTGGCGTATATGGCGTTGCAGCTCGAGGGCATGACACATGTCTAATTAGGTGGCTTGTATACTTGAGTTATTTACTTATCGCAGTAGGTGGCCTTGATATACTGGATACTGTAGGTGACAAGATTGGTTTGGCACACCGCTGTGTTAGTGGCTGGTATCATGTTAGTTGATATTTACTGATCTAAGTAGGTGGCACGTATAGCTACTGGATATGGTATGTGACGATGGATTTACCGCGCTTTTTTGTGTTGTATGGGTCATTGTTGTTCTTTGATTGGAGTTAATGTCTGCAGCATCTCCAAGTGCTCATTGCCCAGGTGGTTTATGATTGTTGACGAGATTTGTTAGTTATAGGGGAGGGAGTCCTTCTACTGCTTGTTACTGCATGTTTTACTAATTCTTATCATAACTGTGTTTTTCTAAAAAAAAAAAAAAAAAAAAAAAAGGTAACATGGGGGGTAATTCTGGTAAAGATGTACAGACATGTAACAATGGGATCAGATACAAATCTGAAGATGATTTGCCTAAGAAAGAGCGCAAAGCTGTTAAAAAGCTATTGCTGACTAACCCACATTTGAAGCAAGTGCCTAATAAATTGCCTCAAAAGATGACACCACGTGAGTGGATGTTATCCAAATTGGGGATTTTCTATGTTGAGCCTTACTTAACACTATTATCAGAATGGACAGATAATAGATATTCCAGTGATGGAAGTTTTGACAAAGATAAGATGGATCTGATACGCTCTTATCTTGTCACAAGAAAATTGGTTGCAAATTCTGCATGGGATTTTGAGTACATGACCACTTGCTTCAAGGCATGGGAACAAATCAGTCCACAATGGCCAGCATTTGGCCTACCCAAAGATTCAAGGAGACAAAAGTCATCCGCAATTACCAATTTGGCTTTGATTGATACTAGTGTGAGTCCTGCTGATAGCAAGCCTTCTAAGGGTAAAATAAAGACCCAATCCTGCTATCCAGCCTTGCAGTCATTGTCTGATGCACCTCCTAAATACACAAAGCAGGACAACAAGGATGAAAACGATGTAATGTTTTCCTGTTCTCGAGCCCATGGCTCTGATCATGATACTAGTAACCAGTATCATGCTCCTCAGATAAAGGCTTTGATTATTTTTCCGATGATCGACTCTCTGCCTACACCTCATTTACATAGAAGGCAGGCATGTCTTCTTAACTGGATGAACAAATGTGTTAAGGCTTTTGAGGACATAGACAGGCGTACCACGGGAGACAGTAATCTCGTGCTTTCTCGTCAATTAACCTGGTTGAAGGAAGCTATGGCTTCTGAGTTCAAGAAAATTGTGACATTAGCTAATAATGGCAAGGACATGGATACCATGTCATATGGCCCAATCAAGGCTATGCTGTCCGCATTTCAAAATGCAGTCAAACAGTATGAACAGGACAAGACACTGCAGATTACCTTTGGCAAGGATTATGACAAGAAACATACCATAGGCATAAGTGCCTTAATTGATGATGTTTCTGTCAGGGCATTGCATAAGTTAATAATGCAATTTGCTCGTGAACAAGAGAGTGCACAACAACAAAATACATTAGTAGTTGATGCAGATAAGAACCTGAATGCCCCGTTGATAGTATTTGACGGGAAGGTGATGGAAAAACCATTGTCACTGGCTGAGCTGTCTAAAATCACGGATGATGCTCCTAAAGTGTTTGAGAATCATGTTAGATTTCTTAATTGGTATAAGAGTCTATTGATGCATGGTTCTATGTCTGGCAGGGATTTGCGCTATATCCTTACCACACTGATGCCAAACATTAAACTTGACACATTGATTGAAAAGTGTCCTACTCTTAAAGTCAAGTATGATGGGCCTATAGACACTAAGGACCCTAAGCTTACAGACAAATACCCATGGTTAGACCCAGATCATAGAGACACCCACGTGGGAGAGATGGAGGCATTCCTAAAAGAGCATGCCGCATTGGGAAAGGACATTACACATGTGCTGAACTGTAAACGTAAACCTGGTGAGTCCATGTGTGATTTTGCAAATAGATTCCAGAAGTGCTGGCGTGAGCAAGCTAAATTGGAATTAAATGAGGAAGCAGATGCATTCTTTGCCTCTATGATATTGAATGGCATGGATGAATCCTCAGCGCACACCCTGAAATTGTCTGCCCCAAATGTGCATTCATTATCACCAGTAGACCTGTTGAAGAAACTTAGAGAACTAGATGCTGTAGGATTATTTCCAACAGTTAAATCTAAATTACAGGCTCCACAACTGATCCCTCAGTATGCAGGAGGTCAGTTTAATGATGTATCCATACCAATGACCTCAGAGTATTCGGGAGGCCAGTTTCATAATGAGCTGCCTTTTTGGGATTCTTCCTAGTTCCTACTTGTGATGTATACTGGATTTTGGGTCTAGCACTCCACTGAGAAAACATGTTGTTAATGCGCAATCTTTTTTCTTATTTAGTTTGTTTGTCTGTGTTTCTGAGTATTATCAACAGGTTCTCGAGTCTCTGCCCAGTCCAGGGGATCAACCGCTGCATTCATTTAGTCCTGGTGACGGACCACCCGTCCATGCTCTTCTGTCAACACGGACTGCACTTAAGGTCAAAGGGCAGCACCCCTACCGAGCTTAAGCAGTCTGGGGAAGGCCTCATCATGATCACAGATAACACTAATACTACACTTATGATAGAAGATAATCCAGAGCAACTGTTCCTAGACTTAGAAGTATTCGAATCATCCATTTGCTTTGAATTTCTGGTATAAGGCTATGGAACAAAGTTAGAAAAATTACGCCCCACTCTTGTTATGCCTGTTCTTTGATCCCTTATTCCACAGAGGAAGTTTTTCCTTTCATGGCTAGGCCACTGACGGGACCTGATGGACTTCCAACTTTGTGTATGGTGGCTTATCAATATATTATCACATTCTACGGTAGGCGTGCAATCAACAGAACAGGTAAGACCGAGACCAATTATAACACAGAATAATTTTCATATGGGTAAGACTAATGGACATAGTTACCTTCAGAAAGCGAAGGTATAGGCAATTTCACTATTGCTATACAGTGTTGTTGTATTCCACTTTTACGTATGTTTGTCATGAAATCTATCTCCTCTGTTGCTAACTTTACTATGGTACAAGCCCCAATGTCTGATGTTATAGTTACTGGCGGTACATGTGGTTCCAGCTAAAAAAAAAAATCTCTTGATAATGACTCTATGTCATCTTCTGATTCCTCAATAATAGAGAATATGTTCTAAGATCTTTTCTTTCATTTCTTACATAGGGTTGGCGAAGATGGAGAGGAGGACGCAGTTGCAGAAACTGAGACCCGGCAGGGAAACAGTCCCCAGATGTGGACCTGACTGACCCTTGGTGGACTTCCAATAGGATGTTGAAACAATAGGATGAAAGAGGAAGAATGGGCAAGACCCAGATTAACCCCTGATCCCTGATGGGGGTCAAACACCATGAGGTGGTCTCTGCACACAATGAGATGTAGTCACACACACTTGGCCATTAATATAGGCTCTATTTCTCTCTGTGTCTCTATCTATCTGCCTATCTGTCTATTTCTGCTCTCTCTTCCTACCTCTGTCTCTATCTTGGTGAGAGGTTACTGGTAGTCCAGTTTTCGTTTCTTATTTTGGTTAGGGTACATTTCTGTGTTTTGATAGGTGAGGGGAAGGAACTGGATTCGTCGGCCCATTGCGTGGCTGGTCTGGTGTCCTTCCTAACTTTTGTTCTTTTTGGCTGGGATCTCTCACTGTTTTGTTTGATTTTAAGTGAACATTGGTCCAAGTGTGAAAAGTATATTGACAGAAACATAACTGAATAGTTATGCCAAAATAAATATCAATGTAGTTGGGAACTGTATTTTTTTTATACTTAAAATGGTATATTAATGTTATTGATATTATGATGTGGTGTGTTGTTAACTACAAATTAATCCAGGTTTTTGTAATGGTCGCCCTAGGTTGGTTGGTTGGATTTTTAGGGGATCGTGGGGGAATTTTTCCTAAGTATGATATAAACACAAACGGTTTACATAGGTTTTTTCGCCTTCACCTGGATGTTGGTTACCATTTCATCACTATATCATGTACAGTTTACTGTGTTAAGTTTGTTGTCATGACATATATCCTTTTTATTATACTACTTGTTTAAATTGAAATTTGTTCGACAGTATTAAACTGTCATTTGTTTTATCCCTACTGCTACGATTGCTTAATGTACTAGTTTTGATTGGCTAACGTCACTCTTCACAAAAGAAAGGGAGTGACCGGAAAAAAAAAAAAAAAAAAAAAAAGTGGGGATCATTGTTAGTATGTATTATTAACTGATAGTATATTTGATTGCAATTATATAGTTTAAAGCTTTATTCCTTCTCTGTGAAGTATAATGAAGATGTGCCTGAGACAATGTCTAGTTGTCTAGGTGAAGTGGATCAGTGTCCAGCTAATTCCATGGAATGTTAATTTGACTTAGACCCTGGTAAAGGTTAATTTAAAGGGTCAAGAGTGACCACAATGAAATGCTCTGTGTTTTGTTCTTAATGAGTGTTTGTTCTGTTTAATGGATAACAGATGTGTAGGAAGGAGGAGCTTGTGGAAGTGACTTGTATATCTAAAGCATGTCTCACTTGAGAGAGAGATTAACATTTTTACTAACCCTGACAGGCCTGTCCTAATAAACCAAGCTTAGAATGATTCTTGACTCCTCTCTAGTTATTACCAGAACCTGACCACTGAAGTTACGTAGTAACACCTACAGCCTCTTTGCCAAAAATAGCCGATCTACAAGCTCTCAACGCCTCGCGCTGCGAGGCGTTGAGAGCTTGTAGATCGGCTATTTTCGGCTAATGTTCCCCTCAGAAAAGGAATTCTAGGGTTCAAGTGGTTAATGCAAAAAAAAACGAAATCCTATCACACAAAGATTTGGCGGACCCCCTATAGTAGCTCTTTTATTTAATTAATGCATTTTGTTTTTCTTTTCAAATATTTTTTTAAATCTCCCTGAAAATTTTGGATTTTAGAAAATGTTTTAAATAATTGTTTTGTTGGTGATTTTTTTTTTTTTTTTAATGCAAAACAAAAAAGATGGACATTTAGAAATGGGACCGGCTCCCGACTTATTGTTTGGGTTGTTTCTACGATTGGTCACTGGGAGCTGACCAGTACAAGCACAGTCTTCTACGGCTGGTCACTGGGAGCTGACCAGTACAACCACAGTCTTCTACTGTTGGTCACTGGGAGCTGACCAGTACAACCACAGTCTTCTACTGTTGGTCACTGGGAGCTGACCAGTACAACCACAGTCTTCTACGGTTGGTCACTGGGAGCTGACCAGTACAACCACTATGTTGAAGTTCTGAGGAAACGTGACAATATCCTCCTGACATATTGAATATCCGAGTGTGGTCCATAAAAATGTCAATAGAACCTTCAGAAGTCTAACAGAGAGCTTTACCTTCATCTTTACACTGGTAAGACAGAAGCAGACAGTTGTCTTCACTCTGTGTCTGCAGCTCACAGAACCTCTCCTTCACCCGCCTCAGACTGAAGTCTTCTCTGAACAGCGTGTCCCTTTGTTTATACACAGAAGAGACCTTTAATCACATCATCAGAGAGAAGCTGAACCCATTGGGACCGGGAACGCATCTGTGTCACCACTTTAACCATTATTTTATTCTTTGGCTATTCAAAAAATAGCAGATCTACAAGCTCATAGTGTGGCAGCGAGTGCCGCGCTATGAGCTTGTAGATCTGCTATTTTTGAAAAAACGTGAAAATCTTTGAATTTATGTATATTTTTTAAGGGAACATTTTCAAACTCTTTGCTTGGGGTCCCTGGAACAACATATTTTGAGATGGGGGTCCGCGGCCAAATACATATCATTTTGGGGGTCCTTGACATGAAAAAGTTTGAAAACCGCTGATATACAGTAGCAACATACGTTTTTTTCACAAAAAAATGTTAGGATTTAGAAGACATATGTAGAATTCCCCAGAAGCAAAGATTTGAGTTACAAATGTTTGCTTTAAAAACATATATATATATATATATTCAAAGATTTGCACAAATGTTCATGATTTAAACAAAAAATAGCAGTAAAGCTCACCCTCAAGTGTAAGATTGAGATTATACAACAGTTACCAACAAAACACATCCAAATGTATTCATATTGTGGGGCAATCCATAATAAAAATGTTTCGCTATTATCCGTTTCCCTGTAAAGAGAAGAGTTTATTTGACTGAGACATTAAATAGTCCCTGTAGCAGCGCTCTGAGGCACCGTCTCATCAACACAGCTGATTCCAGTAGGCTATATGCTCCGTCGTACGACCGTGTCACGTGGCCAAAATAACTGATCTACAAGCTGACAATGCGTCGCGATGGCCAGCTTGTAGATCAGTTGGGTCAGTTGGCTCTAATTCCTTTTCCTTTTAACAGGACGTTCATGAAAGTCCTTGCGGGCTTGTTTCCAATGAGGGCCTGTGAGCAATTAGGGGTTAAGAGTCTTGCTCAGGGACACATTTCATTTCATTGACACATATGCTGGCCTGGCCTGGAATCGTACCTGGGGCAACCAGGGCCTTTGGCTCCCTAGGCGGGCTCACTAACCACTCAGCTATGGCCGCCTCGCATTGAAGGAGGCATGAGCTCGGCCCTGGCCTCCCTAGGTTGGCAGAGGGAGTGTAGCGCCCAGGATTACATAGATAATTGGCACTGGGTGTAAAAAATAGGGTTACAAAATCGTGGGATAAAGATTTTAAGAAATAAATAAATAAATAAAATAAAAGACAGAGAAAGCATCCGTGTCATTTTTAGATTTCTACAAAGCTCATAAAAATATATAAAATAATGGTTATAGCTCAAATCTAAAATGACACAGATGTGTTCCTGGATTGAATGGGTTAAGAATTCCCTCTTTAATTTATATATTCATATATATTTTATAAATCCATATAATTTGGACCTTTATTAAAATGTTTGATAAACACTTATTAAATCATACAGACAGTATTGGGATACATGTTATTGTAGAGGTCCAGGGACCCTCTGGGGTCCTTTGAGGGGGTTCCAAATGGACCCTTACAGGTCTGTAGCTGTGAGAGTGTACGGGTCCATTTGGTTCCATTTGTAGTACAGTCTCAGAGTTATGGGTGGGCCTATTGTTACTGTATAGCAGATCAGTTCCAGTAACAGTTGTTTGTATGAATGGAGATCCACGGCCAAACAAGTAGCTTATGTGGTACCGACACCTCAGGGGCCTTCAGATGGCGCTATGCCCCATAACAGTCAAGGAGGGCCCAGCTCAGCGGCTCAGGGGCCTTCAGATGGCGCTATGCCTTGTAACAGAGCAGGGCCCAGAGCAATCGCCACTCTTAATGCAGAAAGAGAAAATGTGGAGAGGAATATGGAGGAATTAGGAGAAACAATGAGAGAGAGAGAGAGAGCGTCAGAGGGTAGTGATAGAAATCAGCGATGATGAAGACAGGATGGAATCAGACGCTAGGAACAGAGATGCTGTGATAGTGTTAAGAAGTGATGAGGAGAGTGACATGAGGAGTTGCAGCGGGGGAGTGAGGAGCACAGGGAGGTGGAGTTAGAACAGGGTCCAGAGGCGACGCCCCAACAGCAGCAGCTGATAAGGTTGATGTCGCAACGACCACAATCACCAGGCTGCATCATCACCAGGTTGCATCATTCCCTGGTCTACGTGCCTTCCACTCCAGGAAGGGGGAATTCACCTACCCCTCCATCATCACCGGACAGTCCATAAGAGAATCAGTTGAGGGAGATCAGAGCCATCCTCCACCATCTGGTACCACCCATAAAACAAACACGGGCAAATTCTCCTTCTACAGCACGGCCACCTAGGTATGGAATAGTCTAACCCCATCCCTCAAAAAATGCAGTTCACTGGGCTCATTTAAAACAGCCCTAAGAACTCATCTTTCTGGAGGCCATAAGAGGAGGTAGTACCAGTTTCCCGGTAGACACACGACCCCCCCTCCCCTTTTTTTGTATATATTTTTTATTTTTCATGCTTTTTTTGTACATAGTGGTATTTTTTCTCTGTATTTTTATGTTGATTTTTTAACTGTTTGGTTGCTACTATACATGTCTATGAAATTAATTCAAGGACCCCAACGGAAACAAGTCCGCAAGGACTTTTTTGGTCGGACCTTTTAGACAAAAGTATTATAAATGTGTTGTTTTACATTCTTTTGCCTAATACAAATTTCAATCAATCAATAAATCAATATTGTTTCATATATTCATTGTATGGATGCCTTATGCCTAAACTATGTTAATTTGATGAACTGAGTACTGAGGAGGGTACTTAAAATCTTTTTCTGTTTCAAGCTGGAATGCAAGGGGTTAAAATGAAGATGTGAGAAAAGACAGGGCCACGACAGTGTGTGTGAGAATGACGAAATAGGTTAGCAGTAAAAGAAACAGCTAGAAAAGAGGAACTTCTAGTGGAGGACAGGGAACCATGAAAGCTGGGCGAGGAGCCAAAAAGCAGAGAGAGTGTGACTTTGAGAAGAAAGAGTAGAAATACTCTACTATTTTTACTCTACTCTCTATAAGAATAAAAATACTTAAAGACAGTAAAAGGTAAATGAAATAAGAGGAGATGGAGTAACAATAACGATAAAGTGTGGTGATGATTACTATATGCTTAAAGATTGTGTTACTCACTAGAAGAAGTGGTAAGGATGAAGTAATGACTGAAAGGAGTGTTAGGGAGGAAAGTATAAAGATAGAAGGTAACGTATAGTATTACAAGGGGGGAGAAAAGGCCTTACTAGACAGACTGGGTGTAGCACAGGAATACGCTGACTAGTAATAATAATTAATAAAGGTAAACATCCAGGTTAATATTAAGACCTGAGGCCATTCTTTAAAAAAAATCTAAATCCTAACAGTTTTTTGAAAAAAAATCACAAAAAAAAAATGTTCAAGATTTTTCAAAAAATAGCAGATCTACAAGCTCATAGTGCGGCACTGAGTGCCGTGCTATGAGCTTGTATATCTGCTATTTTTTAATAGCCAAAGAAATCTAAAGTGACACAGATGCGTTCCAGGTCTTAATGGGTTAAAGAGATGTAATAAGTTTAATACACTGATTAGGCGATAGTGGGGTGAAGAGTAAATGCTTTATACTTAAATAAGAGTTTATTTGGGTTAGTTAGCTGACCATAAGTAAACTGAGATAAATAGTATAGATAGGAAAATAATGGTCACGACTAGTGTATAGGGTAATAGCTACTGAGACGATGGAAACATCATTTCCCTAAGGGTATTGCATATGGTGAAATAGTGTGTAAGAATAGGGAAGAGGTGATATTTCCCAGACATAGATTAAAAGGGTAATGACGCATCAAGCACAGTCACGCTGACCATGGGGTAATAAACGGGATATGGTCAAGAGAGCATGGGTGGTAGGAAAAATAGGATGGGCCAAAATGCCCTTTATAAACAGTGTTCAGAGAGCAAGTTGTTGAGAGACTTTACGCGCTGTCGTTAGAGACCTGGGGTCTGTTAGAGTAATCTCACCATATCACCCGAGTTGGGGAATTAGTCTCTGACTTGTGCGAATATGGAATTTAGCTGCTTAATAATAATAGATGGGGTAGAAAAAATCAGCCAAAAACATAGTGCCTGTATTAGACTAAAAGATCTCCCAATTTGATGATGGGTCTTATAAGGGGCCTCACCCTTTATAGCCTATTATTAGGTTGTAGTCAGGCGAGGGAAAGAGCATCCGTGTCTTTAAGATTTCTTTGGCTATTTTTTTTTTATCATGTAAATCTTTGAATATATATATATATTTTTAAGCGAACATTTGCAACTCAAATATTTGCTTCTGGGGGGATTCTACAGATATCTATGATTCTACAGATATCTATGCTATGATATTAGTGGTGCTCAAACTTCTTCATGTCAAGGACCACCCAAAATTATGTGTATTTGGCCACGGACAGATGTGCAAATATTTTCAAGATTTTTCAAAAAATAGCACATTTACAAGCTCATAGTGCGGCACACTATTAATAAATAAGTTTGTCATATCACTTAGTCTATGGGTATTCAAAAGGTAAGATTGAAAAAATAAAAAATAAATGCATATAGTGTGAGAGTTCTGCAGTCTCGCAGCAGATACCAAATATGCAAAAACCAAATACATAAAGTTGAGCATAACTCTTCAGACTGACATACATACAGGTAGGTTCTACGTACAAATATGCAGAACCTACCTTACACAAGTATTATATTAACGTCCAATATACACAACACATAAAGTAGAAACCACTTACAACAACATAGATGTGTTCCACACAGAGGTCAGAGGTCAGTGCATGGACCCAGTGTGATATTAAAGCTTGGTGTCCGACGGGCAGCAGAGGCTTGGCTCTGCCGGACAGATGGCTGAACTGACCGCTGGTGTCTCTCTCCACGTCTCTCTGCAGCCTGGTGCCATACCCTGCTGCCAGCACCACCGCTCTCATTGTGAACACCTGTACGGGTCAATATCATATAGAATACATAATATATAATATATAAACGTATATAGGACTAATATATATAATATAGGCTATAGCTATTAGCTCTCCTTAACACCTGGACACATAATATAATCAGTGGTGGAAAAAGTAGCTACTCACATTTGTTACTTAAGTAAAAGTATCAATACTGCAATGTGGAAATACTCTGTTACAAGTAAAAGTCTGGTATTCAAAATGTACTTGATTATTATTTACTCATTATGCAGAATGTCCCATTTCACAAGTTTTGTACAAAAGGTAGACTAATCTATACACACACACACACACACACACACACACACACACACACACACACACACACACACACACACACACACACACACACTCTGTTTGTTGCTGTCATGCTGTTTGTGATGAAATGGTCAAATATTGACCAAACATTTACTGGACCTGTTTCCATTCAGTCAATTCAGGACTCTGGAAGACACAACACACACACACACACACACACACACACACACACACACACACACACACACACACACACACACACACACACACACACACACACACACACACACACACACACACACACACACACACACACACACACACAGACTCCTCTACTGATCTAACAATGAGTCCTATAATAAAGCTTCATAATATCATGTTTCATGTTTAATGTTATAACATTAAAACAAATATTCATGTGTGTGTGTGCATGTGTGTCTGTGTCTGTGTCTGTGTCTGTGTGTGTGTGTGTGTGTGTGTGTGTGTGTGTGTGTGTGTGTGTGTGTGTGTGTGTGTGTGTGTGTGTGTGTGTGTGTGTGTGTGTGTGTACAGACATGATTGTCCCCCTGAACCAACCAATCAGTGTAGCTGTAAACATATCGCCTTACACCAGCTTCCAATCAGAACAAGACAACCTAGCAGGAACAATGTATAAATGGAGCTGATTGACACAGTTAGAGTCATTTGTCCACAATGACGGTTGGTCCAGCTTTGCTTGTCGTACTATTGTGTGTGTTTGAGGCGGGGGGGACTCAGGAGACCCCCTCACTGAGCGATGTGTGGAGGGAGGTCAGAGTATTGAGAGGCATGGTGGAAGACCTGAGAGGAGACAACGAAGGTTGGTTTAAAACTCTTCATGTTTCTCTGTGACATTCATTCATTCATTCATTCATTCATTCATTCATTCATTCATTCATTCATTCATTCATTCATTCATTCATTCATTCATTTTCTCTCCTCAGTAATGGCTGCCAAGTTGAGTGCCAGCCAGAAGCAGGTTGAAGTCCTCCAAACCAGACTGGGTACCGGTGAAGACCAGTGGTCAGTCACAGCACCTCACACTAAGTTCAAACTTATCTTAGTTAGACTCACACTGAGTTCAAACTTATCTTAGTTAGACTCACACTGAGTTCAAACTTATCTTAGTTAGACTCACACTAAGTTCAAACTTATCTTAGTTAGACTCACACTGAGTTCAAACTTATCTTAGTTAGACTCACACTGAGTTCAAACTTATTAGTTAGACTCACACTGAGTTCAAACTTATCTTAGTTAGACTCACACTGAGTTCAAACTTATCTTAGTTAGACTCACACTGAGTTCAAACTTATCTTAGTTAGACTCACACTAAGTTCAAACTTATCTTAGTTAGACTCACACTAAGTTCAAACTTATCTTAGTTAGACTCACACTGAGTTCAAACTTATCTTAGTTAGACTCACACTAAGTTCAAACTTATCTTAGTTAGACTCACACTGAGTAACGTATCTTAGTTAGACTCACACTAAGTTCAAACTTATCTTAGTTAGACTCACACTAAGTTCAAACTTATCTTAGTTAGACTCACACTAAGTTCAAACTTATCTTAGTTAGACTCACACTGAGTTCAAACTTATCTTAGTTAGACTCACACTAAGTTCAAACGTATCTTAGTTAGACTCACACTAAGTTCAAACGTATCTTAGTTAGACTCACACTAAGTTCAAACTTATCTTAGTTAGACTCACACTAAGATCAAACTTATCTTAGTTAGACTCACACTAAGTTCAAACGTATCTTAGTTAGACTCACACTAAGTTCAAACTTATCTTAGTTAGACTCACACTAAGTTCAAACTTATCTTAGTTAGACTCACACTAAGATCAAACTTATCTTAGTTAGACTCACACTGAGTAACGTATCTTAGTTAGACTCACACTAAGTTCAAACTTATCTTAGTTAGACTCACACTAAGTTCAAACTTATCTTAGTTAGACTCACACTAAGTTCAAACGTATCTTAGTTAGACTCACACTAAGTTCAAACGTATCTTAGTTAGACTCACACTAAGTTCAAACTTATCTTAGTTAGACTCACACTAAGATCAAACGTATCTTAGTTAGACTCACACTAAGTTCAAACTTATCTTAGTTAGACTCACACTAAGTTCAAACTTATCTTAGTTAGACTCACACTGAGTTCAAACTTATCTTAGTTAGACTCACACTGAGTTCAAACTTATCTTAGTTAGACTCACACTAAGTTCAAACTTATCTTAGTTAGACTCACACTAAGATCAAACTTATCTTAGTTAGACTCACACTAAGTTCAAACTTATCTTAGTTAGACTCACACTGAGTTCAAACTTATCTTAGTTAGACTCACACTGAGTTCAAACTTATCTTAGTTAGACTCACACTGAGTAACGTATCTTAGTTAGACTCACACTAAGTTCAAACTTATCTTAGTTAGACTCACACTAAGTTCAAACTTATCTTAGTTAGACTCACACTGAGTAACTTATCTTAGTTAGACTCACACTAAGATCAAACTTATCTTAGTTAGACTCACACTGAGTAACGTATCTTAGTTAGACTCACACTAAGTTCAAACTTATCTTAGTTAGACTCACACTAAGTTCAAACTTATCTTAGTTAGACTCACACTAAGTTCAAACTTATCTTAGTTAGACTCACACTAAGTTCAAACTTATCTTAGTTAGACTCACACTGAGTTCAAACTTATCTTAGTTAGACTCACACTAAGATCAAACTTATCTTAGTTAGACTCACACTAAGATCAAACTTATCTTAGTTAGACTCACACTAAGATCAAACTTATCTTAGTTAGACTCACACTAAGTTCAAACTTATCTTAGTTAGACTCACACTGAGTTCAAACTTATCTTAGTTAGACTCACACTAAGTTCAAACGTATCTTAGTTAGACTCACACTAAGTTCAAACGTATCTTAGTTAGACTCACACTAAGATCAAACTTATCTTAGTTAGACTCACACTGAGTAACGTATCTTAGTTAGACTCACACTAAGTTCAAACTTATCTTAGTTAGACTCACACTAAGTTCAAACTTATCTTAGTTAGACTCACACTAAGTTCAAACTTATCTTAGTTAGACTCACACTGAGTTCAAACTTATCTTAGTTAGACTCACACTAAGTTCAAACGTATCTTAGTTAGACTCACACTAAGTTCAAACTTATCTTAGTTAGACTCACACTAAGATCAAACTTATCTTAGTTAGACTCACACTGAGTAACGTATCTTAGTTAGACTCACACTAAGTTCAAACTTATCTTAGTTAGACTCACACTAAGTTCAAACTTATCTTAGTTAGACTCACACTAAGTTCAAACTTATCTTAGTTAGACTCACACTGAGTTCAAACTTATCTTAGTTAGACTCACACTAAGTTCAAACGTATCTTAGTTAGACTCACACTAAGTTCAAACGTATCTTAGTTAGACTCACACTAAGTTCAAACTTATCTTAGTTAGACTCACACTAAGATCAAACTTATCTTAGTTAGACTCACACTAAGTTCAAACGTATCTTAGTTAGACTCACACTAAGTTCAAACTTATCTTAGTTAGACTCACACTAAGTTCAAACGTATCTTAGTTAGACTCACACTAAGTTCAAACTTATCTTAGACTCACACTGAGTTCAAACTTATCTTAGTTAGACTCACACTAAGTTCAAACTTATCTTAGTTAGACTCACACTAAATTCAAACTTATCTTTGTTAAACTCACACTGAATTCAAACTTATCTTAGTTAGACTCACACTAAGTTCAAACTTATCTTACTTAGACTCACACTAAGTTAAAATTGATATTATTACCGTCTGCAACAAATAGAAGAATGTGCATCTGAGCCCGTCTTGCATCCTTTATTTTGGAGTGCCGCTTTCTCCACTTGTATTTGAACCTAGTTATATTCGTAGATGAGCGCCTAAACAAAAACGGCATCCAGAGGAAGCACACCTGCTTGTTTCTTACCATCAAACTTATCTCAAGGTGACTCTCCACCAAACAGACTACTTCAGACTACAACAGATTGGTAGTCTGTTGGCAAAAGTTGGCATTTAGTTCAGCAAAGCATTCGGCCGATGCGCACATTATTGTGTTAATGACTTAGAGCTGGGACCTGTTACATTGTTGTGTTAATACCTTAAAGCCGGGGCCTGTTTCACATTGTTGTGTTAATGCCTTAGAGCTGGGGCCTGTTTCACATTGTTGTGTTAATGTCTTAGAGCTGGGGCCTGTTTCACATTGTTGTGCTAATGCTTTAGAGCTGGGGCCTGTTTCACATTGTTATGTTAATTCCTTAGAGCTGGGGCCTGTTTCACATTGTTGTGTTAATGCCTTAGAGCTGGGGCCTGTTTCACATTGTTGTGTTAATGCCTTAGAGCTGGGGCCTGTTTCACATTGTTGTGTTAATGCCTTAGAGCTGGGCCTGTTTCACATTGGCTGCGGGTACATGGACAGTTTCATTCGGAATGAATACACTTCTATTCGGAATGAATGAATGGATGAATTCATTCAGAATAGAAATGCTCATGTAAACACCTCAATTGGAATAGAATATTCCATTCCAGTCTGACCCGAATGAATTTTCATTCGGGTTAGGAGGGGTGGTATAGACCGTTTGAATCGGTATATACCAATTGGAATTGACCATGTAAACACTTTATTCCAAACGCTCCTCTCTGTTTGGAATACATGCATTCCTTTGCGCATGTCCGTGCTTATAGTGCTGTCAGAATTGTCCAAAAATGACCTATCAAATCTCTAATTCGGCCACGGTCGCTCCTGCGGGATTCTATTCTATAGCGTCATTTAATAAGCCATGGTTAAGCCCAGACTTGTCCAGGAGGCTCCAAGGATTGCCGGCCTAGGCTACACTTATATGGATCTTTTTCTAAACGGGTATTTTAGTCCTCAGTTTTTAAAAAGAATCCCTGGCCACATGACAAAGATTTTTTTTTTAAATCCCTGTCCACACATAAACGCAGAAACGCATTGATCAGCTGCAAGTTTCAATTTTAATTCAGATTTTACATTTATTTTATATATGAGGGGCCAAATACGTATACATTTTTAATCACATGTTAAGGCCCAATACTGCAATAGCTGCATTGTTTTAATAGCATACGTGAACAAAAATAAATGAAAACTACATTATTAGGGCGCAGCTGCAGCGAAAACAGATGAGTTTTACTTAATCAATTCATTACATGGTCAGCCGGAACGGTCGTCCCAAAACACTACGCCCCACGCACCTTTTGAGCGGGCCATCCACGGCCGCTCCATGGTCGCTGGATTTTGACCCGGGGCGATTGTGTTTTAGGGCGACAGACTCCGCATTCTCCGTGTGCGCACCGCGCGCTACTCGGTGCAGAAAGAGGGTTTTCGTCACAGTGAATGAGTTACAGCATGTTTCAAAGCTTTTTCATAATAATACAAGAAAAACGTGACACTCGGCATAATGAGTAGCTTATACTTTCTACTTAAGTATATTTTGATGCCAATACTTTTGTACTTTTGCCATAAATGAGCATGCCTTGTTTCATAGACTGTAGTGTTGCTCTCTCTCTCTCTCCATTTATTATTATAATGACCATGAGCGGTCTGGTGTTTATGTATTATTATTTATTATTATAATGACCATGTGCGAATGCGCGATGACGTCATTGTACCTACATGAGAAATGTGACAAATAGTATAGGCTAGCCTACGTTTTACCGTGTCTGGTACCAATACAAAAAAATAAACTGGGCTGAACTTGTAGATCTGCTACTTTTGCATTAAAACGGCGATAACAAAGGAACACAGGCTTGCACCGCATACAACGCTGCCTGGCCAGGAGTCGGTGCGTTGCTTACCGGCCTGTCTACGACCGACAGACCTCCGCCGCGGAGGCACAAGGGGGCTATTGCCTCCTCCCATGCCCACCAGGGGAAGCTCTGCTCCGGGTAGTGGCCCCTGGTCCATGCCCGGGCGTAGGCGGGAACCACTTTGCGCATGTCAAAAGTTATATTCCGAATGAATGCTTTGGTCATGTAAACGAGGAATACTTTTATTCAGGTCCCATGTAAACAGGTGAGTGGATCAGATTCCTCTATTCGGAATGAGTTCATTCGGAATGAATTCATTCTGAATGAATACATGATGGTCCATGTACCCGCAGCCATTGTTGTGCTAATGCATGGAGCTGGGCCTGTTTCACATTGTTGTGTTAATGCCTTAGAGCTGGGCCTGTTTCACATTGTTGTGCTAATGCCTTAGAGCTGGGGCTTGTTTCACATTGTTGTGTTAATGTCTTAGAGCTGGGCCTGTTTCACATTGTTGTGTTAATGCCTTAGAGCTGGGCCTGTTTCACCAAACCTAGATTGGGGATTAAGCCGGGATTTATCAGCTATCCAGGATTAATTTATCCAGGATCAGCCATGTATCGGTTTCATGAAAGCTGAGTTATCTCGGCAGATTAATTTAGCCAGTAAACCTGGATATGTTTATCCATGACTGGGTTTCATGAAAGCAATGCCACATTAGTTACCATGGTAATTTAGCGGTGAAGTTAGCCTGGTCCAGAGTCAGACCAGGTCCTGGTCCAGACCAGGCTAACTGCCAGGTTTAACTAATCCTATTGCCTTTACTGTTCATTAAACAGTCAATCTGATCACAAACCAATGAGTTTTTCCAGACTTATTCAATTCTTATGCGAAAATCCAAGATCTACCATCCCGAAAAAGAACATTGGCTTTTGGCCCCCCGGTGACCCCCGTGGACCCCCGGCCGCCAAAACGCAATTCGATTTGGTGACGATTTTATTCTACACAATGCGATGCGACTCGATTCGATGCGATGTGATTCAACATGATGCAAAGAACTTATAAAGCAAACCAAAAATTCCAACTAGAAAAAAATTCTCCTCTCAGCACGGGTCTCCGCCAGGCCGGGTTGCCTACCCAGGGCCCACACACTTTGGAATGCAGTCATAGCCACTTGGAGTAGGATCAGAAAAAATAGACTCATACATCTTGATCACATCACCCCAGAGATAATGCTAATTGGATTCTGGATTCACCGTTAGGGAATGTTTTACAAATTGTCTTTTGACTCTTGTGCGAGTCAGAGACAACATCGGGTATGTAAACGAAAGAAATAAAGTAATTTCTTGGGTGAACTATTCCTTTAAGCCATAACTAAGGAATGAATTTACGTTTAGCTGCTGCAACCATACACTGATCCAGAGCCTCCAGACCAGACTCAGTACCACTGAAGACCAGGTGGAGAACTCGAGGAAAGAAATGAAAGGTAAGTAGACCAGAATGGTGTTCAGTCAATGCATGTAAGAGATGACAGTGTTTAATGTCTTACAGCCGATATTAAGATTGCTTAGACGGTCAACCGACGATGGACGCCACAAATGTTACATGCAAGGCGCACCGTTGCTCCAAACTTGCCACAAACACTGTTCAGGAGTCTGCCATGACAATTGTCAAACAAACAAAAAACTAAATTTCACACATATGGGCCACTACATCAGCATTAAAGCAGTGTGAAAATCTAGTTACTTATAATTACTATGGTTGAGCTCAGACATGACATACGTCATGTACCCAGGACCCGAGCGTACCTGAGTGTTCATGCTGTAGGAAGCTCTTGTTGTCAGGAGGGCAAACCTTTTCCAAGCAACCTGGTAGGTACGGCCAGTCAGGTAGGAGGAGAACCACTTTATTTTTATGCCAAGGTCAGCAAGGGTGTCCAGGAGCAGTGTCAACAGTTGTGTCAACTACTTACAAGCAGTTACAACTAGATACAAGCTGTTACAACTAGATACAAGCAGTTACGACTACTTACAAGCAGTTACAACTACTTACAAGCAGTTACAAGCAGTTACAAGCAGTTACAAGCAGTTACTAGCATTTCCAAGAAGTCACAAACAGTTACAACCAGTTACAGGCTAGTAACAACCAGTTACAACCAGTTACAGGCCAGAAACAATAACTTGAATGAAGTTACAGAGCAAATATAATAACCTGAATGAACAGAAAGAGCAGCTACTACAACCTTAGAGGTGCGTTCAGACCTCAATATTTTGTTAGAGCGGCACGATTACATACAAAGTCAATGCAAAGACGCGACGTGGTACGACCGGGCACAATGTTACATCGAGCGACGCGAACGGGGCGACGTGAACGGAGCGACCACTCGCCTCGGTATCTTAGCTTTGGATGGAACAATCCAACTGAAGCGACGATCGCTTCCCCCCCCCACTTCACCCATTGCGTCCTGACAGCCAATGAGCGTTGATATTGTTCTGTTGGATATTTGGTTTCATTCTTCCAGCTCCAACTGACCAAGAACCAGCAAAGGGGGAAAGACAATATAAGCTACAACCGAGCCGTCTTGGGTGTTTTCGTAACCCTGAGGTACAAATTGGAACGATCGGGTCCATTTGGTTACACTCCCAAAGTTAAATTAACACTGTAAATTAACACTGGAGGGGTCCCTGTGTACATTTTATCTTGTTGTAGCCTATGTGTTTGGAAACAAAACTAGTCCCTGTCAACACACTGCGTTCTATTCACTCCCTTGTCCCGAGCCGAAGGTGACACCTCACCGAGCGGGTGGTCCTGCTCAATCTCCCCGGGCAGTAGGCTACAGCTGCCGGCTGGGAATGAGGTAAAACACCCCCCCCCCCCCCCCCGACTCAGTCTGTGTTTTTGACAGCTTGATTATTAATTTGATTTCATTTCATTTGATTTATTTTGAAAAGCAAAACCACATGGTTACAGCAGTTCGAGGATTACACAAGAAAGTCTTGAGACTTATTTCCATTGAGGTCCTCTCACATTTAAGTCAATAAGTTAAAATACACGGTGATATGTTAACATCGATAACCAACCCTCGTTTCTCTGTCACACCTATAAAATAATTAAATAATTTAAAAATACATACAATACAAAGCACAAAGCAAACAAGTGCTCCCTTATCTTTCCCTAAACTAATGACCCTCTAAAGGGGAACCTTTTCTATCAGGAATGCTTTTGTGTGCTGCTTAAAAGACCTCAGATTGGTTGTCAGTTTGACACTGGTTTCGAGATCGTTCCACTGTGTGGCTCCTGTGTAAGTAAATTCACCTTTAAAGATGAGATGGCTCACATCTGCAACACTGGCTCTAGTAAAAAAAATGGTGTACTTCGTTTCTCTGAGTAAAACATGTCTTTAAAAATATGGGGACCTCCAAGATACCCAGGTATTTCACCGATGCTTTTGCTGCTATGAAGTCCGAATTTAATTTAAACTTGAATTCAGGGCTCTTTCCTAATTAGATTTTGGAGCCAAACTGAATTGATTCTGTCTTCCCAGAGTGTAAAGATAACTTGTTATCAATAAACCAAGAATTAACATTTGCCAATTCCTCACTCAGGGAACTCTCCAGTGTGGCTTGCTCCTTATGGGACATGAGCAGAGCAGAATCATCAGCGTACAAGAATAAATCACACTTACAGGCGTCTGTCATATCATTCACGTACACTAAAAACAGGGCTGGGCCTAGAATGCTTTATTTGAGGAACTCCACATTCCATGATGTTAGGGTCAGACAAAACTCCATTTACCTCTACCCTCGGTTCGCGGCCCGTTAGTTAGGATTGAAACCACCTGCATGCTGCCCTGTCTGCCCCCAGGGCCTCCAGCTTGCTCAGTAACCTATTGTGGTTCACTGTGTCGAACGCTCGCCGTAGATCGAGCAGCACCATTCCACAGAGCTTCCCACTGTCTACCTCTTTCCTAATTTGTTCTGTTAAAATCATAATAATATGTCGGTTGAGTACGACTTTCTAAAACCTGATTGAAGTTTATACATTAGATTGTTTCTATTTAAGTACTCGTTTAGTTGCTCTTTAATTACCTTCTCAAAGATTTTTGACACAGAACCCAAAATTGACATCGGTCGATAATTACCAGGGTAATTCTTTTCTCCTTTTTTATACAGGGGGAGTATTTTGGCCTTTTTTAGGTCTTGGGGGAAATGATGATGAGATGGATGAATAACAATAAGCTACTTTTAGTCATGAAATAGAACGTTTCTTTCGTTTCGGGTGTTTTTGTAATTGTAACCCAGAGAGGGTAACCTACACATAATGGAACCAAATGGACCCGGAACCATTTACATAGTTAAATTAACATGGTAAATTACCAATTGGTATTTGAGTCAACAAATGTTGTATTGAGTAATGTAAAAGTCTTCAGTTTGTTGATTGTCCTTCTTACAGAATGGATGAAAGAGAAAGACAAGCTGGTCAAAGACCTGGACCAGCTACAGTCCAGATACAACAACCTGACTGGACATTGTGACGACTTAGAGTCCAGATGTACCAAACCAACTGAAACCACACCAACGGAAACCAAACCAACTGAAACCAAACCAACTGAAACCACACCAACTGAAACCACACCAACTGAAACCAAACCAACTGAAACCAAACCAACTGAAACCACACCAACTGAAACCACACCAACTGAAACCACACCAACTGAAACCAAACCAACTGAAACCACACCAACTGAAACCACACCAACTGAAACCAAACCAACTGAAACCAAACCAACTGAAACCAAACCAACTGAAACCAAACCAACTGAAAGCCCAGAAGAGCTGAAGAGGAGACTCTGTGGTCAGTGAGACATTACTGTTTTTATTCATTGTTCTTTCATCTTCTTCATCATTTATCATTAATCTGAGCAACAACAAAAAAAATACAATACAAGTGAATGACACCGACAGCCACTAGTGAGTGAAATGTATTCGGTACCACCCATATTTAGTTCAAACAGGAGAAAACTCTCATTATAATGGCTTATGCTCCTCTTAAAGGCAATGGCACCTGGCACGCTGATTGGTTTTACCCCCAAACCACATCTATGCATAATGTAACGGGTAGCACAGGTGTTTTAGGGATAAGGCTGGTGTTGGAAGATAGCAACTTGGCCACGGCCATGCTAAATCCCCAAATAGTGGGTAGTGCGACTTGGGCACAACATAGGGCCCTTAGGGCTCTATTCTGTGTGAGATTTGAACAAACCACTAATTACGGATTTCGGACTAGGCAAGAGGCGTTTCCCCGCAAAATTCGGTATTCTGTGGAACCCCTCTCACCCGCCAAACACCTGAGCTACCCGTTACATTATGCATAGGTGTGGTTTGGGCGTTACAATGATAAAACCAATCACCGTGCCAGAAGCCATTGCCTTTATTAAGACTGCGCTAGCCGTCATCCCCGATCCAATATATGCTCTAGCCTATCTACCTGTCTGCACTGTTGCCTGGTCTGATTATTATAAGCCACATTGGGCTTGTTTTCCTTTTTTAATTTTTTTTATCCAAATACATTTTTATATTAATTTGTAGCCTATTGTGTTCACAATAAGCTTGTCATATTAGTCAGATCCGGAATAGTATATGAAAGCCATTTAAAATATTTATACTATTGGTACACACCGGCTGCTCCCAAATAATTAATTACATCATGTTGCAACAACGCTCCTACGTGGTACACAGACAAACAGTAGCACATGGGTATAATAAATTGGACAGTTTTAGGAAAGGTCTATAGCCTATGTACTCACGTTGGCTGTTTTGTTCTATTTCCACCATTCTAATGGATTCCAGGGGTGTGTAAACATCTCTGAAGTTGCTCCATAGTTTCCTCTGAAGTGACGCAGTTAAAGTTAACTTACATCCATATTGTCCCCGTTATCTTTCATCATCCACCTTTGTTCAGTAATCCCGAACAGAGCTAAACTTTAAGTTTACATCAATCAAACCCTCTCAAACCCAGACACATTGCTGCGATGCGTATGTGCGTCGCCTACCTACCCAAAATAACAGACAGCTTACAGATCTGTTATTTTGGACAGCATGCAATGAGGCGCGCGCGCCACGGAGAAGCCTAACACTAAACCAAAAACATTACATTAGGCCTACGTGGTCAACAACATACTAGACATGTAACTTGCTTGGAGCTTGTAATGCAGTGGTTCTCAACCTGTGGGTCGAGACCACAATGGAGCACCCAACGCCTGGCGAGCTTGTAGATCTGCTATTTTCAGAGTCAAACAAAATGGGGGGGTCCCCAGTTCAAATATGGTTATTTTGGGGGGGTCATGAACGTAGCGTTTACACGGGGAATATAATAATAATATAGGCTAATATATATAATATAGGCTATAATATAATATTCACCCGCAGCATGGGTTTAACGAGACAGCAGCCAAAATGAAAATCACACTAGATGATCCTATCATCTTATAAAAAATGTAAGTGCTTAAGATTTTAGCCCAAACCCAACGGGACCCGACCCGGCCCGTCGGCACCGGCTGAGCCGGGTCTACGTTTTTTTTACATCCAAATAAATTCACATATTAATTAATTTGTAGCGTAGGCTATTGTGTTCACAATAAGCAACTTGTCATATTAGTCAGATCCCCAAGAGTATATGAAATCCATTTAAAATAGTTATATATTCTTACACAGCTGATGCCAAATAATTAATCAACAGGGCAGCGCAACGCAAAAGTAGGTCAAATCAATCAACTGTCTTGTCATGATGCAGCAGCAGATCGAGCCCCCTTTAAAGTTTAAACCATAACATGACATCTTCAGACTATTGAGCTTTCTTCATGTCTTTTTCACCTCAAAGTAAATGTTGGATTATTTCTTCAAATGAGAGCACAGGCAGCGGGCAGTAGCCTAGAAGGTAACATCGGATGTGATTTCTCCATCGCAAAAAATGATTACGGTTATTCTATGAAACATATATTTCATAGAATAACCATAATCATTTTTAAAATGGTTATGGGGCAGTGTATATATTTATATAGCCCTATTTGCTCCAAGCTGTTTTTTAAATAAAATATAGACTGTTGGAAGAATTAACGAATTACCAAGATTTAATGAGAAATAAGGCTTCTTTAGAAAAATTACTGACGGGCTGGGCTGGGCCTAATTTGTCAATTATTAGTCGAGCCGGGCTGAAATATTTAGGGGATATGAAAGCTCTAGTTAGTAGTTTGAAGTGCTCATGTGGCCTTATAGTTGCTTCTTTTTGTTTTCATAGACCTGCGGTTGCTTATTTCTCGCCAAGGCTGGCAACACGGCTCATGGTCCAACGCACAAAGCCATTGTAGTGTCTGTGTGCACTTGGCGGGTGCTTTTAGAAACCAGCGGGTGGTATTAAATTCCACTATCCCCCCTCCCCAAGCCGTACCCATGTGTGTCTGCAGAATTGCAATGTGGGGGATATAGCAACAACACGCCCACGGGCACACCTCCACGCGCAAATAACGGCGTCGGCATAATGGTGACGGGTAGAGCAGGTGCTAGAATAACCTATTGGGGCGGCGCAGCTCCATTATCCGGATTTAACGTGGTTTAGAGGGGGGAAAAGTTCTGGAGAATAGGGCGATTAATGTCTTACTGTACCACAGGCTGTTTAACATTTCTGACTAATAAAGTATTTAATTGAACACTTCAGGGTTCAATTAATACTGTAGAATTGAAGAAACTTCGAGAATTGATTATTTTTGCACAAACACTTAAGAACTCAAAGGCCACCCTAAGAGTGCTCTTCAGAGTGTGTAGATTCTGTTCTTACCTGAGAACAGATCACAGCTAAGAAAACATTGGAGTATACCAAAATCTTCTTAAAAACTTCTTAAGTGGGTTTAAGAAGAATTTTCCTCTTAAGAACGGTTGCTGCATGAGGCCCAATGTGTATGTCTTTAATGTCCATAGAGTGTGTGAGTATGTGTGTGTGTGTGTGTGTGTGTGTGTGTGTGTGTGTGTGTGTGTGTGTGTGTGTGTGTGTGTGTGTGTGTGTGTGTGTGTGTGTGTGTGTGTGTGTGTGTGTGTGCGCGTGCGTGTGTGTTTCTTACTCCTGTTCTGTCAAGTTGAGACACAAGGGGGCAGTGTTTAGCTGTATAAGCAGCAGAGTTCTGGTGAAAAAAGAGGATTGCCAGTGGCATTTATAGTTCATTAAATACTAGTTAAACATACAGTGCAGACCACATGAAGAAACTATATTTATATAATAAATACATATGTTTACCTTCCACTATATTACCGACTGCTATTATTTCAACTTCTCTGTTGTGCATTGGAAATCCATGAATAAAACCCATATTTGATGTTTAGTCATGTCGTGTCCCAGTGGATGGAAGCAGTTTGGATGCAGCTGTTATCACATGTCTACTGAATGGAAAAGCTGGGAGGACAGCAGACAAGACTGTCTGAAGATGGGAGCTGATCTGGTCGTCATTAACAGTACAGAAGAACAGGTGTGTGTGTGTGTGTGTGTGTGTGTGTGTGTGTGTGTGTGTGTGTGTGTGTGTGTGTGTGTGTGTGTGTGTGTGTGTGTGTGTGTGTGTGTGTGTGTACGTGTGTGAGAGAGAGAGAGAGAGAGAGAGAGAGAGAGAGAGAGAGAGAGAGAGAGAGAGAGAGAGAGAGAGAGAGAGAGAGAGAGAGAGAGAGCGAGCGAGAGCGAGAGCGAGAGCGAGAGAGAGAGAGGGGGGGGGGTGGGGGAGGGGCATCCATACCTCTGCTTTAGATATCCCCTCTGGTCTTTAATGTTTATGTCCGGTAGTCCATAATGTTTTATTCCTGCTTCTGGTCAGACTGAATTAAATACATGCATTTACTTTAGTGAATTATAGACTGTCTGATATTATTAAAATGTATGTTTGATCTATATCACAATTAACACTTTAATTACTAATATATGCTACTGTACCACATTAACACATATATGCTACCATATTACCGCGTTTCAAAATTCATTACAAAACGTTTGTTTGTTTTAATTAAAAAAGGAAAAATAGCTAAGCTCATAACATGTCATTGTGATCAGCTCTGTTCATTAGTTGTAAGATTAGGTCATTTATAGAGGGCTAAAGTGAAGGAAATGTGTCAATCATCCACATAAACACACATGATTCCATGAAACACTAAAGCTATGAATAAATTAATGATGATTCAATCATGTACAAAAATCTTCAGGAATTCATCAGAGGATTGGACCAGTATGGTGGTGGATCATGGGTTGGTCTGAAGAAGACGGGAGACAACTGGATCTGGGTGAATGGAATACCAGCGACAGCACAGTGAGACATTTTACATGTTTAATTATTGTAAAATTCAATACATGTTGTTTATCAACTGTGTGTGTGTGAGTGACAGTGGTGTAAAGTAACTAAGTACATTTACTCAAGTACTGTATCCAATTTTGGGGTATTTTTACTTTACTGGAATATTTCCAATTTTCAGTACTTTTACTTCTACTACATCTCAGAGGAAAATATTGTACTTTTACTCCACTACAATTATTTGAAAACTTTAGTTACTTTGCAGATATAAATCATTACATTATAAAACATACATTAACCACGTTGGCCCTATTCTATATCTGCTATTTGAAAATAGCAGATCTACAAGCTCACAGTGAGCTTGTAGATCTGCTATTTTCAAACTTTTTTAGTACTTTTACTTTTGGTACTTTAAGTACATTTTGATACCAATACTTTTGTACTTTTACTCAAGTAAATTGTTTATTCTAGACTTTTACCTTTAAGGGCGCGCTCCCACCACACTTTTCTTTTACCTCTGGGGCGGAATCTGCCAATGCTTTGTCAATGCAAATGCGTGGATTCATGGTCTTCCCAAGAATCCACGCATTTGCATCTTGGCAGATTCCGCCCCAGAGGTAAAAGAAAAGTGCGGTGGGAGCGCGCCCTAACTGAGTATTTCTACAATGAAGTATTGATACTTTTACTTAAGTAAGAAAAGTGAGTACTTTTTCCACCACTGGTGAGTGACTGACTGAGTGAATGTGATTCATACATCATGGTGTTTATTCTGCAGGTACTGGGCCAGTGGAGCGCCTGGTAACATTGGCAACTGTGGAAGATACTCTCACTACTATGGAGGATGTTATGATACGTCCTGTACATCCACACTCAAGTGGATCTGTGAGAAGTGATGTTTCTCTTAAAGGAGCACTTCACCCATTTTCCACCTTATCTTCATAATTGGTCCTCACTAATGCTCATGATAAAACGGCTTCATTTCTGTTCTACTCACTCTGTGTCTCAGAGGAGGGGCTGTGGACACTTCAGAAACCCGCCTACCAGTGACATCATCAGTAGGCAGGTTTGGTCATTTCAAACAGGATTTAATTTAAAAATAAATACAAATACATGCATTTTTTTTGTTGTAGCTTCTATTTCAGCATGTTTACTTTCCAGGAAGAGAAAAGGCTGTAGTTTCTATTAGCTTGGAATCCCCATCGATGATGTCACTGGTAGGCAGGCTTGTGAACTGAACAGAAGTGTGACTGAGTGAGTAGACAGGAACGGTGCCATTGTGATTGATGAGCATTAGTGAGGACCAATTATAAGATATTGTCTGATCCCATAGCCCGAAGGGAAGGGGGGCCTTTGGCTGAGACTGTGATTGGTTGAGCCAAAAGAAACATGCATGGCCCCGTTTCTGAGCTAAGCTTAGCAAAAAACTAAAGTTAGCAATAAAGCCATTTCATGAGGTCTTTGACACAATGTTTCAATAAATGTAATTACAGTATGGTTTGTACCATGTGTGCAAAAACTACATGGGGTACAGTTATTGGCATCACTGCTCCCCCTGCTGGTAGAGGCTTAAACCTGTCCTAATGCCCTGAGGACACACCAGTAAAAATACTCACTGTTCATGTTACTCCCACAGTGTGCAAATGTAACCAAATGGACCTGTAAGGGTCCATTTGGTTACATTTGCACACTGTGGGAGTAACAAATGGATACATTAAAGGTAGGGTAAGTGATATTTTTTGTTTTTGTTTTGTTAAAAAGGTTAAAGTAGTATATTGTGATAGTAATCATTGCTACAGAGTGTTTGTTGGGTCACAGGGGTCTCTCCAGCTCTTTAGTAAACACAATATAGTACATTTTCAGGCAGGTGACAACATTTAAGCCAATCAGGAGAGGGCACTGAAAATGCATTTTCTGTTTAATAAAGAGCTGGAGAGACATGGAGACTCCTTTTACTGAACAAACACTCTATAGTAATGATTAATATCACAATATAGAGCTATTTAACACTGTTACTGAACAAACACTCTATAGTAATGAGTACTATCACAATATAGAGCTATTTAACACTGTTACTGAACAAACACTCTATAGTAATGATTAATATCACAATATAGATATTTAACACTTATTTTAACCAAAGTAAATCACTTACCCTACCTTTAACACTGAGTATTTAAAATATATACCATTTAAAAACTGTTAATATTTCATTATGTAAATATGTTTAGCATTTCCAAATATAATATAATATTTTAATGTTATATAGAGTCTGGAACTACACCTCCCGAAAGCCGAGAAAGGAAGCCGTCATCTGTTCTTCATTTCTGTTCACGAAAATATTTGAAATTTTCAGATATTTTCGTGAACAGAAATGAAGAACAGATGACGGCTTCCTTTCTCGGCTTTCGGGAGGTGTAGTTCCAGACTCTATATAACATTCAGGAGGTGTAGTTCCAGACTCTATATAACATTCAGGAGGTGTAGTTCCAGACTCTATATAACATTCAGGAGGTGTAGTTCCAGACTCTATATAACATTCAGGAGGCATAGTTCCAGACTCATGACTATAGTAGTAGAAGTAGTAGTACTTACTTGTGTGCATTTTTATTCATCTCTGCTGTTGTTTTTTTTTGTGGGGGGGGGGGGAACAAACGTCAACAGACATTATTTTCATGCTTGCACTGGCTAATAATAATAAAGAAAAAATCAAATAAAAAGTTAAGCTTCAACTTTATTGTCATGTGTGTTAATACTTGTGTTGTGGCTCTCTGTCCCTTAACATAACAATGTAACACTATAGAGAGGGTCTCTCTGGTACCTGGAGAATTAGTAACATTTAATTCAATACCTTAACTTTTTTACTGCCATGGACGCGTTTGAAAAGAAAATAACGTTTTTCACACAGAACCAGGAGATAACAGGATCCAAAGATTTGCTGCTCCATTCACTTCCTGGTTAAAGTATTTGGGAAATATTCTGTATCTCGGCTCCTGTGTTTAACTAGGTATTTTTTTCAAAACATGCTATTTTCAACTTGCCGCAACTATGGAACAGATTACCATCATTACCACAATTTTCCCCTCCAAATTCTATGAGACCCCTGTGTGTGTAATGAGGGGATCAACGTACAGACAGCGTTCACAGAAAATATTCCATGATTTTTCAAAGGTAGGTAAAAAACACCAGTTTTCGCTGGCACTGGGGTGACACTATTACAGTTTTACTCTGGCAGTTAAAGAGTTAAGGGCCGTTCAGCAGCACTATAACTAACTTTATGTATTTGTTCATATCAAGCTCCGTAGACGTCCGCTCATACATCCTATTTAAGTGTTCTATGTGTCTGTGTGTGAGCGTCTGGTGCACAGCCCTTTACATTGAATTGTATTATGAAACAGTATATAAATGATTGTGTGAATGTATATTAAAACATCAAAGCCCATAAAGTCTCTCCTCGACTCCTCAGTAGAATCTTTTGAGGGAGACGGAGTGGGGGGGGGGGGGGGACCACTGGATCATTTGATGACCAAGCGGACCGGTAGGCTAGCGGTTCCGGTAGGAGACACAAAGGAGACTCTTTGTGTCTCCTGCCGGAACCGCTGCCGGTCATCAAATGATTGTCTTAGGAATGAGACAAAAACTAAAACAATATCCATGAATTCAAGTCTCCATGAGGTGAACTATCCCTTTAACCCATTAAGACCTGAAGCCCATTCTACATGTCTCCTAAATCCCAACAGTATAATGACAAACCTATGTTTTCTATGTCAGTGATGCTCAATCTATTTCATGTCAAGGACCCCCAAAATTATATCTATTTGACCGCAGACCCCCTTCTCAAAATATTTTGTTCCAGGGACCCCCAGAAGGAAAGATTTTTGTTATAAATGTTCGCTTTAAAAAAAATATATACATATATATATATATATATATATATATATATATATATATATATATTCAAAGATTTGCACACATTTTCACGATTTTTCAAAAATAGCAGATCTACAAGCTCGTAGTGCGGCACTCGGTGCCGCACTACGAACATTTTTCCTCATTTTTTTAGTCGACAAAATCAACACTGCTCTTTATAAAACTACAAACTTTACAACTCTTTTGGTAGGATGGAATGACAGACCACAATCAGGACCCTAACCTTAACCATAATGATATCTGTTACAAGTTAAAGTCCGGAATTAAAAATGTTGAATAAAAGTACAAAAGTATTGGTATCAAAATGTACTTAAAGTACCAAAAGTAAAAGTGCTAAAATGTTTGAAAATAGCAGATCTACAAGCTCACAACACGTCGCGATGCAACGCGTTGTGAACTTGTAGATCTGCTATTTTCAAATAGCCTATGTATAAAATAGGGCTAAAGTGGTTCATGTATGTTGTATAATATGATAATTTATATCTGCAAAGTAACAAGTAATTAAAGTTTTCTAATAATTGTAGTGGAGTAGAAGTATAATATTTCCCTCTGAGATGTAGTGGAGTAGCAGTAAAAGTACTGAACATTTTAAATACAGTAAAGTAAAAATACCTCAATACCACCACTGCTGACTGACTGACTGAACCAAAAAAGTCCACTTTCAGAGATGACTTTGAACCTGGCTGGCGCCCCTACTTTGGGCATCATGTCATTATAGGCCACAACGAAAATGTTCTAAATATCTTCAAAAATATCTGAGTGAAAATGTTGTAAAACAGCGTGGTGTAGATGTGTTGTTAGAAGAGGGCTTACTGCTCTCCTAGACGTGGTGTCTGTAGGAAGAGGTTTCTCCTTCATGCAGATCACCCTCAGGTCTTCATCCACTTCCAGGATCCCATATTTATGAGTCTCTGTGTGAGGAGAGACAGACATGATTCTACTGTAAACCATTGGTTCTCTGTGTGAGGAGAGACAGACATGATTCTACTGTAAACCATTGGTTCTCTGTGTGAGGAGAGACAGACATGATTCTACTGTAAACCATTGGTTCTCTGTGTGAGGAGAGACAGACATGATTCTACTGTAAACCATTGGTCTTCCAAACCTTTTCAGCCGAGACAAAAACGTTAAATTTGGTGTCTCCCCCGGACCCAAACTTAGAAAAATCGATTACATACATTTACCACTTAAGTTACCACTATGTAATAGCTTTTTGTAATTAATGCAGGGGTCTTCAACGTTTCCAGGCCAAGGACCCCCTAGCTGAGAGAGAGATGAAGCAGGGACCCCCTACTCTATATTGTATAAAATTGTGTTTCAGATTAAAGTTTTTTTTTTACTTAGTCTGCTCTTTTTTCCCTCTACACCTACAGCCTCTTTGCCAAAAATAGCCGATCTACAAGCTCTCAACGCCTCGCAGCGCGAGGCGTTGAGAGCTTGTAGATCTGCTATTTTCGGCTAATGTTCCCCTCAGAAAAGGAATTCTAGGGTTCAAGTGGTTAATGTAAAAAAACAAAATCCTATCACACAAAGATTTGGCGGACCCCCTATAGTAGCTCTGAGGACCCCCTCATTTTGTTTTTCTTTTCAATTCTTCTTTTTCTTTTTAATTTTGAAAATCTATCTGAAAAATTTTGATTTTAGAAAATGTTTTAAATAATTGTTGTGTTGGTGATTTATTTTTATTTTTATGCAAAACAAAAAAGAGGGACATTTAGAAATGGGACCGGCTCCCGACTTATTGTTTGGGTTGTTTCTACTGTTGGTCACTGGGAGCTGACCAGTACAACCACAGTCTTCTACTGTTGGTCACTGGGAGCTGACCAGTACAACCACAGTCTTCTACGGTTGGTCACTGGGAGCTGACCAGTACAACCACAGTCTTCTACGGTTGGTCACTGGGAGCTGACCAGTACAACCACAGTCTTCTACTGTTGGTCACTGGGAGCTGACCAGTACAACCACAGTCTTCTACTGTTGGTCACTGGGAGCTGACCAGTACAACCACAGTCTTCTACGGTTGGTCACTGGGAGCTGACCAGTACAAGCACTATGTTGAAGTTCTGAGGAAACGTGACAATATCCTCCTGACATATTGAATATCCGAGTGTGGTCCATAAAAATGTCAATAAAACCTTCAGAAGTCTAACAGAGAGCTTTACCTTCATCTTTACACTGGTAAGACAGAAGCAGACAGTTGTCTTCACTCTGTGTCTGCAGCTCACAGAACCTCTCCTTCACCCGCCTCAGACTGAAGTCTTCTCTGAACAGCGTGTCCCTTTGTTTATACACAGAAGAGACCTTTAATCACATCATCAGAGAGAAGCTGAACCCATTGGGACCGGGAACGCATCTGTGTCATTTTAAGATTTCTTTGGCTAATCAAAAATAGCAGATATACACTTGTAGATCTGCTATTTTTGAAAAATTTTGAAAATGTGTGCAAATCTTGGAATATATATATACATTTTTTACTCAAATCTTTGCTTCTGGGGGTCCCTGGAACCTCATATTTGCAGATGGGGGTCCGCAGCCAAATACATACTGTTGACATGAAAAGGTTTGAGCACCTCTGATATTATTGCAATTAAAATAATATAAATGTCTTCAAAAAACTGTTAGGATTTAGAAGACATTTGTAGAATCCCCAGAAGCAATAAGATTTGAGTTACAAATATTCGGTTTAAAAATATATACATATAAAAAATATATATATATATTATATAATCTTTTATTTTTTTTACAAATGTTCAAGTTTTTTCAATAATAGCAGATTTATATCTATATCTGCTGTTTTTGAATAGCCAAAGAAATCTAAAAATGACAGATTATTTTCCGGTCTTAATAGGTTAAGCTTCTGATTTACGATATCATCATCTTTATGGATACCCATGTATGAAATGTGGTCATTTCATACACACCACACATCAAAGCTGGGTGTTATGTTTATAAATGGACGGTCATAGTAAAACATACCCTCCAATGACGATGACATCATCTTCTATCTCAAAGTGCTTCACAGCCAGCTGCAGACAGGCCACGGCTCCAAGACGCTCCTGAGGAAGTAAGACATGTCTTTCTGTCTTAATGGGTAAACACTGTTATGTAATAATGTTCTTTGTGGGTGTGGGTGTCATTTAGCTTTGTTCTGTCTGTCCAATGCTGTCACACACAAACAACCACTTTAAGTGAAACACACCCACAATTAAAGGAGTGGTTCACCCAAATTTTTTTTTTATTTTCCATCAATTACACACCCCATGAAGCCTTGAATTCATGATTTTTTTTTGTATTTGTCACATTCCTAAAACAAATTAAGTTTTTTCTTAATTTTTTATTCCACAATTTTGTAACCCATTCTTTCACCCAGTGCCAATTGCCTATGTAATCCTGGGCGCTACTCTCCCTCTACCAGCCTAGGGAGAGCCCAGAACTGGGCTCATGCCTCCTTCAATGCATGAGGAGCTGGCAGGCCGCTTCTTATCACCTGACAGGGGGGAGTTTCCCCGGTAGGACGTAGCTTCTTATCACCTGACAGGGGGGGGTTTCCCCGGTAGGACGTAGCTTCTTATCACCTGACAGGGGGGAGTTTCCCTGGTAGGACGTAGCTTCTTATCACCTGACAGGGGGGAGTTTCCCCGGTAGGACGTAGCTTCTTATCACCTGACAGGGGGGGTTTCCCCGGTAGGACGTAGCTTCTTATCACCTGACAGGGGGGAGTTTCCCTGGTAGGACGTAGCTTCTTGTCACCTGACAGGGGGGAGTTTCCCCGGTAGGACGTAGCTTCTTATCACCTGACAGGGGGGAGTTTCCCTGGTAGGACGTAGCTTCTTATCACCTGACAGGGGGGAGTTTCCCCGGTAGGACGTAGGGTGTGGAAGGAACACGTTATTCCAACCAGTTCCTTTCCCCTCCATCAGGCGCCCCGGCTGACCAGGGGGAGGCACCTATGCCAATAATTTGATGACCGGGACATCCTTCAATAGGAGACTCAATAGGACACCGGGCATCAAATTATTGGTGGCCATTATCGGACCCCACTTTGAGAACCAACCCTTTTAACGGTTCTTACATCATTAGTCGTGGTCTGGTCGTTGAGGACGTGGACCATGGAGAACCCAGCCGCCCACTCTGTGAAAGCTCCATGGTAAACACTGTTGGTCTGTGGAACGTTGCCATTGACACACACACACACACACACACACACACACACACACACACACACACACACACACACACACACACACACACACACACACACACACACACACCTATTCAAACCGGGAACGCATCTGTGTAACCACTTTAACCATTATACTTTGGCTATTAACTGATTCACTGCCAATCACGTAGATCTACGCGAACCGATTTAAAGCCGCCACGTGCCAATCGCGTAGATCTACCCAAAGACCAAGGAGATATGATTAGTTGAAGATCTAGACTCCTATCCACTTCCTTGTTAACTTAAAACTTAAAAAGTCTATATTTCGGCTCCTGAGTACTTTTTTTTTTCCAATGAAAAACTCTGGCACTGGCTAAAAAAATATGAAAATACCTCCGGCAGTAAATGGGTTAAATAATGTGCAGATCTACAAGCATGAGCTCATAGATCTGCTATTTTTGAAAAGGAGATATTTTAAAAAAAAGCACTATCCTGGATACCGCCTTCCCAAATACAAAAAAAGGTATTCAGGGTCCCGAAAGGGACTAGTCCCATCCCTAGAAACGAAGGTTATGAAGGTAACCACGGTTATGTGACCCTAATGGATCACTCCAATGTGGGGATCACTCCGCAGCGAAGGGATACATTCGAGGTAAGGATGAACTGATTCACTACAGTGCGCACCTGTGCGTGCGTGGGGGGTGTGGCCTCCCCTATAGGCACACCACACCCACGCGCGCCTGCTTGAAGGACATTTCGAGGCGCCTCAAGCACCACGACAGGATTGGAGTGATCCAATAGGGTCACATAACCGTGGTTACCTTCGTAACCTTCGTTATGTTTCCCCTCATTGGATCACTCCAATGTGGGTATAGAAGTACCCGATTCACCTGGTGGTTGAGGTAGGAACAGTCAGGCCAACAAGAAGGCTGAAAGCATAGAACCTACCCCGAACTAGCCGCCTCGTCTGTGAGGTCAGGAGGAGCTGCCCAGAACTGCCGACACCACTGCATTAGGTGTCGCCACGTTGATATTATAAAATCTGGCAAAGGTGGCAGATGAGGCCCAACTGGCTGCGGGACACACCTCAGAGAGTGGAACCCCCCGCAGGAGGGCTCTAGATGAGGCCATTCCCCTGGTGGAATGAGCCACCACACCAACTGGCCCAGGCCTACCAGCCAGACCATATGCCAACTGGATTGTGTCCAATGGGACAGCCTCTGCTCAGACAGACTTGACCCCAGGACCCCCTCTGCATAGCACACAAAGAGCTGGTCTGTCCTGCGCAGCGACTGCGTGCGACTCACATATGCTTGCAGAGCCCTTACAGGGCAAAGCACACTCCTCCGGTCAGGCCCCACCCTGTGGCACCCCGTGGTTCGGGGTGCCACAGGGTCCCCCCGGCCTGCGAGAGCAGGTCGGGCCTCAGGGGCAACTGCCATGGAGTCCCTGCAAGGAGAGACGACAGGAGACTGAACCATGGGCGCCTCGGCCAAAACGGGGCAATTAGTATCAACCTGTGACCTGCCTGCTTGGTCCTGTCCAGCACTGCAGGGATCAAGGGAATTGGAGGAAATGCATACAGCGGTTCCTCTGGCCAGTCGTGGGCCAGAGCATCCAGTCCCAGGGGTCCCGGAGGCCCCGTCACTGAGAACCAGAGGGGGCACTGAGAGTTCCCTGAGGCGGCAAAGAGGTCCACTTGGGCCTGGCCAAACCTCATCCACAGCTGCTGCACCACCTGAGGGTGCAGACGCCAGTCCCTCTCTTGCGGCCCTGCCCTCGAGAGCATGTCCGCTGCTGTGTTGTGAGCCCCAGGAATGAACGCTGCATGTAGAGAAGCTAGATGCGCATGAGCCCACAAGAGCAACACATGTCTGTCCCTTAGGGACGGGAGGAAACTCTGAAGAGCCAGGTGCACTGCCCTGAGCTCTAAGACATTGATATGTCTGTCCAGCCACGGGGCCTTCCACTGGCCACTCGCTGACCTGCCATTGTGCACTGCTCCCCAACCTGCCAGGGAGGCGTCACTATCTCCCTGCGACACACCTTGTGCAGCTCCACTCCTCGACATAGAAAGGAGCGTTAGTGCCACCTCGACAGCGCCCTCAGGCACTGTGCTGTCACCACAAGGCGACGATGTCTGTGTCGTTTCGAGTGAAATCTGTGGGAGTTGAACCACAGTTGTAGAGGCCTGAGATGGAGCACAGGCGAGCACAGGCGTCCCACCGCTGTCAGTGAACCATAGACCGTCTTGAGGTCATCGTCAAACGTCCTGGGAGGACCAGGCTTAAGACGGGGGGTTTTGCCAATGATGTCCTTATCTGGCAGGACCATGGCTGCAATCATGGAGTCCATGGTTGGGTACTCCCGGAGGCCAAGGGAATCAGGCTCTGCCATGAAAGCCCATGGCCCCGAATCAGAGGTAAAGTGGAAGCGGCTCTTTTTTCAGCCCAGCCTTCCATCATGGCCTCCTTGAAGGCACTGGATATGGGCACCACTGGCGGGCTGCCCAGAGGACCCTCCTGGGCAATGTCCAGGGTAACTCTGATCCTCTTTCCCCGCTGACTGCTCGGACTGCGGTTAACAGTGCCGGCGTCATCTCCCAGCCAAAGGCCCTCGCTGGCCTCCACTGAGAGAATGTCGTCTCCCTGGTCAGCGTCCACCTGCTGATGCCCGCATGGCCCCCAGTCGGGCCACTCTCAGGCGCTCAGAGAAGACTGAGCAGTACAGGCAGCCATTAGGGCGCCTCACCGCCTCCTCTGCATGGGCCAGCCCCAGGCAGTGCATGCAAGATGCATGCGCATCCCCAGGTGGGATGTCCTCTCTGCACTTGACACAAAGGGCTGACATCCTGTGGTGGACCTGTGCACCTGGCACGCCGTAAGGGAATTACCAGAGGAGAGGCCCAATGACAATGGCCGCCCCGTAAGGGTCTTACACCAGTGTCACGCTTGTAACTGAAAACAATACACTTATTTCTTAAACAGTAATAAATGTAGTCAGCAAACAACAGACTGACCAGTCTTCCAGGTTATGGAGATGCCTGTCAGCTAAGGGAGAATAACAGTCAGCACCAGGTTATGGTAAAACTGACTGAAAACACAAAACTTGAAATATAAAGCACAGACTGACCAGGCTTCCAGGTTATGGAGATGCCTGTCAGCTAAGGGGAATAACAGTCAGCACCAGGTTATGGTAAAACTGACTTTTTGTGTAATGTTGACTGTAAATACAAACCTTGGAATATAAAGCAGAATTTCCTTTAATTGGGATTCCTGCAAAACAAGAAAAGAAAGCACAAAAAGACCTCAGAACAGCTAGCAAAGCTAGTACAAGCTGAGGCTTGGTTAGTGCAGCCGGCTGCTAACCAGCGCTAACAGCGCTACAAACATTTAGCAACCAGCATAAATGGTACACACGGCACAATAACCAAGAGTTCTCGTGAGGAGGGCTACAAAGTTAGCAGCTCCAGGCTAAACCTAGCCACTGAAAACACTTGGATGTGAAATAATTGAGCTATAGTAGAGGTTACATACCTTCTCTGCACTTACCGACCTTGAACCTGAATGTTCCGCCAAGAAATGAAAAAGCAGGCGCGCGTGGGTGTGGTGTGCCTATATAGGGGAGGCCACACCCCCACGCACGCACAGGTGCGCACGGTAGTGAATCAGTTAATCCTTACCTCGAATGTATCCCTCTGCTGCGGAGTGATACCCACATTGGAGTGATCCAATGAGGGGAAACATAACCATAAGGGATGTTAACACTTACAACAACATAGATGTGTTCCACACAGCCAGCAGAGGTCAGTGCATGGACCCAGTGTGATATTAAAGCTTGGTGTCCGACCGGCAGCAGAGGCTTGGCTCTGCCGGACAGATGGCTGAACTGACCGCTGGTGTCTCTCTCCACGTCTCTCTGCAGCCTGGTGCCATACCCTGCTGCCAGGACCACCGCTCTCATTGTGAACACCTGTACGGGTCAATACATAATATATAATATATAAACGTATATAGGACTAATCTTACTACTATATAATTGTCAAAAGCTCCGAAGTTCGGCAGGGATTCGCAAGCACAGGATCACTCCATATGCCTCCAAGACCCGTCACAGACTGTTGATCAGAGCTATGGCTATGTTTTAGGCATCTTACTCCACCTCCATCAGTGATCGGACTCTCGGTTTGATTGATTCTCTGATACGCCTATCAGACCCTCAGCCTGATCTGGCAGGTTGCCATAGCAACCAGACAGGAAGTCTAACCTCTTTATCACATGACCGAGGTTGGGAGGTTGGGAGGATGTGACTAGATGTTAGGGCCGCAAAGCAAAGAGGTCGGACTTCGCATGACGTGTGTGCAGAGCTATAATTAGGCCAGGTCGCCGTCATGGTTCATAAATATCTCTTACAGAGCCATGCCACGGAAAATAAAACTTTTCGTGGCCCAATCTCTGGGCCGTCGGACCCGAAACGCCAAGCGCAAGTGTTTCCTTCGTGCAGTAGAACATGATCAAAACGCAACACACTGTAAAACCAAGAGCGTAAAGCGTAAAAGGACCACAAAAAAGGACAGAAACTTCAGAAGAGCATGGACACCTCCTCACCAACCCACAGAAATAGTTTCACACACCAACTATGGATAGCGTCTGCAATTCATGCCATGCTGTCATGTTCCCCTGGGAAACATCAAAAGGTCCTGTTGGCAGACTCTCCCTGTTATCAAGAGAGGAGGTAGGGCCCAAATAGTTAGAGCTTGCATCCAGATGTCACCACTATATCTTGCCATGCAGGAGCATAAATTTAACATCAACATGAGGATCGATACAGCCGAGAAGGACTTCTCTAATTACCTCCTTGAATTAGGGGAAGACAGACTCGCACATGGACACACTGAAGTTCAAATCCACATTCCGCCACACCACTTGGTTAAAGACTTGAATACATTAATTTCATACACCTTCCCTGACCTGCAGAATGAATGTATTGACAGACACAATCTTCTCAAAGGCACTGTATACTCTCCGCTAAACAACGATATCCGGGAAATCAACAACAGGTGCATGGCTGAGTTCCCTGGAGAAGACAGAGTGTACTTCTCAGCTGACTCAATTAAGGAGGACAACCACAAGAACTCTATGCCTGTGGAATTCCTAAATTCACTGACACCCTCTGGACTCCCTGACCATAATCTGAAACTGAAACTAGGAGCCCCAGTCATGCTGCTTAGAAACCTGCAAGCAGGTGCCGAGCGCACTCTCAGGAATGGCACCAGAATGGTGGTGGTACAGATGATGGAGACAAAGTCATTGAATGTGAGATTGCAGTAGGGACAAACAAGGGTGAAAGAATCTTCCTCCCAAGGATCCCTCACCATGACAGAAGTGAAGAGCTTCCCTTCACATTATGCAGACGCCAGTTCCCTGTCAGGTTAGCTTTCTCCGTTACCATCAATAAAGGTCAAGGCCAAGAGAACGACAGAGTTGGCATCTACTTACCTCAGCCTGTGTTCGCTCATGGCCAACTCTACACAGCCTTCTCAAGGGGAAAGAGAGCCAGCGCTGTCAAAGTTTACATTGAGGGTAATGATGAGGGAACAACTGACAATATTGTTTACAATGAAATTTTTTAATTAACTTTGAGCCAAGAGGAGGAAATTGACTATTTAGAAGGGATGACAAAGGAAATGTTCGAAGACTATGATGAATTAGAGCGCTGCAATAGTGTCTTGACTTTGAGCCACGCAAATGCAAGGCAGGTAGAAAGAGAGGAATTGGAACAATATAAGGTTGGGGCCTAAATGTGAGGGCCGCGAAGCATCTCCTCACACCAGGCTTTGGCGTTTTGGGTCTCTTGACCTGTATTTGTTAAACTAGATGTGAGGGCCGCAAAACGGCCCTGACATCTAGTATATATAATATAGACTATAGCTATTAGCTCTCATTATGAACACCTGGACACATAATATAAATCAGTGGTGGAAAAAGTAGCTACTCACATTTGTTACTTAAGTAAAAGTATCAATACTGCAATGTAGAAATACTCTGTTACAAGTAAAAGTCCAGAATTTCATTTTTTTTACTTGATTAAAAGTACAAAAGTATGTTTCAAAATGTACTTAAGTACTAAAAGTAGAAAGTACTCATTATGCAGAATGTCCCATTTCACAAGCTTTCAAATGTATAAAAGGTAGACTAATCTTTTGAAAATATCAGATCTACAAGCTCATGATCTACAAGCTCACAATGATGCGACACATTGTGAGCTTGTAGATCTGCTATTTTCAATATGCTATTTTCAAATGGCTGAAATGTATATAGGGCTGAAGTGGTTAATGTATGTTTTGTAATAATAATCTAAATCTACAAAGTAACTAGTAACTAAACTTTTCAAATAATTGCAGTGGAGTTAAGGTACAATATTTGCCTCTGAGATGTAGTGGAGTAGAAGTAAAAGGACTGAAAATTGGAAATACTCCAGCAAACTTAAACATACCTAAAAATGTTACTTAAGTACAGCATTTTAGTAAATGTACTTAGTTACTTTACACCAATTAATATAATATAATAATATATATAATAACATATATTATAATAATATATAATATAAAAGAAAAATAATACATAATATAATAATAATATATCAGCTCTCATTGGATCAAACAACTGTACACACTTTACTGTAGGGTCACAGCTTTCACTGTAACACTACACAACACATAAAGAGTTATAGCTCGACCAGAACCAGAGTTTTAATTCATGTATCCTGGATAATAGTACACTATAAGTGATGATCTGACTTCTGGTTGTTTAATATTTCACTGTTTAGCTGTTATTGATGTTGTTGTTGTTTAATATTTCACTATTTAGCTGTTATTTACTGAAATAAATCCAAACCCAAACCTGGACTTCAGCCTCTCCTCTCTGTGGTGTGTCTTTGGTAGGTGTTACATCGGAATTAGTGACCTATTGAATCCGGTCGCGGTTGCGTTTTTCTGTCTCACATTGAGAGGTATTACAAATTTACTTGAGTAAAAGTACAAAAGCATTGGCATCAAAATATACGTAAAGTACCAAAAGTAAAAGTATTCAAAGGTTCCATTTCACAAGTTTTCCAAATATATAAAAACATGCTTTGAAAATAGCAGATCTACAAGCTCACAACTTTCAAATTGTCAAAGTATACTGTATAACCGGTTTTGTTATAATAATCTAAATCTACAAAGTAACTTGTAACTAAAGTTGTCAAATAATTGCAGTGGTGTAAAAAGTACAATATTTGCCTGTGAGATGTAATGGAGTAGAAGTAAAAGTATTTAATTATTCCACTGCGTCCCCTACAGGTCTGGTCAATATAAATATACCATTAACTAGACCTGTAGGGGGCGCAGTGGAGTGAAATAAAGAATTTCCATCTGGCGGGACATATTTACATTTCTGCCCATAAAGTGTATTCTACAGAGAAGGTGGGGTCCTGAGAGGCTCCTCCCACCCTGGACAATAGACTTTAAACAACACAAAACAGCCTTTGTTTCAGTGAGTAGTGAAGTACTTTAGTTTATTTTGACTAAAGACGGAGACCTCTAACTGCAGTGTAATGTTGGCTCTATGAGCAGAGCTGTATAATGTTATATATATATATATATATATATATATATATATATATATATATATATATATATATATATATATATATATATATATATATATATATATATATATATAGTGTAATGTTGTCTCTATGAGCAGAGCTGTATAATGTTATATATATATATATATATATATATATATAATATATAATATATATAGTGTAATGTTGGCTCTATGAGCAGAGCTGATTTATCCTCATTTTCATCTCAATGCATAATATATCGGCAGAATCTAGGCTTTGCTGCCCTCTTGTGGTGAAAATGAGCAAACATGTCTGTTAAGTCAGTGCTGTCAACCATTAGAAAACTTCCGGTTTCTCTTCAAAATAAGATAAAAATTTGTCACAGCGGACGCTATAAACTATGAGAGAACTTCCGCTTAGTGAACCAACTTGATGTTCCATCATAACTCCGTGCATCCGGTGTAAAACGGATACGGAAACGGGTTGTGTGCGAGTTTAAAAGCATTAAAAAATGACCGGATACAGTAGGCGGGCTGTAGACCGGATGTGAGCACAGAACAGTAAATAGAGCCTTATTCACCGTACGACGACAACGCGCCGATAATAGCCGATCTGTAGAGCTTGTACATCGGCTATTTTCGACGACGGCGCAGCCGCAGTACCCGGTCACAGAATTCGATAGATCATCAATTTCAGTGTAACACACTGTAACACACAGTGGCCAGAAGAGCGTTCGCCTTTGACATCACGTGACTGTGTTTACATCCGGTAGCATGTTAGCATGCTAGGCTAGCAGTTAGCCTGCTAGACTAGCTAGCTCCTCTAATGATGTAAAACGTCCCTCATTTGTTGTAAAACGGTTCTTTATTTTAATGAGTCCAACAGTTACTTTAAATAATCACTAATCGTTTATTATAAAAGTTATTACAGTAACTCTAATAATAAATAAAACCACTTTACTACATAGAGTTGGTAGATGAACCACCAGAGGGCGCTATTATCCACTTTTTAGTGCATTTTGCATCACAGTGCATCTCAAACTCAAAAAGATATATATATAATAAACTAGTTCTATAATAGAGTTCTATATGAATGGATTATTTTAATTTATATTAATAATATATATGCTGTCGTACACTATAATATATATATAATAATATGATATTAATGAATACTATCTCTGCTGTTGGACATTATAATATATTGATTGATTGATTGAATACTTTATTTAGAGAGAAAAACAGATCAGACAGACAGTTCAAAATACAAGTTAAACTAAAAAGGATGAAAAACCCAAAGAAGCCTTTTGGCTTGATTCAATAGAGGTCCTCACATACTCTATCTAATAAATTAATTCTTAATAAATACCTCTTCTGTCAGACACTATAATATATATGTAATCTATAATAATATAATATCAATGAATATCTCTGCTGTCGGACACTATAATATATATGTAATCTATAATAATATAATATTAATGAATATCTCTGCTGTCGGACACTACAATATATATGAGGACCCCCAAAATGATATGTATTTGGCCGCAGACCCCCATCTCAAAATATGTTGTTCCAGGGACCCTCCAGAAGCAAATATTTGAGTTAACATTTTTCGCTTTAAAAACAAAATATATATATATATTTTCAAAGATTTGCACATATTTTCAAGATTTTTCAAAAATAGCAGATCTACAAGCTCATAGTGTAGCACTTGGTGCCGCGCTATGAGCTTGTAGATCTGCTATTTTTGAATAGCAAAACTGTATAAAATAATGGTTAAAGTGGTTACACAGATGCGTTCCCGGTTTGAATGATATTAAAGTCCATTATGTAGTGTAATAGACTGTAAATCCCCCAAAGAGAGAGAGAGGAGGCAGGCTGGCCTCCGGACAGCCGAGTCATGCATTATCACAGCTTGTTGGCAAATCACACAGATTCAAGTCCTCCCTATCTCTGGAGCAGCAGCTAACGGGCCAACATCAAAGGTCACACCGTGGGAAAGTACATCATACCTTGGTGATAGAGTTAATCTCTTATCCAATTATCATAATGTGTCTATGGTCCATTAACCTGGTTAAAATGTCCTATTAATAATGATGTCTTTTTGGGCCTGTAATACAGTCATGTTAAAAGTACTCTGTACTCTTATTCTCTGTGTCTTTGCAAGCCAAGGTCAAACTAGCTGCAGGCTTTTTCTGTGGCTATCTATGTTTTGAGAACACTATATCGGTGTTCTTTTCCACGCTAATCCTTTCTTTAGTGTCACCAAGCCACCACTGACCAGTGACAGGTCAGCCGATGTCAACGTGTTGACCCAGACATGGGGACGCTGTTTTTCCAAAGATAAACTGTCACACCATCTTCATCATCTACCATCATCATCCTCATCAGACGACGGCGTAATCATCGCTCTCATCCAATCCGAGAAGTCCACCTTCGCCCGGAACCTCATCTATGTCACATCCTATGATGTCATATGTTTATGTTACTGGACACTGTTAAAGCCTAGTGCTTTCTCTGTTACACGACAGAGAGACGGACGACCGATGATGCCTCCCATACCTGTGACACTGTAACCTTCTATTCTCTCTGTCTGAATACAAGATCTTTCATTATACCCATGGCTGCCTGTTCTGAGTTTTTTCCTTGTTGCCTCCTTATGAAGTTATCTGGTACTTTGTGTGGGTCAGGGGGAGAAAACAACTCTATTACTTGGTCTAGGAGGGAAAAAGGGATATTCCACACACACACACACACACACACACACACACACACACACACACACACACACACACACACAGATAGCTAAAAGGACTGAGGCAACATGCAAGGTAATCTGAGGTCATTCAGTCAATGCCAACAGCATGACTAGCGTCAAAATGGATTGCAAACCAAGAGGGCTTTTGCTCTGTACAGCACAACATGCCACGACGCAACAAGATCTATTGTAATCTCCTGCCACTTTAGAATCAGCTTGTATAAGGATAATTCCTTTTAACAGGTCGTTCATGAAAGTCCTTGCGGTCTTGTTTCCAATGAGAACCTGTGAGCAATTAGGGGTTAAGAGTCTTGCTCAGGGACAAATTTCATTTCATCGACACATATGCTGGTCTGGCCTGGAATCGAACCTGGGGCAACCAGGGCCTCTGGCTCCCTAGGCGGGCTCACTAACCACTCAGCTATGGCCGCCCCTTGTGGCTTTGTGCTAGGTGCAAGTTGACCCACGTAAATAATTCTGAGTGCAAGTAGGTTCAGTTAATCAGAACAGAGAAGGGCTATAGGTCTATAGATCTGAAATAGGTCTATAGATCTGAAAGCTCACACATATTGTGTGCACACAATATGTGTACACACAGACTCCCATAAACTACCAGAACAACAAAACAAACTAAACTAACAAGTAAAGGAAAAAACGCCAACAATACTTATAACCGAGCCCGTCATAACTGAAAACAGATACTAATACTAAATAACTAAGGGATCAAATCAACTGGTGTGCTCTACTGGGGTGCTGGGGAGATCTAACAATCCTGCAGGGAAAAGTAGCTTTGTTCTTGTACTTCTTCAGCATTCTGTGGAAGCACAACCAGTTGTCAACATGATCAAATCCCAGCAAGTGGGAGGAGTGGACATATGGCTCAAGCATGTAGGTGCTCTTGGATCCAGTGACTTTCTTCAAGAAGAACAAAAACCTGTGTCCATCGTCCTCAATCTGGTCTGGAAGACGGTCCTACAGAATCATATAGAGGAGGAAGATAAATATCAGGATGAGAAGAAGATATTAACCATTCCAGACCACGACTGGAGCGGCGTACATTCCAGATAGGAGGTCCCCAGGCTCAGGGACCCTTTGAACAAGCAACACACAGAAGCGTAAAAACTGTATATTCACTTGTGGCGACGGAAGAACAACCTGTTCTCCACCATGGTGATTTCAGAGCAAATTCGACTGTGTTTAGCAGGCCCGTGGCCTTCAGGGAATTTACGGCTAAGTTTTAGTCTAAGTCTGGTCACCATCTGTAAGCCCCTTAATAACTTAATCCCCTCCCATAATATCCAGTCCCCGACTTAAGACAAACTATGGATCTGAGGATATCACAGTTATAAGAAAGGCAGAGAGCAGAGGGGCCCCCTAAACTTACTGGCCTGCTTCAACAGAAATATCAACTTGACCACTAACTCAATCAAGAGACTGAAACAACCTATCCTACTCCTCTGTCTAGAGAAATGCACTGAAGCTCATGTGTTCTACAAACCCGCTACATCCCCTATGCCTACAACCCAGAAAATTATTGTTACTCTTAAGTCTAGTCACATAGGGATAATGAGCCAACACATGCAAACCGTATCACTCTTTACACCACCATGCCAACCCACAGCACATCATCATAGCACACCGTCATTGCAAAACAACTCAATGCTCACAATTCATTGCATACCAAACATTGCACTCCAAAAACATTACTCAATACATTACTCTGCACAGCATTGCATCAAACGTTCGAATCAAACTTTGCATCAGTTACAAATCTCTACCTGTATGGGGTGTGAATTGAATGTGTATGTATGTTGCCGTTGTGTGGAATTCTCATACTCACCGAGGGCGTGATGGTGTCCTTCAAAAGAAACCCCTAGTCTATTTATCTTTATAACACTAACTCAGAAAATGAGGCTTTTTGGAAGATTAAAAGCTTCCCTTTATTTGCTCAGTTCATAGTGGGATTACAGATGTGTATTTAACAATACAAAATACAAATACAAAATACCAATAGAAATGAAATCTAGTAATGTTTCATGTCTGTCTGGTCAGATTAAAAATGCCTCAATTTAGGCTTGTCCTAAAATAATTTAGAATTTAGATTAAAAAGAGGAGGTTCCATTTAGATCTCATTCAGCCTGAAATACAGGCTAGTCTAAATTTGGTAATTCCAAAAATTTCCTTAAAGTAGCACTAAATAGGTTTAATCTCAAAATAGAGAAATTTACCCTTTTTGATTTAATTAATTGTTTAAGTAATTTTTTACCTTCCTAATTTTTTTTTTTTTTACCTTCCTCCATGTGGAGCCATGACTGTTTAACATCTGAGCAAGGTGCAAGAGAAGAAGCCCCAAAAACCTAAGAGCCCAAGGGGCCCAAAGGGCCCCCAACAGCCGTCCGTGTCCAAAACCTCCCAAGTCTCCCTCAGCCTCTGCCTCTCCAGCCTCTGCTGTGATGCTCTTGTGAACGCCCCTTTATACGGTAGTACAGTCTAAAGGAAGCTCTCCAGACATCAGTGTGTGTATGTGTGTGCACGTAGGTGTGTGCACGAAGGCGTGATTCTCAGAAGTCAGACGCCTTGGTGATTCTTAGAAAATGTAAGAAGTCAGTGTGTGTATATGTGTGTGTATGTGTGTGTATGTGGGTGTATGTGTGACTTGTCCAACAGCCACCCACACACACACAAAAAAACGCTTACTTTGCACCTTGCACGACATTATCAGCATGGCCATATGGGCATACTGAGGGGTTAAATGTCCCCAAAATGTGTCTTATACCTGAGCATAATTCCGTAAATGCAATTATACTGCATATTATCAGCAATTATATATGATTAAATTAAATCATTAATAACATCAGAAAATCAAATGATTCACACTTGCATGTGTGCATGTAACATTTGGTTAAAACTATAAAATCTTGGGTACTCTTTGACCTCAGTGATCAGCCATAGATGCAGGCTGTATGTCACGTACGCAGTGAGTGTAGCTAAAATACAGGAAATGCACATAAAGGAAATGCAGGCCTCTGCCTGCTGCAAGCCTTCGAGTGCACCTCAGCAGTCATTTCAACCAGTCAATATCATATTCTTTCTTTAGGCAAATCAAGTGATAACATAATTTAAAGCCTATTTCCTAAAATGAGCTATTCAACATGAATTACGTTCTAATACATTTCCAGATGTTCAACAGTGTGTGTGTATGTGTGTATGTGTAATATGCATGTGCGTGTCTGCGTGAGCAGCGTTGCTGTCACTGTCAAGCCTTTTTTGTTTGTTGTTGCCAGATTTTGCTAGAGAAATAAGCAACCAGATCTATGAATACAAGACAAACAAAAGCGAACTATAGGGCAGGCCATATCAGCACTTTAACCCTATATACAAATACATTGCATATTTTAAAATAGCCGATCTACAAGCTCACAACGCATCGCAGCTATTTTCAAAGAAAAACCTTGAGAAAATTGTGGAATATCTTCCAAATCCACACAGATCTTGTATGGGGGTCTATGGCACAACATATCTTCAGAAGGGGGGAGGTCTGCGGACAAATATTAATTTGGGGGTCCTTGCCATGAAAATGTTTGAGAACAACTGGCTCAAACAACATTAGGAAACAAGACCAAATAAGCAACTACACTTTCAAGCAACAGAAAAACAATCCCAAAGTCGCTTATAATAAGCGGACATGGCAACACTGAGAGGGAGGGAGGGAGAGGGAGAGATATCACTGGAGACGTTGATTAAAATGAATTGGAATAAAAACAAATACATGTATGTATTGGGTCTGACTCTGGACAGCATCCTAGTGAACTATCCTACAGTGTGTAATCCCTGGTCGGGGATCAATCTATAGGGTGAAAACCACAACGATATATGACAGCCCATTTCAAGAAATAAACTCCTGTAGTGTGAAATGCTCAACGATCAGACGACCCCCGAACACTTTAAAAGTCCTACAGTGTGTACCTGCCCTTAGGGATATCCCCCCAACTTTTGGGATGAAGAAAAAATAAAAATAAAAAACCTCCGACATCTACACTTCCTGGAGTACATGGTGTTTTTTTGTACCCAAATAAAGTAACAAAAAACACCAAAAAGTAACAAACCCAGAAAAAAAACTGCACACGCACGGAACGCATGCAAGCGTGCAAACTGCTGGTTTTACTGTAGCAAACAACGTGAGTCAGAAGGGGAAGTGGAGCTGTGTTCACAACAGACTCGGTTTCCTGTATCGATAAAAAACAAAACAATGTGTCATTGACCACAAACTGATGCACAGTCCTTATCGAGTCAATCGACATACTGTTAAAACTTTTAGTTTATCTACACATCACCACGATGTCAACACTAGTATGAACACAACAAAACAATGAACTATGTATGTGTCTTTAATCTGCTCCAGGCCTGGTAAACGGTACTATCATCTGGGGCAGTGCAGGACATTGTGGCCTCAGGGTAGATCAAACCCAATCAAACCGGGAACGCATCCATATTTTATACTTTGGGCTATTCAAAAATAGCAGATCTACAAGCTCATAGCGCGGCACCGAGTGCCGCGCTACAGTATGAGCTTGTAGATCTCGGTGCCGCGCTATGAGCCTGTAGATCTGCTATTTTTGAAAAATTTTGAGCATTTTGTGCAAATATTTGAATATATTTTTAAAGGGAACATTTGTAACTCAAATATTTGCTTCTGGGGGGTCCCTGGAACAACATATTTTGAGGTGCGGGTCGGCGGCCAAATACATATCATTTTGGGGGTTCTTGACATGAAAAAGTTTGAGCACCACTGATATAGAAACGTACGTTGTTGTTTTTTTAAACTGTAGGATTTAGAAGACATTTGTAGAATCCCCCAAAAGCAAAGATGTATTTAAAAAAAAAACGTAAAAATATATAGTCAAAGATTTGCAAAGATTTTTTCAAAAATAGTAGATCTTCAAGCTCATATATCTGAGCAAAGGTTAAAATGTCATTTAGATAGTTGTTTAGACAGATAATAGGTTCATTGTTTTCCTGGTATCCTATAGTTTCAAAGTACAGATTATTATGTTTGATATTATATTGTTTAGACTGATGCTATAGGTTCATTGTTTACCTGTGTGTGATCCTAGTTTACTGAGACACTACACTGTCTCTCTACATTCTATGTATTTATGTTTACCTTGTTTACTGTAAGACACTCTGGATAAAGAGCATCTGATAAATGACTGCATTGTAAATTGGAATAGATTAGTGTCTTGATCAAGGTCTCAGGACCACCAGAGGAAGTTAAAACCACTTCCTCAAAACAGCGTTTCAAGTTGACACGTACATCCTGTGGTAAAGAGTCTATAGCTTATTGTGCGCTGTGTGCACGCTATAAGGTGTGTCCTAAACAGTAGTTAGAGTCAGACCCCAACAGACGACAGATCAGAGAGCAACAGTGAAGACCAATGTAGAACCACACAGGACAAAGAGACAAGGTGAGAAGGTAACTTTTCAACATATTTAGAAATATAGCCGCATATTTTAACGATGCATAATTGAAGTACATGATAACATATACGTTACTTCTACTGATTAAGTTGAGTTACTTTGTTGTGTCGTTCCTTAAGATGTCTGACCTGCCACTCAGACCAAGGAGGGTGAGGGACGATGGAGGAGTCAGAGAGGAGAGAGGAGAGGAGGAGAGAGGAGAGGAGGAGAGAGGAGAGGAGGAGAGAGGAGCGGAGGACACGGTCTACGTCAATGCAGACAGTGTCAGAGACCAAGGCTCCGGTTCTCAGGGGGCTACAGGAGATCAAGGTACACTCTTCCAGTGGTGGAAAAGTACTCAAATGTTGTACTTAAAGGAGGAGTTCACCCAAAAAATTACTTATTTTCTATCAATTACACACCCCATGAAGCCTTGATTTCATAGATTTATTTTTGTTTTTGTGGCATTCCTAAGACAATAATTTGATGACCGTGTGTATATCCGGTAGGAGACACAAATAATCTACTTTGTGTCTCCTACCGGATACATTAGCCGGTAGGAAACGGGAATCAAATTATTAGCTTAGGAATGCGACAAAAACAAAAAAGAATGCATGGATTCAAGGCTTCATAGGGTGTGCAATTGATAGAAAATAAGTCATTTTTTGGGTGAACTCCTCCTTTAAGTAAAAGTATCAATACTGCAAGAAGTACTCTGTTACAAGTAAAAGTCCGGAATTAAAAATGTACTTGAGTAAAAGTACAAAAGTATTGGTATCAAAATGTACTTAAAGTACCAAAAGTAAAAGTACTAAAATGTTTTAAAATAGCCGATCTACAAGTAGTCCATGAGCCAGACAAGATTTCATTATCGAAAGAGTGGGCAAAACCAAACCTATATTAAATTGTTCATAGGGTCAATACGAGTAAATAAATATATGATAACCTCTCCACAGGAGCAGCTTTTTCATGGTTATCACACATTTTGTCATTTTCCCCATACGTACATGACAGGTGAAAAAATGACAACATTTAAAAAAGAGTTATCATAATGAAACTTCCTGAGTTGATTACTTACATGAAGACAATGATTTATCGTATTACAAGTTTTCTGAAATTGTATATTTAAATATGCAAATTAGGCATTTAGTTCATGAGCCAGAGCCCCAAAATTGAGCCAGATATTGAATATTCCCTCGTTAAAAACCTTTGACTCCAACATCTTAACAAAATGAAATAAGTATGTTGACTCTGGCTTTGTCCAATGTTCCAATGTTGATTCTGGAAAGTTATGCAAATTTGGGCATATTTTCCTAATGCCTAATTTGCATATTTAAATATACAATTTCAGAAAACTTGTAATACGATAAATCATTGTCTTCATGTAAGTAATCAACTCAGGAAGTTTCATTATGATAACTCTTTTTTAAATTTTGTCATTTTTTCACCTGTCATGTACGTATGGGGAAAATTACAAAATGTGTGATAACTATGAAAAAGCTGGTCCTGTGGAGAGGTTATCATATATTTATTTACTCGTATTGACCCTATGAACAATTTAATATAGGTTTGGTTTTGCCCACTCTTTCGATAATCATTGCTCAATTTTGGGGCTCTGGCTCATGGACTAAAGGTCACAACGTGTCACAATGCGACGCGTTGTGAGCTTGTAGATCTGCTATTTTCAAATATCATAGGTATAAAATAGGGCTAAAGTGGTTAATGTATGTTTCATAATATCATAGTTTATCTGCAAAGTAACTAGTAACTAAAAATTTCTAATAATTATAGTGGAGTAAAAGTACAATATTTGCCTCTGAGATGTAGTGGAGTAAAAGTAAAGGCATTGGAAATTGGAAATACTCAAGTAAAGAAAAAATACCTACTTAAGTACAGTACTTAAGTAAATGTACTCAGTTACTTTACACCACTGCACTCTTCTCACTCACACCATGTACAGTAGTACCCAAATATGTATCCAACTACTTTTCCAAGGTTGGTGATACTAGGGCTGTGCTCAGAAAAATATATACGGCGATATATGGTATGGTCATGCTCACTCGCCCAACTATCTATACAATCTATATACAGAGGCTACTGTATCCATACGGCAGGGAATGCTGGTGTGTGACGATGTTATGAAAAACAAACCTCAGCTTGTTTATATTGTTTGCAGCAAAAGACAAAAAAATACAAGAAACAACAGAAAAGGTCATTTTAAAAAAGTTTATATTTTAATTTGCATTTATTAAGGAACTCTGGGATTTGAAATGTTAAATATCAGTGTTTTATGTTGTGTAATATTTAAGGTTTTGCCTTTTCTGTGAAAGAGAATAATAGTCTAGGCCATGGTCATGATTCACAATCAACACGTATTGCAATACGTAGCGTATCATATTCTATGAGAGCAATTATTATTTTGCAATGCCTCGCTCAATCCCCTCCACATGTCAATCAAATTCCCTCTAAATGAAACATTAAATGTGGTCATATTAAATAAAGTGTAAGTGTATTGTACTGATATCCTCCAGGTGTCCAGAGAGAACTGGTCATCCAGAAAGCCATCGTCACAGCGTGTGCAGTCTGTCTGCTGCTGCTCTGTGTTCTAGGAGCATTGAGAACCACACACAAGGCCATGGACTGTGAGTATCAGCTGGTCAACTGTTAAATAACATTACTGTGTTAAAAGTAATCAAGAAACTATACTATCAAATAATATAAGAAAGAGGCAGAAATTGAGAACATTGCCTAATCTACAAGCTCACATCGCCTTGCAATTTTCACAATAGCCGAGTCAAACTAAATGTAATGCCTCAGCTCCTACAATTCCAAGTATTTGTCAGGATGGGGGGTCTGTAGTTCAAATACGATTATTTTTGGGGGTCCGCAGTTCAAATATGATTATTTTGGGGGGGGTCCCCAGTTCAAATATGATTATTTTTGGGGGTCCGCAGTTCAAATACGATTATTTTGGGGGGTCCGCAGTTCAAATATGATTATTTTGGGGGGTCCCCAGTTCAAATACGATTATTTTGGGGGGTCCGCAGTTCAAATATGATTATTTTGGGGAGTCCGCAGTTCAAATATGATTATTTTGGGGGGTCCCCAGTTCAAATACGATTATTTGGGGGGGTCCGCGGTTCAAATATGATTATTTTGGGGGGTCCGCGGTTCAAATATGATTATTTTGGGGGTTGCGGCCTGAATAGGTTGAGACCCACACTGGCCTAATAGACTATTATACAGGTTGAGATCTATTCACATTCACAAACACACATTTTGTTTCTTTGCAGATCGTTCAGAATTTGAGCAACTGCAGGCCAACTACACCAGCCTGACCCTGGAGAGAGATCAGCTGGAGACCAAACTGACCCTGGAGAGAGATCAGCTGACCCTGGAGAGAGATCAGCTGACCCTGGAGAGAGATCAGCTGGAGACCAAACTGACCCTGGAGAGAGATCAGCTGGAGACCAAACTGACCCTGGAGAGAGATCAGCTGCAAAGTGAAGTAAACCAGCTAAAGAGAGCAGGTGAGAGAGATTACAAACCTTTTTGAATCAATATTAATTAGTGGATTATGAATGGAATTTTTATCATGGCCTCAGTATTAGATTGAGAAAAAACACTGTCTGTGACACTTAAGAGCATTGCTCTATCTGGTGACTCCTGACAATGTGTATGTGTCTTTAATGTCCATAGAGTGTGTGTGTGTGTGTGTGTGTGTGTGTGTGTGTGTGTGTGTGTGTGTGTGTGTGTGTGTGTGTGTGTGTGTGTGTGTGTGTGTGTGTGTGTGTGTGTGTGTGTGTGTGTGTGTGTGTGTGTGTGTGTCAAGTTGAGACACAAGGGGGCAGTGTTTAGCTCTATAAGCAGCAGAGTGCCAGTGGCATTTATAGTTCATTAAATACTAGTTAAACATACAGTACAGACCACATGAAGAGACTATATTTATATAATAAATACATATGTTTACCTTCCACTACATTACCGACTGCTATTATTTCAACTTCTCTGTTGTAGAATTTATAAATCAGTGCATTGGAAATCCATGAATAAAACCTATATTTGATGTTTAGCTGGTGGATGGAAGCGGCTTGGATGCAGCTGGTATCGCATGTCTACTGAAGAGAAAAACTGGGAGGACAGCAGACAAGACTGTCTGAAGATGGGAGCTGATCTGGTCGTCATTAACAGTAAAGAAGAACAGGTGTGTGTGTGTGTGTGTGTGTGTGTGTGTGTGTGTGTGTGTGTGTGTGTGTGTGTGTGTGTGTGTGTGTGTGTGTGTGTGTGTGTGTGTGTGTGTGTGTGTGTGTGTGTGTGTGTGTGAGTGAGTGAGTGAGTGAGTGAGTGAGTGAGTGAGTGAGTGAGTGAGTGAGTGAGAGAGAGAGAGAGAGAGAGAGAGAGAGAGAGAGTGAGAGAGGGGGGGGGGGCATCCATACCTCTGCTTTAGATATCCCCTCTGGTCTTTAATGTTTATGTCCGGTAGTCCATAATGTTTTATTCCTGCTTCTGGTCAGACTGAATTAAATACACTATTTATTTACTAATATATGCTACTGTTCCACATTAACACATTTATGCTACCACATTACAGCGTTTCAAAATTCATTATAAAACGTGGGTTATTTGTTTGTTTGTTTTAATTAAAAAAGGAAAAATAGCTACAAGCTCATAACATGTCATTGTGATCAGCTCTGTTCATTAGTTGTAAGATTAGGTCATTTATAGAGGGCTAAAGTGAAGGAAATGTGTCAATCATCCACATAAACACACATGATTCCATGAAACACTAAAGCTATGAATAAATTAATGATGATTCAATCATGTACAAAAATCTTCAGGTATTCATCAGAGGATTGAACCAGGGTGGTTTATCATGGGTTGGTCTGAAGAAGACGGGTGACAACTGGATCTGGGTGAATGGAATACCAGCGACAGCACAGTGAGACATTTTACATGTTTAATTATTGTAAAATTCAATACATGTTGTTTAGTAACTGTGTGTGTGTGTGAGTGACAGTGGTGTAAAGTAACTAAGTACATTTACTCAAGTACTGTATACAATTTTGGGGTATTTTTACTTTACTGGAATATTTCCAATTTTCAGTACTTTTACTTCTACTACATCTCAGAGGCAAATATTGTACTTTTACTCCACTACAATTATTTGAAAACTTTAGTTACTTTGCAGATATAAATCATTACATTATAAAACATACATTAACCACGTTGGCCCTATTCTATATCTGCTATTTGAAAATAGCAGATCTACAAGCTCACAGTGAGCTTAGATCTACTATTTTCAAACTTTTTTAGTACTTTTACTTTTGGTACTTTAAGTACATTTTGATACCAATACTTTTGTACTTTTACTCAAGTAAATTGTTTATTCTAGACTTTTACCTTTAAGGGCGCGCTCCCACCACACTTTTCTTTTACCTCTGGGGCGGAATCTGCCAATGCTTTGTCAATGCAAATGCGTGGATTCATGGTCTTCCCAAGAATCCACGCATTTACATCTTGGCAGATTCCGCCCCAGAGGTAAAAGAAAAGTGTGGTGGGAGCGCGCCCTAACTGAGTATTTCTACAATGAAGTATTGATACTTTTACTTAAGTAAGAAAAGTGAGTACTTTTTCCACCACTGGTGAGTGACTGACTGAGTGAATGTGATTCATACATCATGGTGTTTATTCTGCAGGTACTGGAGGAGTGGATGGCCTGATAACAGTGGCAACTGTGGAGCATACGGACACAACGTAGGAGGATGTTATGATGCGTCCTGTACACTCACATTCAAGTGGATCTGTGAGAAGTGACGTTTCTCTTAAAGGAGCACTTCACCCATTTTCCACCTTATTTTCATAATTGGTCCTCACTAATGCTCATGATAAAACGGCTTCATTTCTGTTCTTCTCACTCTGTGTCTCAGAGGAGGGGCTGTGGACACTTCAGAAACCCGCCTACCAGTGACATCATCAGTAGGCAGGTTTGGTCATTTCAAACAAGATTTAATTTAAAAATACATAAAAATACATGCATTTTTTTTGTTGTAGCTTCTATTTCAGCATGTTTACTTTCCAGGAAGAGAAAAGGCTGTAGTTTCTATTAGCTTGGAATCCACATCGATGATGTCACTGGTAGGCAGGTTTGTGAACTGAACAGAAGTGTGACAGAGTGAGTAGACAGGAACGGTGCCATTGTGATTGATGAGCATTAGTGAGGACCAATTATAAGATATTGTCTGATCCCATAGCCCGAAGGGAAGGGGGGCCTTTGGCTGAGACTGTGATTGGTTGAGCCAAAACAAACATGCATGGCCCCGTTTCTGAGCTAAGCTTAGCAAAAAACTAAAGTTAGCAATAAAGCCATTTCATGAGGTCTTTGACACAATGTTTCAATAAATGTAATTACAGTATGGTTTGTACCATGTGTGCAAAAACTACATGGGGTACAGTTATTGGCATCACTGCTCCCCCTGCTGGTAGAGGCTTAAACCTGTCCTAATGCCCTGAGGACACACCAGTAAAAATACTCACTGTTCATGTTACTCCCACAGTGTGCAAATGTAACCAAATGGACCTGTAAGGGTCCATTTGGTTACATTTGCACACTGTGGGAGTAACAAATGGATACATTAAAGGTAGGGTAAGTGATATTTTTTGTTTTTGTTTTGTTAAAAAGGTTAAAGTAGTATATTGTGATAGTAATCATTGCTACAGAGTGTTTGTTGGGTCACAGGGGTCTCTCCAGCTCTTTAGTAAACACAATATAGTACATTTTCAGGCAGGTGACAACATTTAAGCCAATCAGGAGAGGGCACTGAAAATGCATTTTCTGTTTAATAAAGAGCTGGAGAGACATGGAGACTCCTTTTACTGAACAAACACTCTATAGTAATGATTAATATCACAATATAGAGCTATTTAACACTGTTACTGAACAAACACTCTATAGTAATGAGTACTATCACAATATAGAGCTATTTAACACTGTTACTGAACAAACACTCTATAGTAATGATTAATATCACAATATAGATATTTAACACTTATTTTAACCAAAGTAAATCACTTACCCTACCTTTAACACTGAGTATTTAAAATATATACCATTTAAAAACTGTTAATATTTCATTATGTAAATATGTTTAGCATTTCCAAATATAATATAATATTTTAATGTTATATAGAGTCTGGAACTACACCTCCCGAAAGCCGAGAAAGGAAGCCGTCATCTGTTCTTCATTTCTGTTCACGAAAATATTTGAAATTTTCAGATATTTTCGTGAACAGAAATGAAGAACAGATGACGGCTTCCTTTCTCGGCTTTCGGGAGGTGTAGTTCCAGACTCTATATAACATTCAGGAGGTGTAGTTCCAGACTCTATATAACATTCAGGAGGTGTAGTTCCAGACTCTATATAACATTCAGGAGGTGTAGTTCCAGACTCTATATAACATTCAGGAGGCATAGTTCCAGACTCATGACTATAGTAGTAGAAGTAGTAGTACTTACTTGTGTGCATTTTTATTCATCTCTGCTGTTGTTTTTTTTTGTGGGGGGGGGGGGAACAAACGTCAACAGACATTATTTTCATGCTTGCACTGGCTAATAATAATAAAGAAAAAATCAAATAAAAAGTTAAGCTTCAACTTTATTGTCATGTGTGTTAATACTTGTGTTGTGGCTCTCTGTCCCTTAACATAACAATGTAACACTATAGAGAGGGTCTCTCTGGTACCTGGAGAATTAGTAACATTTAATTCAATACCTTAACTTTTTTACTGCCATGGACGCGTTTGAAAAGAAAATAACGTTTTTCACACAGAACCAGGAGATAACAGGATCCAAAGATTTGCTGCTCCATTCACTTCCTGGTTAAAGTATTTGGGAAATATTCTGTATCTCGGCTCCTGTGTTTAACTAGGTATTTTTTTCAAAACATGCTATTTTCAACTTGCCGCAACTATGGAACAGATTACCATCATTACCACAATTTTCCCCTCCAAATTCTATGAGACCCCTGTGTGTGTAATGAGGGGATCAACGTACAGACAGCGTTCACAGAAAATATTCCATGATTTTTCAAAGGTAGGTAAAAAACACCAGTTTTCGCTGGCACTGGGGTGACACTATTACAGTTTTACTCTGGCAGTTAAAGAGTTAAGGGCCGTTCAGCAGCACTATAACTAACTTTATGTATTTGTTCATATCAAGCTCCGTAGACGTCCGCTCATACATCCTATTTAAGTGTTCTATGTGTCTGTGTGTGAGCGTCTGGTGCACAGCCCTTTACATTGAATTGTATTATGAAACAGTATATAAATGATTGTGTGAATGTATATTAAAACATCAAAGCCCATAAAGTCTCTCCTCGACTCCTCAGTAGAATCTTTTGAGGGAGACGGAGTGGGGGGGGGGGGGGGACCACTGGATCATTTGATGACCAAGCGGACCGGTAGGCTAGCGGTTCCGGTAGGAGACACAAAGGAGACTCTTTGTGTCTCCTGCCGGAACCGCTGCCGGTCATCAAATGATTGTCTTAGGAATGAGACAAAAACTAAAACAATATCCATGAATTCAAGTCTCCATGAGGTGAACTATCCCTTTAACCCATTAAGACCTGAAGCCCATTCTACATGTCTCCTAAATCCCAACAGTATAATGACAAACCTATGTTTTCTATGTCAGTGATGCTCAATCTATTTCATGTCAAGGACCCCCAAAATTATATCTATTTGACCGCAGACCCCCTTCTCAAAATATTTTGTTCCAGGGACCCCCAGAAGGAAAGATTTTTGTTATAAATGTTCGCTTTAAAAAAAATATATACATATATATATATATATATATATATATATATATATATATATATATATTCAAAGATTTGCACACATTTTCACGATTTTTCAAAAATAGCAGATCTACAAGCTCGTAGTGCGGCACTCGGTGCCGCACTACGAACATTTTTCCTCATTTTTTTAGTCGACAAAATCAACACTGCTCTTTATAAAACTACAAACTTTACAACTCTTTTGGTAGGATGGAATGACAGACCACAATCAGGACCCTAACCTTAACCATAATGATATCTGTTACAAGTTAAAGTCCGGAATTAAAAATGTTGAATAAAAGTACAAAAGTATTGGTATCAAAATGTACTTAAAGTACCAAAAGTAAAAGTGCTAAAATGTTTGAAAATAGCAGATCTACAAGCTCACAACACGTCGCGATGCAACGCGTTGTGAGCTTGTAGATCTGCTATTTTCAAATAGCCTATGTATAAAATAGGGCTAAAGTGGTTCATGTATGTTGTATAATATGATAATTTATATCTGCAAAGTAACAAGTAATTAAAGTTTTCTAATAATTGTAGTGGAGTAGAAGTATAATATTTCCCTCTGAGATGTAGTGGAGTAGCAGTAAAAGTACTGAACATTTTAAATACAGTAAAGTAAAAATACCTCAATACCACCACTGCTGACTGACTGACTGAACCAAAAAAGTCCACTTTCAGAGATGACTTTGAACCTGGCTGGCGCCCCTACTTTGGGCATCATGTCATTATAGGCCACAACGAAAATGTTCTAAATATCTTCAAAAATATCTGAGTGAAAATGTTGTAAAACAGCGTGGTGTAGATGTGTTGTTAGAAGAGGGCTTACTGCTCTCCTAGACGTGGTGTCTGTAGGAAGAGGTTTCTCCTTCATGCAGATCACCCTCAGGTCTTCATCCACTTCCAGGATCCCATATTTATGAGTCTCTGTGTGAGGAGAGACAGACATGATTCTACTGTAAACCATTGGTTCTCTGTGTGAGGAGAGACAGACATGATTCTACTGTAAACCATTGGTTCTCTGTGTGAGGAGAGACAGACATGATTCTACTGTAAACCATTGGTTCTCTGTGTGAGGAGAGACAGACATGATTCTACTGTAAACCATTGGTCTTCCAAACCTTTTCAGCCGAGACAAAAACGTTAAATTTGGTGTCTCCCCCGGACCCAAACTTAGAAAAATCGATTACATACATTTACCACTTAAGTTACCACTATGTAATAGCTTTTTGTAATTAATGCAGGGGTCTTCAACGTTTCCAGGCCAAGGACCCCCTAGCTGAGAGAGAGATGAAGCAGGGACCCCCTACTCTATATTGTATAAAATTGTGTTTCAGATTAAAGTTTTTTTTTTACTTAGTCTGCTCTTTTTTCCCTCTACACCTACAGCCTCTTTGCCAAAAATAGCCGATCTACAAGCTCTCAACGCCTCGCAGCGCGAGGCGTTGAGAGCTTGTAGATCTGCTATTTTCGGCTAATGTTCCCCTCAGAAAAGGAATTCTAGGGTTCAAGTGGTTAATGTAAAAAAACAAAATCCTATCACACAAAGATTTGGCGGACCCCCTATAGTAGCTCTGAGGACCCCCTCATTTTGTTTTTCTTTTCAATTCTTCTTTTTCTTTTTAATTTTGAAAATCTATCTGAAAAATTTTGATTTTAGAAAATGTTTTAAATAATTGTTGTGTTGGTGATTTATTTTTATTTTTATGCAAAACAAAAAAGAGGGACATTTAGAAATGGGACCGGCTCCCGACTTATTGTTTGGGTTGTTTCTACTGTTGGTCACTGGGAGCTGACCAGTACAACCACAGTCTTCTACTGTTGGTCACTGGGAGCTGACCAGTACAACCACAGTCTTCTACGGTTGGTCACTGGGAGCTGACCAGTACAACCACAGTCTTCTACGGTTGGTCACTGGGAGCTGACCAGTACAACCACAGTCTTCTACTGTTGGTCACTGGGAGCTGACCAGTACAACCACAGTCTTCTACTGTTGGTCACTGGGAGCTGACCAGTACAACCACAGTCTTCTACGGTTGGTCACTGGGAGCTGACCAGTACAAGCACTATGTTGAAGTTCTGAGGAAACGTGACAATATCCTCCTGACATATTGAATATCCGAGTGTGGTCCATAAAAATGTCAATAAAACCTTCAGAAGTCTAACAGAGAGCTTTACCTTCATCTTTACACTGGTAAGACAGAAGCAGACAGTTGTCTTCACTCTGTGTCTGCAGCTCACAGAACCTCTCCTTCACCCGCCTCAGACTGAAGTCTTCTCTGAACAGCGTGTCCCTTTGTTTATACACAGAAGAGACCTTTAATCACATCATCAGAGAGAAGCTGAACCCATTGGGACCGGGAACGCATCTGTGTCATTTTAAGATTTCTTTGGCTAATCAAAAATTGCAGATATATTGAAGCTATGAGCTTGTAGATCTGCTATTTTAGAAGAATCTTGAAAATGTGTGCAAATCTTGGAATATATATAATTTTTTTACTGAAATCTTTGCTTCTGGGGGTCCCTGGAACCTCATATTTGCAGATGGGGGTCCGCAGCCAAATACATACTGTTGACATGAAAAGGTTTGAGCACCTCTGATATTATTGCAAATAAAATAATATAAATTTCTTCAAAAAACTGTTAGGATTTAGAAGACATTTGTAGAATCCCCAGAAGCAAAGATTTGAGTTACAAATGTTTGTTTTAAAAACATATATATATATATATATTCAAAGATTTGCACAAATGTTCATGATTTAAACAAAAATAGCAGATCTACAAGCTCATAGCACTTGGTGCCGCGCTATGAGCTTGTATATCTGCTATTTTTTTATAGCCAAAGCAATCCAAAAATGACAGATTATTTTCCGGTCTGAATAGGTTAAGCTTCTGATTTACGATATCATCATCTTTATGGATACCCTCGTATGAAATGTGGTCATTTCATACACACCACACATCAAAGCTGGGTGTTATGTTTATAAATGGACGGTCATAGTAAAACATACCCTCCAATGACGATGACATCATCTTCTATCTCAAAGTGCTTCACAGCCAGCTGCAGACAGGCCACGGCTCCAAGACGCTCCTGAGGGAGTAAGACATGTCTTTCTGTCTTAATGGGTTAACACTGTGTTATGTAATAATGTTCATTGTGGGTGTGGGTGTCATTTAGCTTTGTTCACACACTAACACCCACTGTACGTGAACCACACCCACAATTAATGTTAGTACTTTAACCCATTAAGACCGGGAAAGAAAGGAACTGGTTGGAATAACGTGTACCTTCCACGCGCTACGTCCAACCAGGGAAACTCCCCCCTGTCAGGTGACAAGGTGGTCAGTTGGCTCTCATGCATTGAAGGAGGCATGAGCTCGGCCCTGGCCTCCCTAGGTTGGCAGAGGGAGTGTAGCGCCCAGGATTACATAGTTAATTGGCACTGGGTGTAAAAAATACAAATACAAAATCGTGGGATAAAGATTTTAAGAAATAAATAAATAAATAAAATAAAAGAGCGGGAAAGCATCTGTGTCATTTTTAGATTTCTACATAGCTCATAAAAATATATAAAATAATGGTTATAGCTCAAATCTAAAATGACATAGATGAGTTCCTGGATTGAATGGGTTAAGAATTCCCTCTTTAATTTATATATTCATATATATATATTTTTCATTTTTCAACATAATTTCCCTAAGGGTATTGCATATGGTGAAATTGTGTGTAAGAATAGGGAAGAGGTGATATTTCCCAGACATAGATTAAAAGGGTCATGACGCATCAAGCACAGTCACGCTGACCATGGGGTAATAAACGGGATATGGTCAAGAGAGCGTGGGTGGTAGGACAAATAGGATGGGCCAAAATGCCCTTTATAAACAGTGTTCAGAGAGCAAGTTGTTGAGAGACTTTGCGCGCTGTCGTTAGAGACCTGGGGTCTGTTAGAGTAATCTCACCATATCACCCGAGTTGGGGAATTAGTCTCTGACTTGTGCGAATATGAATTTAGATGCTTAATAATAATAGATGGGGTAGAAAAAAAATCTGCCAAAAACATGCGTGTATTAGACTAAAAGATCTCCCAATGTGATGATGGGTCTTATAAGGGGCCTCACCCTTTATAGCCTATTATTAGGCTGTAGTCAGGCGAGGGAAAGATTGTACGCCTTATACCTCGCTCTGCTTTAAAATAGACAACAGGTAGAAGGAAGGAATCTGGATAATTGGAAGGAACTACCAGAAGGTGATATTTTAGTTATGTCTTGTTTTATCACAGCATGGGAGGGTAAGGGTACCTATGTATTTGAGATCTATTTGGATAGAACTTTAATATTCTCATGTATGTGATATGGATTAATCTGTAACAGCTTAATTGAACATTGTATTCAATTCTACTTACTTTTACCTGAATTTTCTGCTTAAAGCTGTAAGCAATACTATAATACATTTGACATTTCCTGCATTTAAAAGAGACGTTTCACACACACACGCACACGCGCGCACACACACACACACACACACACACACACACACACACACACACACACACACACACACACACACACACACACACACACACACACACACACACACACACACACACACACACACACACACACACACACACACACACACACACACACACACACACACAGCGAACATTTGCAACTCCAATATTTGCTTCTGGGGGGATTCTACAGATATCTATGATTCTACAGATATCTATGATTCTACAGATATCTATGCTATGATATTAGTGGTGCTCAAACTTCTTCATGTCAAGGACCACCCAAAATTATATGTATTTGGCCACGGACAGTATATTATTATTATAATATATACAATACATATAATTATATGTATTTGGCCACGGACAGTATATTATTATTATAATATATACAATACATATAATTATATGTATTTGGCCACGGACAGATGTGCAAACATTTTCAAGATTTTTAAAAAAATAGCAGATTCACAAGCTCATAATAAATAATATAATAAATAAGTTTATTGTCATATCACTTAGTCTATGGGTATTCAAAAGGTAAGATTGAAAAAATAAAAAATAAATGCATATAGTGTGAGAGTTCTGCAGGCTCGCAGCAGATACCAAATATGCAAAAACCAAATACATAAAGTTGAGCATAACTCTTCAGACTGACATACATACAGGTAGGTTCTACGTACAAATATGCAGAACCTACCTTACACAAGTATTATATTAACGTCCAATATACACAACACATAAAGTAGAAACCACTTACAACAACATAGATGTGTTCCACACAGAGGTCAGAGGTCAGTGCATGGACCCAGTGTGATATTAAAGGGAATATAATATAGAATACATAATATATAATAATATAACATATATAGGACTAATATATATAATATTTAGGCTATAGCTATTAGCTCTCATTATGAACACCTGGACACATAATATAATCAGTGGTGGAAAAAGTAGCTACTCACATTTGTTACTTAAGTAAAAGTATCAATACTGCAATGTGGAAATACTCTGTTACAAGTAAAAGTCTGGTATTCAAAATTGACTTGATTATTATTTACTCATTATGCAGAACGTTTTGTATAAAAAGGTAGACTAATCTTTTGAAAATAGCCGATCTACAAGCTCACAATGTGTCGCATTGCGACGCATTGTGAGTTTGTCAATCTGCTATTTTCAAATGGCCAAAATGTATATATGGCTGAAGTGGTTAATGTATGTATTGTAATAATAATCAAAATCTACAAAGTAACTAGTAACTAAAGTTTTCAAATAATAGTGGAGTAAAAGTACAGAAAATTGGAAATACTCCAGCAAAGTAAACATACCTCAAAATTGTACGTAAGTAAATGTGCTTAAGTTACCTTACAACACTGAATATAATGTATAATATATAATATATAATATAATATAATATAATATAATATAATATAATATAATATAATATAATATAATATAATATAATATAATATAATATAATATAATAATATAATATAATATAATATAATATAATATATAGCTATCAGCTCTCATTGGAACAAACAACTATACACACTTTACTGTAGGGTCACAGCTTTCACTGTAACACTACACAACACATAAAGAGTTATAGCTCGACCAGAACCAGAGTTTTAATTCTTGTATCCTGGATAATAGTACACTATAAGTGATGATCTGACTTCTGGTTCTTTCATATTTCACGCTTTAGCTGTTATTTACGGAAATAAATCCAAACCCAAACCTGGACTTCAGCCTCTCCTCTCTGAGGTGTGTCTGTGGTAGGTGTTACATCGGAATTGGTGCCCTATTGAATCCGGTCGCGGTTGCGTTTTTCTGTCTCACATTGAGAAGTATTACACATTTACTTGAGTAAAAGTACAAACGTATTGTTATCAAAATATACTTAAAGTACCAAAATGATGCAGAAGGTTCCATTTCACAAGTTTTCAAAAATAAAAACATCCTTTGAAAATAGCAGATCTACAAGCTCACAACTTTCAATCAAATTGTCAAAGTATACTGTATATAACTGGTTTTATAATAATGATCTAAATCTACAAAGTAACTAGTGGAGAATAAACTTCAAACAACACAAAACAGCCTTTGTTTCAGTGAGTAGTGAAGTACTTTAGTTTATTTTGACTATAGTCAAAATAAAAAGACAAAATAAAAATTATAAAGACGGAGACCTCTCACTGCAGTATGTTGGCTCTATGAGCAGAGCTGTATGTCATATATATATATATATATATATATATATATATATATATATATATATATATATATATATATATATATATATATATATATATATAATATATAATATATAATATATATAGTGTAATGTTGGCTCTATGAGCAGAGCTGTATAATGTTATATATATATGTATATATAATATATAATATATATAGTGTAATGTTGGCTCTATGAGCAGAGCAGTATAATGTTATATATATATATATAATATATAATATATATAGCGTAATGTTGACTCTATGAACAGAGCTGTATAATGTTATATATATATATATATATATATATATATATATATATATATATATATATATATATATATATATATATATATATATATATATATATATATATATATATATATATATATTATATATATATATATATATATATTATATATATATATATAATTATTGTATTATTAATCACGGGAGACGTCGATTAAATGAATTGGAATAAAAACAAATACATGTATGTATTGGGTCTGACTCTGGACAGCATCCTAGTGAACTATCCTACAGTGTGTAATCCCTGGTCGGGGATCATCAATAGGGTGAAAACCACAACGATATATGACAGCCCATTTCAAGAAATAAACTCCTATAGTGTGAAATGCTCAACGATCAGACGACCCCCGAACACTTTAAAAGTCCTACAGTGTGTACCTGCCCTTAGGGATATCCCCCCAACTTTTGGGATGAAGAAAAAATAAAAATAAAAAACCTCCGACATCTACACTTCCTGGAGTACATGGTGCTTTTTTGTACCCAAATAAAGTAACAAAAAACACCAAAAAGTAACAAACCCAGAAAAAAAACTGCACACGCACAGAACGCATGCAAGCGTGCAAACTGCTGGTTTTACTGTAGCAAACAACGTGAGTCAGAAGGGGAAGTGGATACAGGAAACTCTGTTTCCTGTATTGATAAAAAAAAAAAAAAATTGTCATTGACCACAAACTGATGCACAGTCCTTATCGAGTCAATCGACATACTGTTAAAACTTTTAGTTTATCTACACATCACCACAATGTCAACACTAGTATGAACACAACAAAACAATGAACTATGTATGTGTCTTTAATCTGTTCCAGGCCTGGTAAACGCCAACGGTACTATCATCTGGGGCAGTGCAGGACATTGTGGCCTCAGGGTAGATCAAACCCAATCAAACCGGGAACGCATCCATATTTTATACTTTGGGCTATTCAAAAATAGCAGATCTACAAGCTCATAGCGCGGCACTATGAGCTTGTAGATCTGCTATTTTTGAAAAATCTTGAGCATTTTGTGCAAATATTTGAATATATTTTTAAAGGGAACATTTGTAACTCAAATATTTGCTTCTGGGGGGTCCCTGGAACAACACATTTTGAGGTGCGGGTCGGCGGCTAAATACATATCATTTTGGGGGTTCTTGACATTAAAAAGTTTGAGCACCACTGGTATAGAAACGTACGTTGTTGTTTTTTTAAACTGTAGGATTTAGAAGACATTTAGAATACCCCAGAAGCAAAGATGTGTTTAAAAAAAAAACGTAAAAATATATAGTCAAAGATTTGCAAAGATTTTTTCAAAAATAGTAGATTTACAAGCTCATATATCTGAGCAAAGGTTAAAATGTCATTTAGATAGTTGTTTAGACAGATGATAGGTTCATTGTTTTCCTGGTATCCTATAGTTTCAATGTACAGATTATTATGTTTGATATTATATTGTTTAGACTGATGCTATAGGTTCATTGTTTACCTGTGTGTGATCCTAGTTTACTGAGACACTACACTGTCTCTCTACATTCTATGTATTTGTGTTTACCTTGTTTACTGTAAGACACTCTGGATAAAGAGCGTCTGATAAATGACTGCATTGTACATTGGAATAGATTAGTGTCTTGATCAAGGTCTCAGGACCAGAGGAAGTTAAAACATCTTCCTCAAAACTTAAAACTTTTGAGGAAGATGAAACAAAGTTTTTAAGTTGACGCGTGCATTTTGTGGTAAAGAGTCTATTGGTTATTCTGCACTGTGTGCATATTATAAGGTGTGTCTAAAACAGTAGTTAGAGTCAGACCCGAACAGACGACAGATCAGAGAGCAACAGTGAAGACCAATGTAGAACCACACAGGACAAAGAGACAAAGTGAGAAGGTAACTTTTCAACACATTTAGAAACAATGCATAATTTAAGTAAATGATAACATATAAGGTACTTCTATTAAGTTGAGTTACTTTGTTTTGTCGTTCCTTAAGATGTCTGACCTGCCACTCAGACCAAGGAGGGCGAGGCACGATGGAGGAGTGAGAGAGGAGGACAGAGTTGTGGAGGAGGAAGACGAGGATGAGGAAGATGACACGGTCTACGTCAACGCAGCCAGTGTCAGAGACCAAGGCTCCGGTTCTCAGGGGGCGACAGGAGCTCAAGGTACACTCTTCCAGTGGTGGATAAAGTACTCAAATGTTTTACTTAAGTAAAAGTATCAATACTGCAATGTAGAAGTACTCTGTTACAAGTAAAAGTACAAAAGTATTGGTATCAAAATGTACTTAAAGTACCAAAAGTAAAAGTACTAAAATGTTTGAAAATAGCAGATCTACAAGCTCACAACGCGTCGCGATGCGACGCGTTGTGAGCTTGTAGATCGGCTATTTTCAAATCGCCTATAGGTATAAAATAGGACTGGTTAATGTATGCTTGTCTGCAAAGTAACTAGTAACTAAAGTTTTCAAATAATTGTAGTGGAGTAAAGTACAATATTTTCCTCTGAGTTGTAGTGGAGTAGAAGTATTGGAAATTGTAAATACTCAAGTAAAGCACAAATACCTCAAAATTGTACTTAAGTACAGTACTTAAGTAAATGCTACTGTATCCATACGGCAGGACATGCTGGGGTGTGACGATGTTATCGTAACCTTGCTAAACTAATGGCCTAAGTTATTTTTTATTTTATTTTGACCTAAGTCAGCTCCTCATGACACTGGCCACCTCTGGTAAAATCACCTATCTCCTAATTGAAAAGGATAATGCTGTTCCCTCCCCTTTTAGTATAATGGTCTATCTCCTTAGTGGGACTTGGGCCAAAATAGGCCATTTGTTGGGCCTAAGTCACATGGTTTTGTGACTTAGGCCAAAAAATTGCGAAATGATTTTGACTTCAAATGATTTTAAGTCAGGTTTAATCCTATTTAAACCCATTTAAATCTCTTATGTTACATAACTGACAGGCCTATTATATGTTAATAGTCATAAGTTGTTATATTGTAAACATTTTGGGTGAAATGATTAAGAAATATCATATAGTTTTGTTTTGGATCAGTTGTTTATTTTTTCTGAAAAACTTACGTATAGGCCATTAGTTTAGCAAGGTGACGTTATGATAAACAAACCTCAGCTTGTTTATTGTTTGCAGCAAAAGACTAAAAATACAAGAAACAACAGAAAAGGCCATTTAAAAAAGTTAATATTTTAATTTGCATTTATTAAGGAACTCTGGTATTTGAAATGTTAAAGACCTGTGTTTTATGTTGTGTAATATTTAAGGTTTTGCCTTTTCTGTGAAACACAATCAACACGTATTGCAATACGTAGCGTATCATATCCTATGAGATCAACCATTTTTTTTGCAATGCCTCACACACACACACACACACACACACACACACACACACACACACACACACACACACACACACACACACACACACACACACACACACACACACACACACACAGATCTGACGTTCATAGTGACACATCACTATGCAAAACAAAAAAAAACTAAAAACGGAAGTCTCGCTAGACGAGATTTCAATCTCGTGAACTTCCTTTTTTTGGGTTAGGGTTGCATAGTGTTCTGTCACTATGAACGTCAGATCTAAAAAATAAAATAAATAAAAAGCTATTAAAATACGCGATCTAGCACAAGGCCTATTGGCACACGTTTTAAGCTGTGGCGGACCCGGGCTGGAGTTATGAAATTATTCTACTGTACCATTCATCCTAGGATATCATAAATCATAGAAAAGTTAAGAAAACCGTGGTGCAAAATTCCCCTTTAACTATATAATAATATTCACTGCACTAGCTGCACTAAAGACTAGCTGTAGCCCTCATTCAATACCATTTTGATTATGCTTGACCTCTTGGTTCTCCAACATCTCTACGTCACTGACAACTAAGCTTCAGTCCTCTCAAAATAAACTGATTCGACTAGTACTCGGCCTTAAGCCTATATGACCCACCTAATTCCAACACACTTTGCTAGTCTGGGATGACTCAGGATAGAAGACAGGGTTAAGTTTAGTCTGGGATGACTCAGGATAGAAGACAGGGTTAAGTTTAGTCTAGGATGACTCAGGATAGAGGACAGGGTTAAGTTTAGTCTAGGATGACTCAGGATAGAAGACAGGGTTAAGTTTAGTCTAGGATGACTCAGGATAGAGGACAGGGTTAAGTTTAGTCTAGGATGACTCAGGATAGAGGACAGGGTTAAGTTTAGTCTAGGATGACTCACGGTGCGTTTTAACAGCGGGCGATTCAGGATAGTATTTTCCGGAAGTGCATTATATGTCTATGAGAGCCGGCAACTACTGGCGATAGGGCGAAGTGGGCGGGGGGGCGATGAAAGATGGATTTTCTTTATCTTTTGGACGATGTCGCCCGGCGATCGCCCGAGAGTCGCCCGCTGTTAAAACGTACTGTCAGGGTAGATTTGGGTTGTATTTGTTGATGACATGGATTAAATGTGTTAATATATTCTATACTCTGAGTCTTTTTTACTAATACATTATTCAATCAATCAAATTCCTTCTAAATGAAACATTAAATGTGGTCATATTAAATAAAGTGTAAGTGTATTGTACTGATATCCTCCAGGTGTCCAGAGAGAACTGGTCATCCAGAAAGCCATCGTCACAGCGTGTGCAGTCTGTCTGCTGCTGCTCTGTGTTCTAGGAGCATTGAGAACCACACACAAGGCCATGGACTGTGAGTATCAGCTGGTCAACTGTTAAATGACAGTAAAGTGACAATTTAAGGACTTTTAAGACCTTTTTAATACCTAGAAAACACGAGAAAATAACAAAATAATATTACTGTGTTAAAAGTAATCAAGAAACTATACTATCAAATAATATAAGAAAGAGGCAGAAATTGTGAAAATTGCCTACAAGCTCACAACGCCCCGCAATATTTATCTGTGGAACCGAGTCAAACTAAATGTAATGCCTCAACTCCTACCATTCCAAGTGCTTGTCAGGACGGGGGGTCCGTAGTTCAAATATAATTATTTTGTGGGGTCCACAGTTCAAATATGATTATTTTGGGGGTTGCGGCCTGAATAGGTTGAGACCCACACTGGTCTAGTAGACTATTATACAGGTTGAGATCTATTCACATTCACAAACACACCTGATCAGGAACACTGAGGTTTCTTGTTTGCAACAACAACTGTGTTTATGATCACATTTTGATCTTTGCAGATCGTTCAGAATTTGAACAACTGCAGGCCAACTACACCAACCTGATCCTGGAGAGAGATCAGCTGCAAAGTGAAGTAAACCAGCTAAAGGAAGCAGGTGAGAGAGATTACAAACCTTTTTGAATCAATATTAATTAGTGGATTATGAATGCCATTGTTATCATGGCCTCAGTATTATATTGGGGGAAAAAACTGTCTGTGTCAGCATTGCTCTATATGGTGACTCCCTACAATGCGTGTGTGTGTGTGTGTGTGTGTGTGTGTGTGTGTGTGTGTGTGTGTGTGTGTGTGTGTGTGTGTGTGTGTGTGTGTGTGTGTGTGTGTGTGTGTGTGTGTGTGTGTGTGTGTGTGTGTGTGTGTGTGACTCCTGTTCTGTCAAGTTGAGACACAAGGGGGCAGTGTTTAGCTCTATAAGCAGCAGAGTTCTGGTGAAAACAGAGAGGATTGCCAGTGGCATTTATAGTTCATTAAAGGTAGGGTAAGTGATATTTTTTGGTTAAAACAAAAAGTATTTTTTTAAAAGGTTAAAATACTATATTCTGATAGTAATCATTGCTATAGAGTGTTTTTTCAGTAACAGATGTCTCCCTGTCTCTCCAGCTCTTTAATAAACAGAAAATACATTTTTCGGTAGGTGTCAAAATCTCAGCCAATCAGGAGAAAGTACCCATTTTTAAGCTTAATTTGTATAGTTTTCAGTTCAAATTTTGCATGCTCATTTCTTAGTGTCATCACTTCCAATTTCACTTGTTTAATCTGTGTCCTGATTGAGTTCTCTGTCCTGGTTGGATAAAATTGGAAATGAAACTACAAAAAAAAAAAAATACATTTTCTGTTTTATAAAGAGCTGGAGAGACATGGAGACTCCTTACATGGACAGGACACCCTATAGTAACGAGTACTATCAGAACATATACCCATTTTGCAATTATTTGAAACTTTGCAAATCACTTACACTACCTTTAAATACTAGTTAAACATACAGTGCAGACCACATGAAGAAACTATATTTATATAATAAATACATGTGTTTACCTTCCAATACATTACCGACTGCTATTATTTCAACTTCTCTGTTTTAGAATTGATAAATCAGTGCATTGGAATCCATGAATAAAACCTATATTTGATGTTTAGTCATGTCGTGTCCCAGTGGATGGAAGAAGTTTGGAGACAGATGGTATTTCATGTCTACTGAGGAGAAAAGCTGGGAGGACAGCAGACAAGACTGTCTGAAGATGGGAGCTGATCTTGTGGTCATTAACAGTACAGAAGAACAGGTGTGTGTGTGTGTGTGTGTGTGTGTGTGTGTGTGTGTGTGTGTGTGTGTGTGTGTGTGTGTGTGTGTGTGTGTGTGTGTGTGTGTGTGTGTGTGTGTGTGTGTGTGTGTTCATTCATTACAAAACGTGGGTTATTTGTTTGTTTGTTTTAATTAAAAACGGAAAAATAGCTACAAGCTCATAACATGTCATTGTGATCAGCTCTGTTCATTAGTTGTAAGATTAGGTCATTTATAGAGGACTAAAGTGAAGTAAATGTGTCAATCATCCACATAAACACACATGATTCCATGAAACACTAAAGCTATGAATAAATTAATGATGATTCAATCATGTACAAAAATCTTCAGGTATTCATCAGAGGATTGAACCAGGGTGATCGTTATCCATCATGGGTTGGTCTGAAGAAGACGGGTGACAACTGGATCTGGGTGAATGGAATACCAGCAACAGCACAGTGAGACATTTTACATGTTTAATTATTGTAAAATTCAATACATGTTGTTTATCAACTGTGTGTGTGCGTGTGAGTGACAGTGATGTAAAGTAACTAAGTACATTTACTCAAGTACTGTATACAATTTGTGGGTATTTTTACTTTACTGGAATATTTCCAATTTTCAGTACTTTTACTTCTACTACATCTCAGAGGCAAATATTGTACTTTTACTCCACTACAATTATTTGAAAACTTTAGTTACTTTGCAGATATAAATCATTACATTATAAAACATTCATTAACCACGTTGGCCCTATTCTATATCTGCTATTTGAAAATAGCAGATCTACAAGCTCACAGTGAGCTTGTAGATCTGCTATTTTCAAACTTTTTTAGTACTTTTACTTTTGGTACTTTAAGTACATTTTGATACCAATACTTTTGTACTTTTACTCAAGTAAATTGTTTATTCTAGACTTTTACCTTTAAGGGCGCGCTCCCACCACACTTTTCTTTTACCTCTGGGGCGGAATCTGCCAATGCTTTGTCAATGCAAATGCGTGGATTCATGGTCTTCCCAAGAATCCACGCATTTGCATCTTGGCAGATTCCGCCCCAGAGGTAAAAGAAAAGTGCGGTGGGAGCGCGCCCTAACTGAGTATTTCTACAATGAAGTATTGATACTTTTACTTAAGTAAGAAAAGTGAGTACTTTTTCCACCACTGGTGAGTGACTGACTGAGTGAATGTGATTCATACATCATGGTGTTTATTCTGCAGGTACTGGGGCAGTGGAGAGCCTGATAACAGTGGCAACTGTGGAGCATACTCTCACAGCTTTGGAGGATGTTCTGCTGGGCCCTGTACAGCCACAGTCAAGTGGATCTGTGAGAAGTGATGTTTCTCTTAAAGGAGCACTTCACCCATTTTCCACCTTATTTTCATAATTGGTCCTCACTAATGCTCATGATAAAACGGCTTCATTTCTGTTCTACTCACTCTGTGTCTCAGAGGAGGGGCTGTGGACACTTCAGAAACCCGCCTACCAGTGACATCATCAGTAGGCAGGTTTGGTCATTTCAAACAAGATTTAATTTAAAAATAAATACAAATACATGCATTTTTTTTGTTGTAGCTTCTATTTCAGCATGTTTACTTTCCAGGAAGAGAAAGGCTGTAGTTTCTATTAGCTTGGAATCCCCATCGATGATGTCACTGGTAGGCAGGTTTGTGAACTGAACAGAAGTGTGACAGAGTGAGTAGACAGGAACGGTGCCATTGTGATTGATAAGCATTAGTGAGGACCAATTATAAGATATTGTCTGATCCCATAGCCCGAAGGGAAGGGGGGCCTTTGGCTGAGACTGTGATTGGTTGAGCCAAAAGAAACATGCATGGCCCCGTTTCTGAGCTAAGCTTAGCAAAAAACAAAAGTTAGCAATAAAGCCATTTCATGAGGTCTTTGACACAATGTTTCAATAAATGTAATTACAGTATGGTTTGTACCATGTGTGCAAAAACTACATGGGGTACAGTTATTGGCATCACTGCTCCCCCTGCTGGCAGAGGCTTAAACCTGTCCTAATGCCGTCCATCCCTGAGGACACACCAATACAAATACTCACTGTTCATGTTACTCCCACAGTGTGCACCCATTTGGTTACATTTGCACACTGTGGGAGTAACAAATGGATACATTATTATAAGTGATATTTTTGTTTTTGTTTTGTTAAAAAGGTTAAAGTACTATATTGTGATAGTAATCATTGCTACAGAGTGTTTGTTGGGTCACAGGTGTCTCTCCAGCTCTTTAGTAAACACAATATATAGTAAATGTTCAGGTAGGTGACAACATTTAAGCCAATCAGGAGAGAGCTCTGAAAATGCATTTTCTGTTTAATAAAGAGCTGGACAGACATGGAGACTCCTTTTACTGAACAAACACTCTATAGTAATGATTAATATCACAATATAGAGCTATTTAACACTTATTTTAACCAAAGTAAATCACTTACTCTACCTTTAACACTGAGTATTTAAAAAAAAAAGAGTTTGTTATACCATTTAAAAACTGTTAATATTTCATTATGTAAATATGTTTAAAATGTCCAAATATAATATAATATTTTAATGTTATATAGAGTCTGGAACTACACCTCCCGAAAGCCGAGAAAGGAAGACGTCATCTGTTCTTCATTTCTGTTCACGAAAATATATTTGAAATTTTCAGATATATTTTCGTGAACAGAAATGAAGAACAGATGACGGCTTCCTTTCTCGGCTTTCGGGAGGTGTAGTTCCAGACTCTATATAACATTCAGGAGGTGTAGTTCCAGACTCTATATAACATTCAGGAGGTGTAGTTCCAGACTCTATATAACATTCAGGAGGTGTAGTTCCAGACTCTATATAACATTCAGGAGGTGTAGTTCCAGACTCTATATAACATTCAGGAGGTGTAGTTCCAGACTCTATATAACATTCAGGAGGTGTAGTTCCAGACTCTATATAACATTCAGGAGGTGTAGTTCCAGACTCTATATAACATTCAGGAGGTGTAGTTCCAGACTCTATATAACATTCAGGAGGTGTAGTTCTAGACTCTATATAACATTCAGGAGATGTAGTTCCAGACTCTATATAACATTCAGGAGGCATAGTTCCAGACTCATGACTATAGTAGTAAAAGTAGTAGTACTTACTTGTGTGCATTTTTATTCATCTCTGCTGTATTATTTTTTTTGGGGGGGGGGGGGGGGGGGAACAAACGTCATTATTTGTATGCTTGCACTGGCTAATAATAATAAAGAAAAAATCTAATAAAAAGTTAAGCTTCAACGTTATTGTCATGTGTGTTAATACTTGTGTTGTGGCTCTCTGTCCCTTAACATAACAATGTAACACTATAGAGAGGGTCTCTCTGGTACCTGGAGAATTAGTAACATTTAATTCAATACCTTAACTTTTTTACTGCCATGGACGCGTTTGAAAAGAAAATAACGTTTTTCACACAGAACCAGGAGATAACAGGATCCAAAGATTTGCTGCTCCATTCACTTCCTGGTTAAAGTATTTGGGAAATATTCTGTATCTCGGCTCCTGTGTTTAACTAGGTATTTTTTTCAAAACATGCTATTTTCAACTTGCCGTAACTATGGAACGGATTACCATCATTACCACAATTTTTTCCCCTCCAAATTCTATGAGACCCCTGTGTGTGTAATGAGGGGATCAACGTACAGACAGCGTTCACAGACAATATTCCATGATTTTTCAAAGGTAGGTAAAAACACCAGTTTTCTCTGGCACTGGGGTGACACTATTACAGTTTTACTCTGGCAGTTAAAGAGTTAAGGGCCGTTCAGCAGCACTATAACTAACTTTATGTATTTGTTCATATCAAGCTCCGTAGACGTCCGCTCATACATCCTATTTAAGTGTTCTATGTGTCTGTGTGTGAGCGTCTGGTGCACAGCCCTTTACATTGAATTGTATTATGAAACAGTATATAAATGATTGTGTGAATGTATATTAAAACATCAAAGCCCATAAAGTCTCTCCTCGACTCCTCAGTAGAATCTTTTGAGGGAGACGGAGTGGGGGGGGGGGGGGGGGGGGACCACTGGATCATTTGATGACCAAGCGGACCGGTAGGCTAGCGGTTCCGATAGGAGACACAAAGGAGACTCTTTGTGTCTCCTACCGGAACCGCTGCCGGTCATCAAATGATTGTCTTAGGAATGAGACAAAAACTAAAACAATATCCATGAATTCAAGTCTCCATGAGGTGAACTATCCCTTTAACCCATTAAGACCTGAAGCCCATTCTACATGTCTCCTAAATCCCAACAGTATAATGACAAACCTATGTTTTCTATATCAGTGATGCTCAATCTTTTTCATGTCAAGGACCCCCAAAATGATATCTATTTGGCCGCGGACCCCCAAAATATTTTGTTCCAGGGACCCCCCAGAAGCAAAGATTTTAGTTAAAAAATGTCCGCTTTAGAAATATACATATTCAAAGATTTGTACACATTTTCACGATTTTTCAAAAATAGCAGATCTACAAGCTCGTAGCGCGGCACTCGGTGCCGCGCTACGAGCTTGCAGATCTGCTATTTTTGAATAGCCCAAAGTGTAAAATAATGCTTTTTAGCTCAAATCTAAAAATAACACAGATGCGTTCACAAAAAACAACACGATCGTATACAATATGTAGTGGGGGGGGGGGGGGGGGGGCTTCATCTCTCTCTCAGCTAAAGGGTCTTAGCCTGAACAAACTGCTCTACAGGGCTGTCACCATTACTAATGTAAGATGACGATTAATTGTCACTCAAATAATCACGATTAATGATTTAATTGTGTTTTTTAGCCAGTGAACGTTGGAACATATGAAGCCTTTTAAGGCTTTGTAATAATAAAAAAAATCTGATCTGCTATTTCTGCTCTTTCTGCTCTTTTTTTATACTTGAAAATGTGTGAAACGATTGTGACGATGATGCAACAATAATTGCGATTACTTTGCTTAGTTTGGTGAAGATAAGAGATGCCTCTGAGCAAATGTCCCATGTTTTCCAAGGAGTCTTGTTTTGCCTTTAGGCGGATACAGTATCGCAATCAGTGAAGGCATAAAAGAACAGTATGTCTTTCTTTGGTCTTTACTGGTCCAATACAGCGGTACAGGTCATTGTACACCAATCCACCTTTAGGCTCTGACCACGCCCACATGCAACCCACAGCTGCTGGAGACCGAGGTCCTGAAGTGAGGGAAACATGCTTAGTCCTATGACAACAATGTCAGTGTCATTGGCTTTGATCACAATGGCTTTGCTACCCTCCTCTGTGGCCTGCCTGGCATGTACAAAGATCAGAGTATTGTCTTCCTCATGGAAACATTAGTCCAGACTAACCAGACTGCTTTCATTGTTACTATAGCTAATTGACCGGGGCTGTTAGACAGCATTTGGGACACTGATAAGCTATACTAGTATCACTACAGTGTTAGTCAAACGGTCACGGTGCGAGGCAGAGAGGTGTAGGAGCCAAGCGCAGACAGTGAAGCGGAGACGGAACGATTCAGATGCAGGGGGGTTTATTAATTAAACAGGGAATATAAAGACAACACTAGGTAACTGACTGAACACAGTAACAACATTAACCAACCAACACAGACTGTAAACAGAGGGGCATATAAATTGTAAGACCGTCCAGCTGGAGCGGCTGGAGCGGCCTAATCCCAGATAGGAGGTCCCTGGCTCTCAGGGACCCTTTGAACAAGAACAGAGTTCAATTCTCATACTAACCGAGGGCGTGGTGGTGTCCTTCAAAAGAAACCCCTAGTCTATTTATCTTTATAACACTAACTCAGAAAATGAGGCTTTTTGGAAGATTAAAAGCTTCCCTTTATTTGCTCAGTTGTGGGATTACAGATGTGTATTTTAACAATACAAAATACAAATACAAAATACCAATAGAAATGAAATCTAGTAATGTTTCATGTCTGTCTGGTCAGATTACAAATGCCTTAATTTAGGCTTGTCCTAAACTAATTTAGAATTTAGATTAAAAAGAGGAGGTTCCATTTAGATCTCATTCAGCCTGAAATACAGGCTAGTCTAAATTTGGTAATTCCAAAAATGTCCTTAAAGTAGCACTAAATAGGTTTAATCTCAAAATAGAGAAATTTACCCTTTTTGATTTAATTAATTGTTTAAGTAATATTTTACCTTCCTAATTTAAGTAATGTTTTACCTTCCTCCATGTGGAGCCATGACTGTTTAACATCTGAGCAAGGTGCAAGAGAAGAAGCCCCAAAAACCTAAGAGCCCAAGGGGCCCAAAGGACCCCCAACAGCCGTCCGTGTCCAAAACCTCCCAAGTCTCCCTCAGCCTCTGTCTCCCCAGCCTCTCTACTGATGCTCTTGTGAGAGTCCCTTATACAGTAGTGCGGTCTAAAGGAAGCTCTCCAGACATCAGTGTGTGTATGTGTGTGCACGTAGGTGTGTGCACGAAGGCGTGATTCTCAGAAGTCAGACGCCTTGGTGATTCTTAGAAAATGTAAGAAGTCAGTGTGTGTGTATGTGTGTGTGTGTGTATGTGTGTGTATGTGTGTGTGTGTGTGTGTATGTGTGTATATGTGTGACTTGTCCAACAGCCACCCACATACACAAAAAAACACTTACTTTGCACCTTGCACGACATTATCAGCATTGCCATATATGGGCATACTGAGGGGTTAAATGTCCCCCAAAATGTGTCTTATACCTGAGCATAATTCCGTAAATGCAATTATACTGCATATTATCAGCAATTATATATGATTAAATTGCATGTAACATTTGGTTATTTTGGATTTTAGAAAATGTTTTAAATAATAGTTTTGTCGGTGATTTTTTTTTTTTTAAATGCAAAACAAAAAAGAGGGACATTTAGAAATGGGACCGGCTCCCGACTTATTGTTTAGGTTGTTTCTACGATTGGTCACTGGGAGCTGACCAGTACAAGCACAGTCTTCTACGGTTGGTCACTGGGAGCTGACCAGTACCACCACTATGTTGAAGTTCTGAGGAAACGTGACAATATCCTCCTGACATATTGAATATCCGAGTGTGGTCCATAAAAATGTCAATAGAACATTCAGAAGTCTAACAGAGAGCTTTACCTTCATCTTTACACTGGTAAGACAGAAGCAGACAGTTGTCTTCACTCTGTGTCTGCAGCTCACAGAACCTCTCCTTCACCCGCCTCAGGCTCAGACTGAAGTCTTCTCTGAACAGCGTGTCCCTCTGTTTATACACAGAAGAGACCTTAAAGGTGGACATACACTACGAGATAATCGGGCTAAAAAACAACCCTCACGAGTATCGGGGGGGCGTGTCTACCCCAGCCTAGATCGGGGGCGAAACTCGGGCATAAACATCGTCTAGTGTGAGGGTTCAAAGATCCAATCTGAACCCTCCCGAGTTGCTCACAAGACGATCGGGGCCACTCCGATCACGTTCAAAATAGTTTGATATTTCGAGTGAAAACCCCTCCCCTCGGGTGAACCCCCCCTCCCCCCTTTTTTGACTTCATCAAAATCATTTAAAAAAATGTTTGATATTTATCTGTATCGCTACTGTATGGAACACCTGGCGCGGGTCGGACCGAGAGAAACCCGCAATGCCACACACACACACACACACACACACACACACACACACACACACGTTGTTTATGTAGGATGGACAATCATGTGTGCAGCTGCGGTGGATCCATGTTTTATATTAAAATACATTATTTTGATAATGATTTTCATTTTAAAATATGGACTGACAGTCCTATAATGTCCATAGAGAATATATCCCCACCTGAAAGATGCTTATTAAACTTTATAACTTGCCTGGTACCATGCATGCTTCATCTTGCCGTCTAAAATTATATTCCTTGGCTTGCAAACAGCCAAAACGTGTGTAGCCGATGAAACACAACGGCTTTGCAGTTTGCATTGATGACACCAGGTATAAGAAACTCATGAGCACACTGGCCAATACAAACTAATAGGCGAGTGCGCTCTGGTGCGCAATTTCCGAACGCACTGCTGCTGTCCAATGTGTCCAAATTCATCTTTAAATGCCCTGTTTTCAGCACTGTCACATATCTTTTACACATATCTTTTATACTGTTTATACCAGGAGTCTTCAACGTTTTCAGGCCAAGGACCCGTTTTCAGAAGCAGGGACCCCCTCTATATTGTATAAAATTGTGTTTCAGATTAAACTTTTTTTGTTTACTTGGTCTGCTCTTTTTCCCCCTCTACACCTATATATCTCTTTGCCAAAAATAGCCGATCTACACAACGCCTCGCAGGGCGTTGTGAGCTTGTAGATCTGCTATTTTTGGCTAAAGTTCTCCTCAGAAAAGGGATGCCAGGGTTCAAGTGGTTAAGGAAAAAAAAAAAAAAGATAACACACAAAGATTTGGCGGACCCCCTGTAGTAACTCTGAGGACCCCCTAGGGGTCCCGGACCCCCTGTTGAAGACCCCTGCATTATACTTTTGGATAGTGTCATTTCTCTTGTTAACTAGCAGATTAATGTTTAGCGATCTCAAGCAGTCTGTCTCTCTCACAGCTGCAATCCATCCAGTAACGACCAATTTATGCTTCGACGTACAACATGGATGTGCATGGTGGGAAAAGTACTCAGATGTTTTACCTAAGTAAAAGTATCAATACTCGGTTACAAATACAAGTCCGGAATTCAAAATTTAGTAAAAGCACAAAAGTATTAGTATCAAAATGTACTTAAAGTACCAAAAGTAAAAGTACTAATATTTGAAAATAGCAGATCTACAAGCTCACAATGTGTTGCATGCGATGCAAAGTATCAATACTCGGTTACAAATACAAGTCCGGAATTCAAAATTGAGTAAAAGCACAAAAGTATTAGTATCAAAATGTACTTAAAGTACCAAAAGTAAAAGTACTAATATTTGAAAATAGCAGATCTACAAGCTCACAATGTGTTGCATGCGATGCATTGTGAGCTTGTAGATCGGCTATTTTCAAATAGCCTATGTAGGCCTATAAAATAGGGCTAAAGTGGTTTTATGATATAATAATTGATAATAGCAAAGTAACTAGTAACTAAAGTTTTCAAATGATTGTAGTGGAGTAAAAGTACAATATTTGCCGTTGGGGTGTAGAAGTAATACAATAGCACTGAAAATTGGCAATACTCCAGTAAAGTAAAAATACCTAAAAATTGTACTTAAGTGCAGTACTTGAGTAGGCCTACATGTACTTTGTTACTTTATGACAACGGTGTTGCGCCCCGAATATATTCAATCTGCGCTGCAGTGTGAGCTTGTGGATTTGCAAAGCGATCCTGATGAATCATGCTTGATAATGTGACGTTGTAGCCTACGTCTGGCATTGCGGGGTATAATGAGAATACAAGTAAAATCATTCAAATTATTGAATGATTATGATGAGGACGGTAGGCTTTGCTACATGGTCAGTCTTGGAGGTGGGGGGGGGGGGGGGGGGGACCGCTCGTTTACGGTTTATTATGCCACCTAATAGCTTACATTTTGATTCATTCTCTGTGAGAGTATCACAAATGTGTGCCAAATATAAGGCGTTCTGTCTTGACTGTTGGAGTTCCAGTACATTTGTTAACTATCCATTTCTTAAATTAGCCTTTCATTATGTTCTGGCCCGCCATCTAATGCTTTAGAAAAAAAACTTTCATGTTGGTGCACCTTCATAGTTCTTAAATCCATGAATTTTGCTAAATGTTGGCAATGACTTGGATGTGTACACTGACACTGTGTCGTCATTCGTCAGCTACTGTGAGGAAGCGTGTGTTCCGACTCGGACCAGGGTCAGTTACAATAATGACAAACCCTGGTTCACAGCCCAGCTCAGAAGGCTGAGGTTGGAGAAGGAGGATGCGTGGCGGAGGGGAGACAAGAACAGGTTTAGAGACGCCAGGTACAAGTTTGAGGCAGCTGTTAAGAAGGCAAAACATCGCTACTCTGAGAAACTGCAACAACAATTCTCAGATGGTAACGCTGCCTCTGTCTGGAAGGGTCTAAAACAAATAACCAACTATAAACCAAAACCCCCTCAGGTCATGGATAACACTCTACTGGCTAATGAGCTGAACAAGTTTTACTGCAGATTCGAACAACAGTCTGCCCCCTCTGCTCCTGCCCCCCCTCCCCCCCTCTCCCCAACCTCCTCTGCCCGCCCATACCTCTCTGTCTCAGAGAGAGAGGTGAACCGCCTGTTCAAGAGACAGAACCCCCGGAAGGCGGCCGGACCGGACGCTGTCTCACCCTCCATCTTGAAGTTCTGTGCTGACCAGCTGTCCCCTGTGTTCAGTAACATCTTCAACTCCTCCCTGGAGCGCTGTCAGGTACCAGCCTGCTTCAAGACCTCCACCATCATCCCTGTCCCCAAAAAGCCGAGGATCACAGGCCTTAATGACTACAGACCCGTTGCCCTGACCTCTGTAGTTATGAAGGTCTTTGAACGCCTCGTCCTTGCCCACCTGAAGTCCATCACAGACCCTCTCCTAGACCCCCTGCAGTTTGCGTATAGAACCAACAGGTCCGTGGAAGACGCGGTCAACATGGCTCTACACTACGTCCTGAAACATCTGGACACTGATGGGACCTACGCCAGAATCCTGTTTGTGGACTTCAGTTCGGCGTTCAACACCATCTTGCCATCCATACTGGAATGTGGGCTCTCTGCGCTGCAGGTGCCTGACAACACCTGCAGGTGGATCACGGACTTCCTGTCCAACAGGACTCAGCGGGTGAAGCTCGGGAAGTCCATCTCCGAGCTGATGACTATTAGCACCGGTTCCCCGCAGGGCTGTGTCCTGTCTCCCCTTCTGTTTTCCCTCTACACCAACTGCTGCACCTCCAGCCACCAGTCGGTCAAGCTCCTTAAGTTCGCGGACGATACCACCCTGGTAGGACTCATCTCCAGGGGGGATGAATCTGCTTACAGGAGTGAGATCGACTTGGTGGTCTCCTGGTGCAGCCGGAATAACTTGGAGCTAAATGCTCTTAAGACGGTGGAGCTGATCGTGGACTTCAGGAGGAACCCGCCCCCTCCGTCTCCAATCATACTGGGAGGCACTCCAGTCGCCACAGTGGAGTCATGCCGCTTCCTTGGGGTGACAGTCTCTCGGGACCTGAAGTGGGGGCCCAACATCGACGCCCTCACTAAAAAAGCCCAGAAAAGACTGTTTTTCCTGAGGCAGCTCAGGAAACTCCACTTCCCAAGGTCCATGCTGGTGAACTTTTATACAGCCATCATCGAGTCCATTGTCACCTTCGCCATCATCATCTGGTTCCCCGCTGCAGCGGCCAAGGACAAGGCCAAGCTGCAGCGGGTGATACGCTCGGCGGAGAGGGTGATTGGCTGCCCTTTGCCCCCCCTGGAGGCCCTGTTTAAAAGTAGGGCTTTGGGGAGGGCCAGGAAGATCATGGCTGACCCCACACACCCAGGACATGGTCTCTTTGCCCCGCTCCCCTCAGGCAGGAGGTTGCGGTCACCAAAGACTGTGAAGGCACGACACTCACACAGCTTTTTCCCCACGGCCATCCGGCTACTGAATGCTGCTGGTCCCCCCCCCCCCCCCCCCCTGTCCTTACCTGACCTCAGAGACTGTCCTAACTGAACACTTGATCTTTTTGGCACTTTTTGGCACTTCTCATATTTATTTGTATTTATTACTTGTTGTTGCACTATGATGTGGTTTGCACTGTCTTGTCCTGTCTTGCACCAGTCCTGTTGTAAACTGCGCTCCACTGCATCAAACCAAATTCCTGACATGTCTACATGTCATGGCAATAAAGTCATCTGATTCTGATTCTGATAAATGTTGCAAGGGAAGTCTCTGTGCCAGCCAGGATTATTTTGTTCTTCGTCGCACAATGGTTTCGAGTGGTTAACATTATGCGATATTAGCTGTAGAATACAACTCTCGCAGACGTATTTATGATTCTGACGTTTTCAATCTACGAGAGTTGTAGGGTTCACCCCCATGGACACAGGGACTTTCTGCACTATGCCCCGTAGACACTCCAAACATGTACAAATTGAAAATAAAGGTGCTTACCCCCACGCAGCAAATGTTAACTATCGCTACGGGGTAGTAGTTTAATGTAATAATCCATATCTTTCAATAAAGAAGTGTTTAATGCCGTCTGTGGCTGATTCTGTCGGAAGTTCCCAATGGGCGGTAGTGACGCGCCCATCTGGTGAAACACGGAATTACACTCAATGTAAACAGGAATTAAGCGAGGGTGAAAAAATGGCATTCGGCCATAGACGGCATTAAAACACTTCTTTATTGAAAGATATGGATTATTACATTAAACTACTACCCCGTAGCGAGAGTTAACATTTGGGGCGTGGGAATAAGCACCTTTATTTTTAATTTGTACATGTTTGGAGTGTCTACGGGGTATAGTGCTGAAAGTCTCTGTGTCCATGGGGGGTGAACCCTACAACTCTCGTAGATTGAAAACGTCAGAATCATAAATACGTCTACGAGAGTTGTATTCTACAGCTAATGCGATATACAAGACCACAAGTAGCCTACCGCGAATGAGACGCGTTGTGAGCTTGTAGATCTGCTCTGATGCGGTGCACTGTGTGTGTGTGTGTGTGTGTGTGTGTGTGTGTGTCTGTGTATGTGTGCGCGTGTGTGTGCGTGTGCGTGTGTGTGTGTGTGTGTGTGTGTGTGTGCGCGCGCGCTGCGCTGGAGCGCAGCTGGCTGTCGGAGAAAAACACTGAATTGACATATGAAAATGTACGGATTGTAATGTGTAACTTTATTTAATATCAAAATAATATAGGCTACTGATATAATATCTTATATAATTATAATTATTAATAATTCATAATTTATATATTTTTTAAATACATTTTTCTATTTATTATTGCTGTTCGGGCAAGCCCGAGAATCTGGATAGAATCTTGTAATGTGAGATGCCCCCGATGTTTTTAATCGTGTAGTGTGTGCATGTTAAGATAATCTGATAAGAGAATCTTGAAAGATTATCTTGTAGTGTGTGATGATACCCGATTTAAAAATCATTAATATTAAGATTATCTCGTAGTGTATGTCCACCTTTAATCACATCATCAGAGAGAAGCTTAACCCAAACACATTAACCTGGGAACGCATCTGTGTAACCACTTTAACCATTATTTTATTCTTTGGCTATTCAAAAATAGCAGATCTACAAGCTCATAGCGCGGCACCGAGTGCCGCGCTATGAGCTTGTAGATCTGCTATTTTTGAAAAATAGTGAAAATCTTTAAATTTATGTATATTTTTTTAAGGGAACATTTTCAAACTCTTTTGCTTCTAGGGGGTCCCTGGAACAACATATTTTGAGATGGGGGTCCGCGGCCAAATACATATCATTTTGGGGGTCCTTGACATGAAAAGGTTTGAAAACCGCTGATATACAGTAGAAACATACGTTTTTTTTCACAAAAAAATGTTAGGATTTAGAAGACATTTGTAGAATCCCCCAGAAGCAAAGATTTGAGTTACAAATGTTTGCTTTAAAAACATATATATATATATTCAAAGATATATATATTTCATGATTTAAAAATAAATAGCAGATCTACAAGCTCATAACACTTGGTGCCGCGCTATGAGCTTGTATATCTGCTATTTTTTAATAGCCAAAGAAATCAAAAAATGACACAGATTATTTTCCGGTCTGAATGGGTTAAGCTTCTGATTTACGTTATCATCATCTTTATGGATACCCACGTATGAAATGTGGTCATTTCATACACACCACACATCAAAGCTGGGTGTTATGTTTATAAATGGACGGTCAGAGTAAAACATACCCTCCAATGACGATGACATCATCTTCTATCTCAAAGTGCTTCACAGCCAGCTGCAGACAGGCCACGCCTCCATGACGCTCCTGAGGGAGTAAGACATGTCTTTCTGTCTTAATGGGTAAACACTGTGTTATGTAATAATGTTCTTTGTGGGTGTGGGTGTCATTTAGCTTTGTTCACACACTAACACCCACTGTACGTGAAACACACCCACAATTAATGTTAGTACTTTAACCCATTAAGACCGGGAAAGAAAGGAACTGGTTGGAATAACGTGTTCCTTCCACGCGCTACGTCCAACCAGGGAAACTCTCCCCTGTCAGGTGACAAGAAGCTACGTCCAACCAAGGAAACTCCTCCCTGTCAGGTGACAAGAAGCTACGTCCAACCAGGGAAACTCCTCCCTGTCAGGTGACAAGAAGGTCAGTTGGCTCTCATGCATTGAAGGAGGCATGAGCTCGGCCCTGGCCTCCCTAGGTTGGCAGAGGGAGTGTAGCGCCCAGGATTACATAGATAATTGGCACTGGGTGTAAAAAATAGGGTTACAAAATCGTGGGATAAAGATTTAAAGACAAAAAAAAAAAAAGGCCGGGAAAGCATCTGTGTCATTTTTAGATTTCTACAAAGCTCATAAAAATATATAAAATAATGGTTATAGCTCAAATCTAAAATGACACAGATGAGTTCCTGGATTGAATGGGTTAAGAATTCCCTCTTTAATTTATATATTCATATATTTTATAAATCCATATAATTTGGACCTTTATTAAAATGTTTGATAAACACTTATTAAATCATACAGACAGTATTGGGATACATGTTATTGTAGAGGTCCAGGGACCCTCTGGGGTCCTTTGAGGGGGTTCCAAATGGACCCTTACAGGTCTGTAACTGTGAGAGTGTACGGGTCCATTTGGTTCCATTTGTAGTACACTCTCAGAGTTATGGGTGGGCCTATTGTTACTGTATAGCAGATCAGTTCTAGTAACAGTTGTTTGTATGAATGGAGATCCACGGCCAAACAAGTAGCTTATGTGGTACCGACACCTCAGGGGCCTTCAGATGGCGCTATGCCCCATAACAGTCAAGGAGGGCCCAGCTCAGCGGCTCAGGGGCCTTCAGATGGCGCTATGCCTTGTAACAGAGCAGGGCCCAGAGCAATCACCACTCTTAATGCAGAAAGAGAAAATGTGGAGAGGAATATGGAGGAATTAGGAGAAACAATGAGAGAGAGAGAGAGAGCATCAGAGGGTAGTGATAGAAATCAGCGATGATGAAGACAGGATGGAATCAGACGCTAGGAACAGAGATGCTGTGATAGTGTTAAGAAGTGATGAGGAGAGTGACATAGAGGAGTTGCAGCGGGGGAGTGAGGAGCACAGGGAGGTGGAGTTAGAACAGGGTCCAGAGGCGACGCCCCAACAGCAGCAGCTGATAAGGTTGATGTCGCAACGACCACAATCACCAGGCCGCATCATCACCAGGTTGCATCATTCCCTGGTCTACGTGCCTTCCACTCCAGGAAGGGGGAATTCACCTACCCCTCCATCATCACCGGACAGTCCATAAGAGAATCAGTTGAGGGAGATCAGAGCCATCCTCCACCATCTGGTACCACCCATAAAACAAACACGGGCAAATTCTCCTTCTACAGCACGGCCACCTAGGTATGGAATAGTCTAACCCCATCCCTCAAAAAATGCAGTTCACTGGGCTCATTTAAAACAGCCCTAAGAACTCATCTTTCTGGAGGCCATAAGAGGAGGTAGTACCAGTTTCCCGGTAGACACACGACCCCCCCTCCCCTTTTTTTGTATATATTTTTTATTTTTCATGCTTTTTTTGTACATAGTGGTATTTTGTCTCTGTATTTTTATGTTGATTTTTTTAACTGTTTGGTTGCTACTATACATGTCTATGAAATTAATTCAAGGACCCCAACGGAAACAAGTCCGCAAGGACTTTTTTGGTCGGACCTTTTAGACAAAAGTATTATAAATGTGTTGTTTTACATTCTTTTGCCTAATACAAATTTCAATCAATCAATAAATCAATATTGTTTCATATATTCATTGTATGGATGCCTTATGCCTAAACTATGTTAATTTGATGAACTGAGTACTGAGGAGGGTACTTAAAATCTTTTTCTGTTTCAAGCTGGAATGCAAGGGGTTAAAATGAAGATGTGAGAAAAGACAGGGCCACGACAGTGTGTGTGAGAATGACGAAATAGGTTAGCAGTAAAAGAAACAGCTAGAAAAGAGGAACTTCTAGTGGAGGACAGGGAACCATGAAAGCTGGGCGAGGAGCCAAAAAGCAGAGAGAGTGTGACTTTGAGAAGAAAGAGTAGAAATACTCTACTATTTTTACTCTACTCTCTATAAGAATAAAAATACTTAAAGACAGTAAAAGGTAAATGAAATAAGAGGAGATGGAGTAACAATAACGATAAAGTGTGGTGATGATTACTATATGCTTAAAGATTGTGTTACTCACTAGAAGAAGTGGTAAGGATGAAGTAATGACTGAAAGGAGTGTTAGGGAGGAAAGTATAAAGATAGAAGGTAACGTATAGTATTACAAGGGGGGAGAAAAGGCCTTACTAGACAGACTGGGTGTAGCACAGGAATACGCTGACTAGTAATAATAATTAATAAAGGTAAACATCCAGGTTAATATAAGACCTGAGGCGATTCTTTAAAAAAAATCTAAATCCTAACAGTTTTTTGAAAAAAAATCACAAAAAAAAAATGTTCAAGATTTTTCAAAAAATAGCAGATCTACAAGCTCATAGTGCGGCACTGAGTGCCGTGCTATGAGCTTGTATATCTGCTATTTTTTAATAGCCAAAGAAATCTAAAGTGACACAGATGCGTTCCAGGTCTTAATGGGTTAAAGAGATGTAATAAGTTTAATACACTGATTAGGCGATAGTGGGGTGAAGAGTAAATGCTTTATACTTAAATAAGAGTTTATTTGGGTTAGTTAGCTGACCATAAGTAAACTGAGATAAATAGTATAGATAGGAAAATAATGGTCACGACTAGTGTATAGGGTAATAGCTACTGAGACGATGGAAACATCATTTCCCTAAGGGTATTGCATATGGTGAAATAGTGTGTAAGAATAGGGAAGAGGTGATATTTCCCAGACATAGATTAAAAGGGTAATGACGCATCAAGCACAGTCACGCTGACCATGGGGTAATAAACGGGATATGGTCAAGAGAGCATGGGTGGTAGGAAAAATAGGATGGGCCAAAATGCCCTTTATAAACAGTGTTCAGAGAGCAAGTTGTTGAGAGACTTTACGCGCTGTCGTTAGAGACCTGGGGTCTGTTAGAGTAATCTCACCATATCACCCGAGTTGGGGAATTAGTCTCTGACTTGTGCGAATATGGAATTTAGCTGCTTAATAATAATAGATGGGGTAGAAAAAATCAGCCAAAAACATAGTGCCTGTATTAGACTAAAAGATCTCCCAATTTGATGATGGGTCTTATAAGGGGCCTCACCCTTTATAGCCTATTATTAGGTTGTAGTCAGGCGAGGGAAAGAGCATCCGTGTCTTTAAGATTTCTTTGGCTATTTTTTTTTTATCATGTAAATCTTTGAATATATATATATATTTTTAAGCGAACATTTGCAACTCAAATATTTGCTTCTGGGGGGATTCTACAGATATCTATGATTCTACAGATATCTATGCTATGATATTAGTGGTGCTCAAACTTCTTCATGTCAAGGACCACCCAAAATTATGTGTATTTGGCCACGGACAGATGTGCAAATATTTTCAAGATTTTTCAAAAAATAGCACATTTACAAGCTCATAGTGCGGCACACAATTAATAAATAAGTTTGTCATATCACTTAGTCTATGGGTATTCAAAAGGTAAGATTGAAAAAATAAAAAATAAATGCATATAGTGTGAGAGTTCTGCAGTCTCGCAGCAGATACCAAATATGCAAAAACCAAATACATAAAGTTGAGCATAACTCTTCAGACTGACATACATACAGGTAGGTTCTACGTACAAATATTCAGAACCTACCTTACACAAGTATTATATTAACGTCCAATATACACAACACATAAAGTAGAAACCACTTACAACAACATAGATGTGTTCCACACAGAGGTCAGAGGTCAGTGCATGGACCCAGTGTGATATTAAAGCTTGGTGTCCGACGGGCAGCAGAGGCTTGGCTCTGCCGGACAGATGGCTGAACTGACCGCTGGTGTCTCTCTCCACGTCTCTCTGCAGCCTGGTGCCATACCCTGCTGCCAGCACCACCGCTCTCATTGTGAACACCTGTACGGGTCAATATCATATAGAATACATAATATATAATATATAAACGTATATAGGACTAATATATATAATATAGGCTATAGCTATTAGCTCTCCTTAACACCTGGACACATAATATAATCAGTGGTGGAAAAAGTAGCTACTCACATTTGTTACTTAAGTAAAAGTATCAATACTGCAATGTGGAAATACTCTGTTACAAGTAAAAGTCTGGTATTCAAAATGTACTTGATTATTATTTACTCATTATGCAGAATGTCCCATTTCACAAGTTTTGTACAAAAGGTAGACTAATCTATACACACACACACACACACACACACACACACACACACACACACACACACACACACACACACACACACACACACACACACACACACACACACACACACACACACACACACACACACACACACACACACACACACACACACACACACACTCTGTTTGTTGCTGTCATGCTGTTTGTGATGAAATGGTCAAATATTGACCAAACATTTACTGGACCTGTTTCCATTCAGTCAATTCAGGACTCTGGAAGACACAACACACACACACACACACACACACACACACACACACACACACACACACACACACACACACACACACACACACACACACACACACACACACACACACACACACACACACACACACAGACTCCTCTACTGATCTAACAATGAGTCCTATAATAAAGCTTCATAATATCATGTTTCATGTTTAATGTTATAACATTAAAACAAATATTCATGTGTGTGTGTGCATGTGTGTCTGTGTCTGTGTCTGTGTCTGTGTCTGTGTGTGTGTGTGTGTGTGTGTGTGTGTGTGTGTGTGTGTGTGTGTGTGTGTGTGTGTGTGTGTGTGTGTGTGTGTGTGTGTGTGTGTACAGACATGATTGTCCCCCTGAACCAACCAATCAGTGTAGCTGTAAACATATCGCCTTACACCAGCTTCCAATCAGAACAAGACAACCTAGCAGGAACAATGTATAAATGGAGCTGATTGACACAGTTAGAGTCATTTGTCCACAATGACGGTTGGTCCAGCTTTGCTTGTCGTACTATTGTGTGTGTTTGAGGCGGGGGGGACTCAGGAGACCCCCTCACTGAGCGATGTGTGGAGGGAGGTCAGAGTATTGAGAGGCATGGTGGAAGACCTGAGAGGAGACAACGAAGGTTGGTTTAAAACTCTTCATGTTTCTCTGTGACATTCATTCATTCATTCATTCATTCATTCATTCATTCATTCATTCATTCATTCATTCATTCATTCATTCATTCATTCATTCATTCATTCATTTATTCATTTTCTCTCCTCAGTAATGGCTGCCAAGTTGAGTGCCAGCCAGAAGCAGGTTGAAGTCCTCCAAACCAGACTGGGTACCGGTGAAGACCAGTGGTCAGTCACAGCACCTCACACTAAGTTCAAACTTATCTTAGTTAGACTCACACTGAGTTCAAACTTATCTTAGTTAGACTCACACTGAGTTCAAACTTATCTTAGTTAGACTCACACTAAGTTCAAACTTATCTTAGTTAGACTCACACTGAGTTCAAACTTATCTTAGTTAGACTCACACTGAGTTCAAACTTATCTTAGTTAGACTCACACTGAGTTCAAACTTATCTTAGTTAGACTCACACTGAGTTCAAACTTATCTTAGTTAGACTCACACTGAGTTCAAACTTATCTTAGTTAGACTCACACTAAGTTCAAACTTATCTTAGTTAGACTCACACTAAGTTCAAACTTATCTTAGTTAGACTCACACTAAGTTCAAACTTATCTTAGTTAGACTCACACTAAGATCAAACTTATCTTAGTTAGACTCAAACTGAGTTCAAACTTATCTTAGTTAGACTCACACTAAGTTCAAACTTATCTTAGTTAGACTCACACTGAGTTCAAACTTATCTTAGTTAGACTCACACTAAGATCAAACTTATCTTAGTTAGACTCACACTGAGTTCAAACTTATCTTAGTTAGACTCACACTAAGATCAAACTTATCTTAGTTAGACTCAAACTGAGTTCAAACTTATCTTAGTTAGACTCACACTAAGTTCAAACTTATCTTAGTTAGACTCACACTGAGTTCAAACTTATCTTAGTTAGACTCACACTAAGATCAAACTTATCTTAGTTAGACTCACACTGAGTTCAAACGTATCTTAGTTAGACTCACACTGAGTAACGTATCTTAGTTAGACTCACACTAAGTTCAAACGTATCTTAGTTAGACTCACACTAAGTTCAAACGTATCTTAGTTAGACTCACACTAAGATCAAACGTATCTTAGTTAGACTCACACTAAGTAACGTATCTTAGTTAGACTCACACTAAGTTCAAACTTATCTTAGTTAGACTCACACTAAGTTCAAACTTATCTTAGTTAGACTCACACTAAGTTCAAACTTATCTTAGTTAGACTCACACTGAGTTCAAACTTATCTTAGTTACTCACACTAAGATCAAACTTATCTTAGTTAGACTCACACTGAGTAACGTATCTTAGTTAGACTCACACTAAGTTCAAACTTATCTTAGTTAGACTCACACTAAGTTCAAACTTATCTTAGTTAGACTCACACTAAGTTCAAACTTATCTTAGTTAGACTCACACTGAGTTCAAACTTATCTTAGTTAGACTCACACTAAGTTCAAACTTATCTTAGTTAGACTCACACTGAGTTCAAACTTATCTTAGTTAGACTCACACTAAGTTCAAACGTATCTTAGTTAGACTCACACTAAGTTCAAACTTATCTTAGTTAGACTCACACTAAGATCAAACTTATCTTAGTTAGACTCACACTGAGTAACGTATCTTAGTTAGACTCACACTAAGTTCAAACTTATCTTAGTTAGACTCACACTAAGTTCAAACTTATCTTAGTTAGACTCACACTAAGTTCAAACTTATCTTAGTTAGACTCACACTGAGTTCAAACTTATCTTAGTTAGACTCACACTAAGTTCAAACGTATCTTAGTTAGACTCACACTAAGTTCAAACGTATCTTAGTTAGACTCACACTAAGTTCAAACTTATCTTAGTTAGACTCACACTAAGATCAAACTTATCTTAGTTAGACTCACACTAAGTTCAAACGTATCTTAGTTAGACTCACACTAAGTTCAAACTTATCTTAGTTAGACTCACACTAAGTTCAAACTTATCTTAGTTAGACTCACACTAAGATCAAACTTATCTTAGTTAGACTCACACTGAGTAACGTATCTTAGTTAGACTAACACTAAGTTCAAACTTATCTTAGTTAGACTCACACTAAGTTCAAACTTATCTTAGTTAGACTCACACTGAGTTCAAACTTATCTTAGTTAGACTCACACTAAGTTCAAACTTATCTTAGTTAGACTCACACTAAGTTCAAACTTATCTTAGTTAGACTCACACTGAGTTCAAACTTATCTTAGTTAGACTCACACTAAGTTCAAACGTATCTTAGTTAGACTCACACTAAGTTCAAACGTATCTTAGTTAGACTCACACTAAGATCAAACGTATCTTAGTTAGACTCACACTAAGTTCAAACTTATCTTAGCTAGACTCACACTAAGTTCAAACTTATCTTAGTTAGACTCACACTAAGTTCAAACTTATCTTAGTTAGACTCACACTGAGTTCAAACTTATCTTAGTTAGACTCACACTAAGTTCAAACTTATCTTAGTTAGACTCACACTAAGATCAAACTTATCTTAGTTAGACTCACACTAAGATCAAACTTATCTTAGTTAGACTAACACTAAGTTCAAACTTATCTTAGTTAGACTCACACTAAGATCAAATTTATCTTAGTTAGACTCACTCACTCAAACTTATCTTAGTTAGACTCACACTAAGATCAAACTTATCTTAGTTAGACTCACACTAAGTTCAAACTTATCTTAGTTAGACTAACACTAAGTTCAAACTTATCTTAGTTTAACTCACACTAAGATCAAACTTATCTTAGTTAGACTCACACTAAGTTCAAACTTATCTTAGTTAGACTCACACTGAGTAACTTATCTTAGTTAGACTCACACTAAGATCAAACTTATCTTAGTTAGACTCACACTGAGTAACGTATCTTAGTTAGACTCACACTAAGTTCAAACTTATCTTAGTTAGACTCACACTAAGTTCAAACTTATCTTAGTTAGACTCACACTAAGATCAAACTTATCTTAGTTAGACTCACACTAAGTTCAAACTTATCTTAGTTAGACTCACACTAAGTTCAAACTTATCTTAGTTAGACTCACACTGAGTTCAAACTTATCTTAGTTAGACTCACACTAAGTTCAAACGTATCTTAGTTAGACTCACACTAAGTTCAAACGTATCTTAGTTAGACTCACACTAAGATCAAACTTATCTTAGTTAGACTCACACTGAGTAACGTATCTTAGTTAGACTCACACTAAGTTCAAACTTATCTTAGTTAGACTCACACTAAGTTCAAACTTATCTTAGTTAGACTCACACTAAGTTCAAACTTATCTTAGTTAGACTCACACTGAGTTCAAACTTATCTTAGTTAGACTCACACTAAGTTCAAACGTATCTTAGTTAGACTCACACTAAGTTCAAACTTATCTTAGTTAGACTCACACTAAGATCAAACTTATCTTAGTTAGACTCACACTGAGTAACGTATCTTAGTTAGACTCACACTAAGTTCAAACTTATCTTAGTTAGACTCACACTAAGTTCAAACTTATCTTAGTTAGACTCACACTAAGTTCAAACTTATCTTAGTTAGACTCACACTGAGTTCAAACTTATCTTAGTTAGACTCACACTAAGTTCAAACGTATCTTAGTTAGACTCACACTAAGTTCAAACGTATCTTAGTTAGACTCACACTAAGTTCAAACTTATCTTAGTTAGACTCACACTAAGATCAAACTTATCTTAGTTAGACTCACACTAAGTTCAAACGTATCTTAGTTAGACTCACACTAAGTTCAAACTTATCTTAGTTAGACTCACACTAAGTTCAAACTTATCTTAGTTAGACTCACACTAAGTTCAAACTTATCTTAGACTCACACTGAGTTCAAACTTATCTTAGTTAGACTCACACTAAGTTCAAACTTATCTTAGTTAGACTCACACTAAATTCAAACTTATCTTTGTTAAACTCACACTGAATTCAAACTTATCTTAGTTAGACTCACACTAAGTTCAAACTTATCTTACTTAGACTCACACTAAGTTAAAATTGATATTATTACCGTCTGCAACAAATAGAAGAATGTGCATCTGAGCCCGTCTTGCATCCTTTATTTTGGAGTGCCGCTTTCTCCACTTGTATTTGAACCTAGTTATATTCGTAGATGAGCGCCTAAACAAAAACGGCATCCAGAGGAAGCACACCTGCTTGTTTCTTACCATCAAACTTATCTCAAGGTGACTCTCCACCAAACAGACTACTTCAGACTACAACAGATTGGTAGTCTGTTGGCAAAAGTTGGCATTTAGTTCAGCAAAGCATTCGGCCGATGCGCACATTATTGTGTTAATGACTTAGAGCTGGGGCCTGTTACATTGTTGTGTTAATACCTTAAAGCCGGGGCCTGTTTCACATTGTTGTGTTAATGCCTTAGAGCTGGGGCCTGTTTCACATTGTTGTGTTAATGTCTTAGAGCTGGGGCCTGTTTCACATTGTTGTGCTAATGCTTTAGAGCTGGGGCCTGTTTCACATTGTTATGTTAATTCCTTAGAGCTGGGGCCTGTTTCACATTGTTGTGTTAATGCTTTAGAGCTGGGGCCTGTTTCACATTGTTGTGTTAATGCCTTAGAGCTGGGGCCTGTTTCACATTGTTGTGTTAATGCCTTAGAGCTGGGCCTGTTTCACATTGGCTGCGGGTACATGGACAGTTTCATTCGGAATGAATACACTTCTATTCGGAATGAATGAATGGATGAATTCATTCAGAATAGAAATGCTCATGTAAACACCTCAATTGGAATAGAATATTCCATTCCAGTCTGACCCGAATGAATTTTCATTCGGGTTAGGAGGGGTGGTATAGACCGTTTGAATCGGTATATACCAATTGGAATTGACCATGTAAACACTTTATTCCAAACGCTCCTCTCTGTTTGGAATACATGCATTCCTTTGCGCATGTCCGTGCTTATAGTGCTGTCAGAATTGTCCAAAAATGACCTATCAAATCTCTAATTCGGCCACGGTCGCTCCTGCGGGATTCTATTCTATAGCGTCATTTAATAAGCCATGGTTAAGCCCAGACTTGTCCAGGAGGCTCCAAGGATTGCCGGCCTAGGCTACACTTATATGGATCTTTTTCTAAACGGGTATTTTAGTCCTCAGTTTTTAAAAAGAATCCCTGGCCACATGACAAAGATTTTTTTTTTAAATCCCTGTCCACACATAAACGCAGAAACGCATTGATCAGCTGCAAGTTTCAATTTTAATTCAGATTTTACATTTATTTTATATATGAGGGGCCAAATACGTATACATTTTTAATCACATGTTAAGGCCCAATACTGCAATAGCTGCATTGTTTTAATAGCATACGTGAACAAAAATAAATGAAAACTACATTATTAGGGCGCAGCTGCAGCGAAAACAGATGAGTTTTACTTAATCAATTCATTACATGGTCAGCCGGAACGGTCGTCCCAAAACACTACGCCCCACGCACCTTTTGAGCGGGCCATCCACGGCCGCTCCATGGTCTCTGGATTTTGACCCGGGGCGATTGTGTTTTAGGGCGACAGACTCCGCATTCTCCGTGTGCGCACCGCGCGCTACTCGGCGCAGAAAGAGGGTTTTCGTCACAGTGAATGAGTTACAGCATGTTTCAAAGCTTTTTCATAATAATACAAGAAAAACGTGACACTCGGCATAATGAGTAGCTTATACTTTCTACTTAAGTATATTTTGATGCCAATACTTTTGTACTTTTGCCATAAATGAGCATGCCTTGTTTCATAGACTGTAGTGTTGCTCTCTCTCTCTCTCCATTTATTATTATAATGACCATGAGCGGTCTGGTGTTTATGTATTATTATTTATTATTATAATGACCATGTGCGAATGCGCGATGACGTCATTGTACCTACATGAGAAATGTGACAAATAGTATAGGCTAGCCTACGTTTTACCGTGTCTGGTACCAATACAAAAAAATAAACTGGGCTGAACTTGTAGATCTGCTACTTTTGCATTAAAACGGCGATAACAAAGGAACACAGGCTTGCACCGCATACAACGCTGCCTGGCCAGGAGTCGGTGCGTTGCTTACCGGCCTGTCTACGACCGACAGACCTCCGCCGCGGAGGCACAAGGGGGCTATTGCCTCCTCCCATGCCCACCAGGGGAAGCTCTGCTCCGGGTAGTGGCCCCTGGTCCATGCCCGGGCGTAGGCGGGAACCACTTTGCGCATGTCAAAAGTTATATTCCGAATGAATGCTTTGGTCATGTAAACGAGGAATACTTTTATTCAGGTCCCATGTAAACAGGTGAGTGGATCAGATTCCTCTATTCGGAATGAGTTCATTCTGAATGAATTCATTCTGAATGAATACATGATGGTCCATGTACCCGCAGCCATTGTTGTGCTAATGCATGGAGCTGGGCCTGTTTCACATTGTTGTGTTAATGCCTTAGAGCTGGGCCTGTTTCACATTGTTGTGCTAATGCCTTAGAGCTGGGGCTTGTTTCACATTGTTGTGTTAATGTCTTAGAGCTGGGGCTTGTTTCACATTGTTGTGTTAATGTCTTAGAGCTGGGCCTGTTTCACATTGTTGTGTTAATGCCTTAGAGCTGGGCCTGTTTCACCAAACCTAGATTGGGGATTAAGCCGGGATTTATCAGCTATCCAGGATTAATTTATCCAGGATCAGCCATGTATCGGTTTCATGAAAGCTGAGTTATCTCGGCAGATTAATTTAGCCAGTAAACCTGGATATGTTTATCCATGACTGGGTTTCATGAAAGCAATGCCACATTAGTTACCATGGTAATTTAGCGGTGAAGTTAGCCAGGTCCAGAGTCAGACCAGGTCCTGGTCCAGACCAGGCTAACTGCCAGGTTTAACTAATCCTATTGCCTTTACTGTTCATTAAACAGTCAATCTGATCACAAACCAATGAGTTTTTCCAGACTTATTCAATTCTTATGCGAAAATCCAAGATCTACAAGCCCGAAAAAGAACATTGGCTTTTGGCCCCCCGGTGACCCCCGTGGACCCCCGGCCGCCAAAACGCAATTCGATTTGGTGACGATTTTATTCTACACAATGCGATGCGACTCGATTCGATGCGATGTGATTCAACATGATGCAAAGAACTTATAAAGCAAACCAAAAATTCCAACTAGAAAAAAATTCTCCTCACAGCACGGGTCTCCGCCAGGCCGGGTTGCCTACCCAGGGCCCACACACTTTGGAATGCAGTCATAGCCACTTGGAGTAGGATCAGAAAAAATAGACTCATACATCTTGATCACATCACCCCAGAGATAATGTTAATTGGATTCTGGATTCACCATTAGGGAATGTTTTACAAATTGTCTTTTGACTCTTGTGCGAGTCAAAGACAACATCGGGTATGTAAACGAAAGAAATAAAGTAATTTCTTCTGTGAACTATTCCTTTAAGCCATAACTAAGGACTGAATTTACGTTTAGCTGCTGCAACCATACACTGATCCAGAGCCTCCAGACCAGACTCAGTACCACTGAAGACCAGGTGGAGAACTCGAGGAAAGAAATGAAAGGTAATTAGACCAGAATGGTGTTCAGTCAATGCATGTAAGAGATGACAGTGTTTAATGTCTTACAGCCTATATTAAGATTGCTTAGAGGGTCAACCGACGATGGACGTCACAAATGTAACATGCAAGGCGCACCGTTGCTCCAAACTTGCCACAAACACTGTTCAGGAGTCTGCCATGACAATTGTCAAACAAACAAAAAACTAAATTTCACACATATGGGCCACTACATCAGCATTAAAGCAGTGTGAAAATCTAGTTACTTATAATTACTATGGTTGAGCTCAGACATGACATACGTCATGTACCCAGGACCCGAGCGTACCTGAGTGTTCATGCTGTAGGAAGCTCTTGTTGTCAGGAGGGCAAACCTTTTCCAAGCAACCTGGTAGGTACGGCCAGTCAGGTAGGAGGAGAACCACTTTATTTTTATGCCAAGGTCAGCAAGGGTGTCCAGGAGCAGTGTCAACAGTTGTGTCAACTACTTAAAAGCAGTTACAACTAGATACAAGCAGTTACAACTAGATACAAGCAGTTACGACTACTTACAAGCAGTTACAACTACTTACAAGCAGTTACAAGCAGTTACAAGCAGTTTCAAGCATTTCCAATAAGTCACAAACAGTTGCAACCAGTTACAGGCTAGTAACAACCAGTTACAACCAGTTACAGGCCAGAAACAATAACTTGAATGAAGTTACAGAGCAAATATAATAACCTGAATGAACAGAAAGAGCAGCTACTACAACCTTAGAGGTGCGTTCAGACCTGAATATTTTGTTAGAGCGGCGCGATTACATACAAAGTCAATGCAAAGACGCGACGTGGTGCGACCGGGCGCAATGTTACATCGAGCGACGCGAACGGGGCGACGTGAACGGAGCGACCACTCACCTCGGTATCTTAGCTTTGGATGGAACAATCCAACTGAAGCGACGATCGCTTCCCCCCCCCACTTCACCCATTGCGTCCTGACAGCCAATGAGCGTTGATATTGTTCTGTTGGATATTTGGTTTCATTCTTCCAGCTCCAACTGACCAAGAACCAGCAAAGGGGGAAAGACAATATAAGCTACAACCGAGCCGTCTTGGGTGTTTTCGTAACCCTGAGGTACAAATTGGAACGATCGGGTCCATTTGGTTACACTCCCAAAGTTAAATTAACACTGTAAATTAACACTGGAGGGGTCCCTGTGTACATTTTATCTTGTTGTTGTAGCCTATGTGTTTGGAAACAAAACTAGTCCCTGTCAACACACTGCGTTCTATTCACTCCCTTGTCCCGAGCCGAAGGTGACACCTCACCGAGCGGGTGGTCCTGCTCAATCTCCCCGGGCAGTAGGCTACAGCTGCCGGCTGGGAATGAGGTAAAACACCCCCCCCCCCCCCCGACTCGGTCTGTGTTTTTGACAGCTTGATTATTAATTTGATTTCATTTGATTTGATTTATTTTGAAAAGCAAAACCACATGGTTACAGCAGTTCGAGGATTACACAAGAAAGTCTTGAGACTTATTTCCATTGAGGTCCTCTCACATTTAAGTCAATAAGTTAAAATACACGGTGATATGTTAACATCGATAACCAACCCCCGTTTCTCTGTCACACCTATAAAATAATTAAATAAGTTAAAAATACATACAATACAAAGCACAAAGCAAACAAGTGCTCCCTTATCTTTCCCTAAACTAATGACCCTCTAAAGGGGAACCTTTTCTATCAGGAATGCTTTTGTGTGCTGCTTAAAAGACCTCAGATTGGTTGTCAGTTTGACACTGGTTTCGAGATCGTTCCACTATGTGGCTCCTGTGTAAGTAAATTCACCTTTAAAGATGAGATGGCTCACATCTGCAACACTGGCTCTAGTAAAAAAATGGTGTACTTCGTTTCTCTGAGTAAAACATGTCTTTAAAAATATGGGGACCTCCAAGATACCCAGGTATTTCACCGATGCTTTTGCTGCTATGAAGTCCGAATTTAATTTAAACTTGAATTCAGGGCTCTTTCCTAATTAGATTTTGGAGCCAAACTGAATTGATTCTGTCTTCCCAGAGTGTAAAGATAACTTGTTATCAATAAACCAAGAATTAACATTTGCCAATTCCTCACTCAGGGAACTCTCCAGTGTGGCTTGCTCCTTATGGGACATGAGCAGAGCAGAATCATCAGCGTACAAGAATAAATCACACTTACAGGCGTCTGTCATATCATTCACGTACACTAAAAACAGGGCTGGGCCTAGAATGCTTTATTTGAGGAACTCCACATTCCATGATGTTAGGGTCAGACAAAACTCCATTTACCTCTACCCTCGGTTCGCGGCCCGTTAGGTAGGATTGAAACCACCTGCATGCTGCCCTGTCTGCCCCCAGGGCCTCCAGCTTGCTCAGTAACCTATTGTGGTTCACTGTGTCGAACGCTCGCCGTAGATCGAGCAGCACCATTCCACAGAGCTTCCCACTGTCTACCTCTTTCCTAATTTGTTCTGTTAAAAATCATAATAATGTGTCGGTTGAGTACGACTTTCTAAAACCTGATTGAAGTTTATACATTAGATTGTTTCTATTTAAGTACTCGTTTAGTTGCTCTTTAATTACCTTCTCAAATATTTTTGACACAGAACCCAAAATTGACATCGGTCGATAATTACCAGGGTAATTCTTTTCTCCTTTTTTATACAGGGGGAGTATTTTGGCCTTTTTTAGGTCTTGGGGGAAATGATGATGAGATGGATGAATAACAATAAGCTACTTTTAGTCATGAAATAGAACGTTTCTTTCGTTTCGGGTGTTTTTGTAATTGTAACCCAGAGAGGGTAACCTACACATAATGGAACCAAATGGACCCGGAACCATTTACATAGTTAAATTAACATGGTAAATTACCAATTGGTATTTGAGTCAACAAATGTTGTATTGAGTAATGTAAAAGTCTTCAGTTTGTTGATTGTCCTTCTTACAGAATGGATGAAAGAGAAAGACAAGCTGGTCAAAGACCTGGACCAGCTACAGTCCAGATACAACAACCTGACTGGACATTGTGACGACTTAGAGTCCAGATGTACCAAACCAACTGAAACCACACCAACGGAAACCAAACCAACTGAAACCAAACCAACTGAAACCACACCAACTGAAACCACACCAACTGAAACCAAACCAACTGAAACCAAACCAACTGAAACCACACCAACTGAAACCACACCAACTGAAACCACACCAACTGAAACCAAACCAACTGAAACCACACCAACTGAAACCACACCAACTGAAACCAAACCAACTGAAACCAAACCAACTGAAACCAAACCAACTGAAAGCCCAGAAGAGCTGAAGAGGAGACTCTGTGGTCAGTGAGACATTACTGTTTTTATTCATTGTTCTTTCATCTTTTTCATCATTTATCATTAATCTGAGCAACAACAAAAAAAATACAATACAAGTGAATGACACCGACAGCCACTAGTGAGTGAAATGTATTCGGTACCACCCATATTTAGTTCAAACAGGAGAAAACTCTCATTATAATGGCTTATGCTCCTCTTAAAGGCAATGGCACCTGGCACGCTGATTGGTTTTATTAATGTAACCCCCAAACCACATCTATGCATAATGTAACGGGTAGCACAGGTGTTTTAGGGATAAGGCTGGTGTTGGAAGATAGCAACTTGGCCACGGCCATGCTAAATCCCCAAATAGTGGGTAGTGCGACTTGGGCACAACATAGGGCCCTTAGGGCTCTATTCTGTGTGAGATTTGAACAAACCACTAATTACGGATTTCGGACTAGGCAAGAGGCGTTTCCCCGCAAAATTCGGTATTCTGTGGAACCCCTCTCACCCGCCAAACACCTGAGCTACCCGTTACATTATGCATAGGTGTGGTTTGGGCGTTACAATGATAAAACCAATCACCGTGCCAGAAGCCATTGCCTTTATTAAGAGAAGACTGCGCTAGCCGTCATCCCCGATCCAATATATGCTCTAGCCTATCTACCTGTCTGCACTGTTGCCTGGTCTGATTATTATAAGCCACATTGGGCTTGTTTTCCTTTTTTAATTTTTTTTATCCAAATACATTTTTATATTAATGTGTAGCCTATTGTGTTCACAATAAGCTTGTCATATTAGTCAGATCCGGAATAGTATATGAAAGCCATTTAAAATATTTATACTATTGGTACACACCGGCTGCTCCCAAATAATTAATTACATCATGTTGCAACAACGCTCCTACGTGGTACACAGACAAACAGTAGCACATGGGTATAATAAATTGGACAGTTTTAGGAAAGGTCTATAGCCTATGTACTCACGTTGGCTGTTTTGTTCTATTTCCACCATTCTAATGGATTCCAGGGGTGTGTAAACATCTCTGAAGTTGCTCCATAGTTTCCTCTGAAGTGACGCAGTTAAAGTTAACTTACATCCATATTGTCCCCGTTATCTTTCATCATCCACCTTTGTTCAGTAATCCCGAACAGAGCTAAACTTTAAGTTTACATCAATCAAACCCTCTCAAACCCAGACACATTGCTGCGATGCGTATGTGCGTCGCCTACCTACCCAAAATAACAGACAGCTTACAGATCTGTTATTTTGGACAGCATGCAATGAGGCGCGCGCGCCACGGAGAAGCCTAACACTAAACCAAAAACATTACATTAGGCCTACGTGGTCAACAACATACTAGACATGTAACTTGCTTGGAGCTTGTAATGCAGTGGTTCTCAACCTGTGGGTCGAGACCACAATGGAGCACCCAACGCCTGGCGAGCTTGTAGATCTGCTATTTTCAGAGTCAAACAAAATGGGGGGGTCCCCAGTTCAAATATGGTTATTTTGGGGGGGTCATGAACGTAGCGTTTACACGGGGAATATAATAATAATATAGGCTAATATATATAATATAGGCTATAATATAATATTCACCCGCAGCATGGGTTTAACGAGACAGCAGCCAAAATGAAAATCACACTAGATGATCCTATCATCTTATAAAAAATGTAAGTGCTTAAGATTTTAGCCCAAACCCAACGGGACCCGACCCGGCCCGTCGGCACCGGCTGAGCCGGGTCTACGTTTTTTTTACATCCAAATAAATTCACATATTAATTAATTTGTAGCGTAGGCTATTGTGTTCACAATAAGCAACTTGTCATATTAGTCAGATCCCCAAGAGTATATGAAATCCATTTAAAATAGTTATATATTCTTACACAGCTGATGCCAAATAATTAATCAACAGGGCAGCGCAACGCAAAAGTAGGTCAAATCAATCAACTGTCTTGTCATGATGCAGCAGCAGATCGAGCCCCCTTTAAAGTTTAAACCATAACATGACATCTTCAGACTATTGAGCTTTCTTCATGTCTTTTTCACCTCAAAGTAAATGTTGGATTATTTCTTCAAATGAGAGCACAGGCAGCGGGCAGTAGCCTAGAAGGTAACATCGGATGTGATTTCTCCATCGCAAAAAATGATTACGGTAATTCTATGAAACATATATTTCATAGAATAACCATAATCATTTTTAAAATGGTTATGGGGCAGTGTATATATTTATATAGCCCTATTTGCTCCAAGCTGTTTTTTAAATAAAATATAGACTGTTGGAAGAATTAACGAATTACCAAGATTTAATGAGAAATAAGGCTTCTTTAGAAAAATTACTGACGGGCTGGGCTGGGCCTAATTTGTCAATTATTAGTCGAGCCGGGCTGAAATATTTAGGGGATATGAAAGCTCTAGTTAGTAGTTTGAAGTGCTCATGTGGCCTTATAGTTGCTTCTTTTTGTTTTCATAGACCTGCGGTTGCTTATTTCTCGCCAAGGCTGGCAACACGGCTCATGGTCCAACGCACAAAGCCATTGTAGTGTCTGTGTGCACTTGGCGGGTGCTTTTAGAAACCAGCGGGTGGTATTAAATTCCACTATCCCCCCTCCCCAAGCCGTACCCATGTGTGTCTGCAGAATTGCAATGTGGGGGATATAGCAACAACACGCCCACGGGCACACCTCCACGCGCAAATAACGGCGTCGGCATAATGGTGACGGGTAGAGCAGGTGCTAGAATAACCTATTGGGGCGGCGCAGCTCCATTATCCGGATTTAACGTGGTTTAGAGGGGGGAAAAGTTCTGGAGAATAGGGCGATTAATGTCTTACTGTACCACAGGCTGTTTAACATTTCTGACTAATAAAGTATTTAATTGAACACTTCAGGGTTCAATTAATACTGTAGAATTGAAGAAACTTCGAGAATTGATTATTTTTGCACAAACACTTAAGAACTCAAAGGCCACCCTAAGAGTGCTCTTCAGAGTGTGTAGATTCTGTTCTTACCTGAGAACAGATCACAGCTAAGAAAACATTGGAGTATACCAAAATCTTCTTAAAAACTTCTTAAGTGGGTTTAAGAAGAATTTTCCTCTTAAGAACGGTTGCTGCATGAGGCCCAATGTGTATGTCTTTAATGTCCATAGAGTGTGTGAGTATGTGTATGTGTATGTGTGTGTGTGTGTGTGTGTGTGTGTGTGTGTGTGTGTGTGTGTGTGTGTGTGTGTGTGTGTGTGTGTGTGTGTGTGTGTGTGTGTGTGTGTGTTTCTTACTCCTGTTCTGTCAAGTTGAGACACAAGGGGGCAGTGTTTAGCTGTATAAGCAGCAGAGTTCTGGTGAAAAAAGAGGATTGCCAGTGGCATTTATAGTTCATTAAATACTAGTTAACCCTCTAAGACCCAGTGATCCCTTTTGGAAACAATTATATTTTATAAAGAAAGATGTTTAAATATTATTTATTTCTGTTATTTTTTCACCTCTAAATCCTCATTGGGTCCTATTGTTTAGTCTTACAATGCCATTGGCCAGGATATTTGCATATAAATACCCCCCACAGAGCGGGGAATCATCACAACTTGAAAAATCTCTGTTGGAACAGCATCTCTTTTTTCTCTGGAAGATATTCCTCACAAAAACGTAAGTAATATGCCTGTAATATTTGTTTTGGTGAACATTACAATGTCTAGAACATGTACATATGTTCTTATTGTGAAATATATGTCCCAAATTTAAATTAGAGCATGATTCATACTTGTGTCTTTTTGGAATCGTTGGGCCCTCTTGGTTGCAAAAAAATACAAGGGCAGGCCTAATGTTCACCTGCTACTGTTCAGCCTTATATATAGTTTTCACAATAGATTTAAACAGTTATATGTGTATTTCCCCCACTTTGCATTACTATATATATATATATATATATATATATATATATATATATATATATATATATATATATATATATATATATATATATATATATATATATATATATATATATATATATGAGAGAGAGAAACAGTGAGAGAGAGTAGGCTATAAGTGCATTTTTACTTTAATTTCTAATTTCCAATGATATTTGTAACCATTGTTTTAACAGTCAGAACCATACAAGCTGGTTCCTTTGTTCACAAAAACTGAATTGTTTGCTTTGAGCAGTAAGCCTCAGAAAATAGCCACCCAAACTTTCTCTCTCCCCCTAAACAATACATATTCAACCATAGTTTAACTAATATATTCCCTTGTTATTTCTCAGTATGTTTAATTTGCTTTCAATACTACAAGGACAGTGGGACCACTGTGGTACTTGTTGGGGGTTGTGGGGGTTGTTCATTATTATTCATTATTCATTCAAGGTGTGGTGGGTACTTAGGGGCAATGGAATGATGCCCACTTAGGGGCAATCATCATTACACAATAGGTTTGCCAGACAGTATTGTATGACTTGTGAAATGTTGTTTCATCATCACTGCAGTAAGCAGTGATGTGTAAGCACTACTAAATGTACTAATGGTATGTCTTTATTTCATTTCAGAATGCCACAACAACAGAAAGGGCCTCGCTTCTCAGCAAGGGATGTTCTGGATATCGTGATGAACGGAGAGAGTGATGTTGACATAGACATCAATGAGACTGATGAAGAGTCAGATGAAGAGGACTGTGGCATGGGGTCCAAAGAAAACCAACCACCCAGTGAACCACCCAGTGAACCCACTGACCGCCCAGCAGACATTCAGCCGCCCCAACTGACCAAACCCGCTCAGCGCCGTGATTCAAGATATCAGTGGCTTATATTGTACAGATTTTTATTTTGTTGTTCTTTTAATAAAATTGATTTAAAAATATCTTATTGGTGTTATTATTCATAATGTATACTGTTCTGAGGCCAAATATTATTCATAATTGATCTGAGGCCAAATAATAAACCATATAAATGAATCCTTAAGTTGTTTTAGTGAAGTAATTACACATTTGCCATGTTATCTTTAAAAATGGCCTATAGGAAATTTTGCTACCTGATGGACCCAACGTTTCCATATGGAAACATTTGCATAAAAACTTACCAAAACATAAAAAATAAAAAAACATTATATTTTCCTCTCCTAAGTACTCCTACAAGACCATCTGAAAGGTTAAAACATTTTTTTTGCAAGTAGAAATATATCCGGGTCTTACAGGGTTAAACATACAGTGCAGACCACATGAAGAAACTATATTTATATAATAAATACATATGTTTACCTTCCACTACATTACCGACTGCTATTATTTCAACTTCTCTGTTGTGCATTGGAAATCCATGAATAAAACCCATATTTGATGTTTAGTCATGTCGTGTCCCAGTGGATGGAAGCAGTTTGGATGCAGCTGTTATCACATGTCTACTGAATGGAAAAGCTGGGAGGACAGCAGACAAGACTGTCTGAAGATGGGAGCTGATCTGGTCGTCATTAACAGTACAGAAGAACAGGTGTGTGTGTGTGTGTGTGTGTGTGTGTGTGTGTGTGTGTGTGTGTGTGTGTGTGTGTGTGTGTGTGTGTGTGTGTGTGTGTGTGTGTGTGTGTGTGTGTGTGTGTGTGTGTGTGTGTGTGTGTGTGTGTGTGTGTGTACGTGTGTGAGAGAGAGAGAGAGAGAGAGAGAGAGAGAGAGAGAGAGAGAGAGAGAGAGAGAGCGAGCGAGAGCGAGAGCGAGAGAGGGGGGGGGTGGGGGAGGGGCATCCATACCTCTGCTTTAGATATCCCCTCTGGTCTTTAATGTTTATGTCCGGTAGTCCATAATGTTTTATTCCTGCTTCTGGTCAGACTGAATTAAATACATGCATTTACTTTAGTGAATTATAGACTGTCTGATATTATTAAAATGTATGTTTGATCTATATCACAATTAACACTTTAATTACTAATATATGCTACTGTACCACATTAACACATATATGCTACCATATTACCGCGTTTCAAAATTCATTACAAAACGTTTGTTTGTTTTAATTAAAAAAGGAAAAATAGCTAGACATGTTATGAGCTTAAGCTCATAACATGTCATTGTGATCAGCTCTGTTCATTAGTTGTAAGATTAGGTCATTTATAGAGGGCTAAAGTGAAGGAAATGTGTCAATCATCCACATAAACACACATGATTCCATGAAACACTAAAGCTATGAATAAATTAATGATGATTCAATCATGTACAAAAATCTTCAGGAATTCATCAGAGGATTGGACCAGTATGGTGGTGGATCATGGGTTGGTCTGAAGAAGACGGGTGACAACTGGATCTGGGTGAATGGAATACCAGCGACAGCACAGTGAGACATTTTACATGTTTCATTATTGTAAAATTCAATACATGTTGTTTATCAACTGTGTGTGTGTGAGTGACAGTGGTGTAAAGTAACTAAGTACATTTACTCAAGTACTGTATACAATTTTGGGGTATTTTTACTTTACTGGAATATTTCCAATTTTCAGTACTTTTACTTCTACTACATCTCAGAGGAAAATATTGTACTTTTACTCCACTACAATTATTTGAAAACTTTAGTTACTTTGCAGATATAAATCATTACATTATAAAACATACATTAACCACGTTGGCCCTATTCTATATCTGCTATTTGAAAATAGCAGATCTACAAGCTCACAGTGAGCTTGTAGATCTGCTATTTTCAAACTTTTTTAGTACTTTTACTTTTGGTACTTTAAGTACATTTTGATACCAATACTTTTGTACTTTTACTCAAGTAAATTGTTTATTCTAGACTTTTACCTTTAAGGGCGCGCTCCCACCACACTTTTCTTTTACCTCTGGGGCGGAATCTGCCAATGCTTTGTCAATGCAAATGCGTGGATTCATGGTCTTCCCAAGAATCCACGCATTTGCATCTTGGCAGATTCCGCCCCAGAGGTAAAAGAAAAGTGCGGTGGGAGCGCGCCCTAACTGAGTATTTCTACAATGAAGTATTGATACTTTTACTTAAGTAAGAAAAGTGAGTACTTTTTCCACCACTGGTGAGTGACTGACTGAGTGAATGTGATTCATACATCATGGTGTTTATTCTGCAGGTACTGGGCCAGTGGAGCGCCTGGTAACATTGGCAACTGTGGAAGATACTCTCACTACTATGGAGGATGTTATGATACGCCCTGTACATCCACACTCAAGTGGATCTGTGAGAAGTGATGTTTCTCTTAAAGGAGCACTTCACCCATTTTCCACCTTATCTTCATAATTGGTCCTCACTAATGCTCATGATAAAACGGCTTCATTTCTGTTCTACTCACTCTGTGTCTCAGAGGAGGGGCTGTGGACACTTCAGAAACCCGCCTACCAGTGACATCATCAGTAGGCAGGTTTGGTCATTTCAAACAAGATTTAATTTAAAAATAAATACAAATACATGCATTTTTTTTTGTTGTAGCTTCTATTTCAGCATGTTTACTTTCCAGGAAGAGAAAAGGCTGTAGTTTCTATTAGCTTGGAATCCCCATCGATGATGTCACTGGTAGGCAGGTTTGTGAACTGAACAGAAGTGTGACAGAGTGAGTAGACAGGAACGGTGCCATTGTGATTGATGAGCATTAGTGAGGACCAATTATAAGATATTGTCTGATCCCATAGCCCGAAGGGAAGGGGGGCCTTTGGCTGAGACTGTGATTGGTTGAGCCAAAAGAAACATGCATGGCCCCGTTTCTGAGCTAAGCTTAGCAAAAAACTAAAGTTAGCAATAAAGCCATTTCATGAGGTCTTTGACACAATGTTTCAATAAATGTAATTACAGTATGGTTTGTACCATGGGCTCAAAACTACATGGGGTACAGTTATTGGCATCACTGCTCCCCCTGCTGGTAGAGGCTTAAATCTGTCCTAATGCCGTCCATCCCTGAGGACACACCAGTAAAAATACTCACTGTTCATGTTACTCCCACAGTGTGCAAATGTAACCAAATGGACCTGTAAGGGTCCATTTGGTTACATTTGCACACTGTGGGAGTAACAAATGGATACATTAAAGGTAGGGTAAGTGATATTTTTTGTTTTTGTTTTGTTAAAAAGGTTAAAGTAGTATATTGTGATAGTAATCATTGCTACAGAGTGTTTGTTGGGTCACAGGGGTCTCTCCAGCTCTTTAGTAAACACAATATAGTACATTTTCAGGCAGGTGACAACATTTAAGCCAATCAGGAGAGAGCACTGAAAATGCATTTTCTGTTTAATAAAGAGCTGGAGAGACATGGAGACTCCTTTTACTGAACAAACACTCTATAGTAATGATTAATATCACAATATAGAGCTATTTAACACTGTTACTGAACAAACACTCTATAGTAATGAGTACTATCACAATATAGAGCTATTTAACACTGTTACTGAACAAACACTCTATAGTAATGATTAATATCACAATATAGCTATTTAACACTTATTTTAACCAAAGTAAATCACTTACCCTACCTTTAACACTGAGTATTTAAAATATATACCATTTAAAAACTGTTAATATTTCATTATGTAAATATGTTTAGCATTTCCAAATATAATATAATATTTTAATGTTATATAGAGTCTGGAACTACACCTCCCGAAAGCCGAGAAAGGAAGCCGTCATCTGTTCTTCATTTCTGTTCACGAAAATATTTGAAATTTTCAGATATTTTCGTGAACAGAAATGAAGAACAGATGACGGCTTCCTTTCTCGGCTTTCGGGAGGTGTAGTTCCAGACTCTATATAACATTCAGGAGGTGTAGTTCCAGACTCTATATAACATTCACAGGAGGTGTAGTTCCAGACTCTATATAACATTCAGGAGGTGTAGTTCCAGACTCTATATAACATTCAGGAGGTGTAGTTCCAGACTCTATATAACATTCAGGAGGTGTAGTTCCAGACTCTATATAACATTCAGGAGGCATAGTTCCAGACTCATGACTATAGTAGTAGAAGTAGTAGTACTTGTGTGCATTTTTATTCATCTCTGCTGTATTTTCTTTTGGGGGGGGGGGAACAAACGTCAACAGACATTATTTGTATGCTTGCACTGGCTAATAATAATAAAGAAAAAATCAAATAAAAAGTTAAGCTTCAACGTTATTGTCATGTGTGTTAATACTTGTGTTGTGGCTCTCTGTCCCTTAACATAACAATGTAACACTATAGAGAGGGTCTCTCTGGTACCTGGAGAATTAGTAACATTTAATTCAATACCTTAACCTTTTTACTGCCATGGACGCGTTTGAAAAAAAATTACGTTTTTCACACAGAACCAGGAGATAACAGGATCCAAAGATTTGCTGCTCTATTCACTTCCTGGTTAAAGTATTTGGGAAATATTCTGTATCTCGGCTCCTGTGTTTAACTAGGTATTTTTTTCAAAACATGCTATTTTCAACTTGCCGTAACTATGGAACAGATTACCATCATTACCACAATTTTCCCCTCCAAATTCTATGAGACCCCTGTGTGTGTAATGAGGGGATCAACGTACGGACAGCGTTCACAGAAAATATTCCATGATTTTTCAAAGGTAGGTAAAAACACCAGTTTTCGCTGGCACTGGGGTGACACTATTACAGTTTTACTCTGGCAGTTAAAGAGTTAAGGGCCGTTCAGCAGCACTATAACTAACTTTATGTATTTGTTCATATCAAGCTCCGTAGACGTCCGCTCATACATCCTATTTAAGTGTTCTATGTGTCTGTGTGTGAGCGTCTGGTGCACAGCCCTTTACATTGAATTGTATTATGAAACAGTATATAAATGATTGTGTGAATGTATATTAAAACATCAAAGCCCATAAAGTCTCTCCTCGACTCCTCAGTAGAATCTTTTGAGGGAGACGGAGTGGGGGGGTGGGGGGGGGGACCACTGGATCATTTGATGACCAAGCGGACCGGTAGGCTAGCGGTTCCGGTAGGAGACACAAAGGAGACTCTTTGTGTCTCCTGCCGGAACCGCTGCCGGTCATCAAATGATTGTCTTAGGAATGAGACAAAAACTAAAACAATATCCATGAATTCAAGTCTCCATGAGGTGAACTATCCCTTTAACCCATTAAGACCTGAAGCCCATTCTACATGTCTCCTAAATCCCAACAGTATAATGACAAACCTATGTTTTCTATATCAGTGATGCTCAATCTTTTTCATGTCAAGGACCCCCAAAATTATATGTATTTGGCCCCCATCTCAAAATATTTTACTTACTTTACTTTATTTGTTTATTTAGACAGGACAGAGCATATTAATGAACGTCACATGAACGTAAATACACCGGATTTAGCAAAGATGCTAATTTTCATCCGCAGTCCTCACACAAAACAGAAAAACAGAAAAACAATAACATCAGAAAACAGACAAACGGTGAAATACAATTACATTACATCACATAGCCTAAAAAAAAAACTAAAATATGATCACAAATGGTTGCAGCTTTGGTTTTCAAGCAACCATCTTTTCACATTGATTTTATACCAGGGACCCCCCAGAAGGAAAGATTTTATTTCAAAATGTTCGCTTTAAAAATATATATATATATATTCAAAGATTTGCACACATTTTCAAGATTTTTTAAAAATAGCAGATCTACAAGCTCGTAGCGCGGCACTCGGTGCCGCGCTAGAAGCTTGTATATCTGCTATTTTTGAATAGCCCAAAGTGTAAAATAATGCTTTTTAGCTCAAATCTAAAAATAACAGATGCGTTCACAAAAAGCAACACGATCGTATACAATATATAGTGGGGGGGGGGGGGGGCTTCATCTCTCTCTCAGCTAAAGGGTCTTAGCCTGAACAAACTGCTCTACAGGGCTGTCACCATTACTAATGTAAGATGATGATTAATTGTCACTCAAATAATCACGATTACAGATTTAATAATAATAATAATAATAATAATAAACTTTATTTGTATAGCACCTTTCATGACATGAAATGCAGCTCAAAGTGCTTTACAGAGCAAGAATACAATTACAGTTAGAACCAATTTAACAATAAAGCAAACAAAAATAAAATAAAATAAAATAAAAGCAAAGGCTCGTTCTCAGTATACAATTGCAGATAATAAAATGCAGTGGCCCTCGCCACTACAACACAACTAGAATGTAGACAACTACAACACAAATGGATATAACTTAAATGTAGTGGCCACTGTCCTCTACAACACAGCTAAAGAAATATCCACACTTCACACAATTGCCAATATTACATGTGTACCTTAGTAATATATCTTCACACAATTGTCAATATTACACCTTAGTAATATATTTTCACCATGTTTACCACGTGTGGACTAGCCCAGGGGATCTGCTAACTTATCACATCCAAACCACACACCGTACACCCCTGAGAATGATATCGGGGTTATACAAGATATATAGACTAAACATAGACAAAAGGATCTGCCCTGGAGGGTCCACCACGTGTCGACGTGCCCCAGAGGATAATTCACTAAATCCTCCGGATGGAGTTATCAGACTCTTGTCTTTTAACTACCGTGACTCTCTCTTCCACTCACACAAAACAAAAGCAAAGGCATAAAACAACATTAAAATAGGGAATACAGTGAGGAATTAAAAATCAACCAAAGAATCAGCTAAAAGCAAGAGTGAAGTAATAGGTCTTGAGCTGTGCTTTAAAGCTATCGACAGAGGCTGCCTGTCTTAAGTGTAATGGGAGTTTATTCCACACTGTCGGTCCGTAAAAGCAGAATGCTGCTTCACCGTATTTTTTATATGTCATTGTAGGCACCTCGAGCAGGTCAGCACTTGAAGACCTGAGGGCCCGGTTTGGAACATATCTCTCTAGGCAGTCAGAGAGGTAGGAAGGTGCCAGACCATTTAGAGCTTTATAAACTATTAAAATAATTTTAAAATCAATCCTAAAAACAACCGGGAGCCAGTGTAGTGAAGCTAGAACTGGAGTGATATGTTCTCTCATCCTGGTTTTAGTTAAAATTCTGGCTGCCGCATTTTGAACAAGTTGTAATCTGTCAGTTGTGTTTTTTAGCCAGTGAACGTTGGAACATATGAAGACTTTTAAGGCTTTGTAATCAAACATTAAACAGAACAGATATGACAAATAACTGAAATATACAAAGACATTGTTGACATTTAAAAAAAATTGTATACATTTAAAAATTGCAGAAATAGCAGATCTACAAGCTTACAACGTGTCACGTTGTAAGCTTGTAGATCTGCTATTTCGGATTTTTTTTGTTTGAAAATTTGTGAAAATCTTTCAACATGAAAACGATTATGCAAAAAATAGTTGCGATTATCTTAAGTAATTGCGATTAGAGGAATATGTAATACTTGTTACAGGTCTATTCTACACCATGTATGAGGTGACATCTTGTTACAGGTCTATTCTACACCATGTATGAGGTGACATCTTGTTACAGGTCTATTCTACACCATGTATGAGGTGACATCTTGTTACAGGTCTATTCTACACCATGTATGAGGTGACATCTTGTTACAGGTCTATTCTACACCATGTATGAGGTGACATCTTGTTACAGGTCTATTCTACACCATGTATGAGGTGACATCTTGTTACAGGTCTACTCTACACCATGTATGAGGTGACATCTTGTTACAGGTCTACTCTACACCATGTATGAGGTGACATCTTGTTACAGGTCTATTCTACACCATGTATGAGGTGACATGGTGAAGCTTTGCTCTGAAGTACAGGTCACATTCAACGTAGGACGCCAGGTTACCGACGTCGAAACGCCCACAGATCTCCTGAACGTACACCGGCTGTCTGAAATCAAACAACAGCACGACTCATTTGTCAAATAAGACAAGCATCTGTGTCATTTTCCATTTCTTTGGCTATAAAAAAATAGCAGATCTACAAGCTCATGTTGCGGCACCAAGTGCCGCGCAATGAGCTTGTATATCTGATATTGTTTTTTTAATCCTGGAAAAATGTGTGCAAATCTTTGAATATATATATTTTAAAGCAAACATTTGTAACTCAAATCTTTGCTTCTGGGGGGTCCCTGGAACAAATCATCTAAACATCTTACCTTGGAATGAGCCAAGATACAAAGTTTCCTGGAGCATCTTTCTGTTCTATAGGAGCTTCCTATGAGAGGAAAACATGAAGTATGAAAAATATATTCACATTACGTGATATCTTAATGTTTTTCTTTTCTTTTTTTCTTTTAAACTTATCCATATTCTGGTTATGACATAAAATCATAATAAAAGATTCACCAATCAGGATGGAATATGAAAAATCAGACAGATCTGTGTTGATCACATGACTTTAGAGATACTGTGTAATGATTTGATCACATGACTATAGAGATACTGTGTACTGATTTGATCACATGACTATAGAGATATTGTGTACTGATTTGATCACATGACTATAGAGATATTGTGTACTGATTTGATCACATGACTATAGAGATATTGTGTACTGATTTGATCACATGACTATAGAGATATTGTGTACTGATTTGATCACATGACTATAGAGATATTGTGTACTGATTTGATCACATGACTATAGAGATACTGTGTACCGATTTGCATGATGTTTGGACAAAATCTGTAGGAGTACAATCAAAAAATGTGTTTTGTAAAAATGGCTTCCTTTGGGGCAGAGGTTCTGCATGGCATCCAGGGAGTGTGTGTGCAGTCTGTGCACAGTTTCCCGTCGATCGGGTCAATGGTGCCGGAGATTAGCTTTTCACAGACGGACGGACGGACACACGGAGAGACGGACGGACAGGGTGCAACACATAGTCTGGGCCATGCCTTCGGCCTGGAGGAGATAAAGACTCAACAATATGTATAATGGCGATATATTGGGGGGAAAAGAAGAAAGCCAGCCAGCCAACTGGGGGAGGAGATGAGAGATGGGGGGGGGGGGCTCACTGAGTAAGAACACATGCAGTTAGGGCTCTGGTAAAACTGCAGGCTAATCACCTGTGTGCCGTGGATGGAGCGGAGTATTATGGGTTATTATAGTGACTAAAACTAATGAAATAATGAAAACTAAAATTGACAAAACATTTTAGTTCTGATTGACCAGGCCACATAATGACGAACGCGCGCACGTACGCACGCACGCACGCACGCACGCACGCACGCACGCACGCACGCACGCACAACTTACCCTCTTTTCTTCTAGAAAGGCATCTAACTGCGGAAGGCTTCTCTTGGAAAACACGTAGAAACAGGGACACTGAGGGACAAAATGTCACGGAAATGATCAGGGACACTGAGGGACTTTTTTCATGTCAAAGACCCCCAAAATGATGTATTTGTCCACCAACATATTTTGTTCCAGGGACCACCCAAAAGCAAATGTTGGAGTTAAGAATGTTCGCTTTATAAAAACATAATATATTCAAAGATTTAAAAAAAAACAGCCAAGCGTGATGAGCAACATTTCTGTCAAGTCATAGTTGAAGTGTTGCTCTAAGCCACACACACTGTGTAAATGAAAACAGCACAGGGTGAGGGAACTACTTAATGATGAGAACTATTTGTTTTCCTTCCGTCTACAGAATGGAGCAGGAATTATGGGCAAAGATGAAGGGCGTAGAAATGGTGAAACAACAACAATACGATTGATTGACGCCTCACTGCGTCACTGAAGCGCTGAAAAAAGGTTGTAGCACAACGTCAGGTGTCAGGTGTCACTTTGTAGCTTCATGTGGCTTTGCTGCCACTAGTATGAACGCAGCATCAGGCTGGGACACAAATCCTCTCTTTAGCAGTGTTGATTTTGACAGCAAATTTTGATTTAGTTTTAGTCATAGTCTTTTGAATAAAATTCCATTTAGTTTTAGTCATATTTTAGTTGACTAAATATCATAAGATTTTAGTCGTCTAAATCTACAGTTGATTTAGTCGACTAAAATGTATGTTGGCGGTGCCTTGATGGTGTCGTAATGGCTGATTTTACACTTGGTTGCATGCTGAAAATAGCCGATCTACAAGCTCACAACGTGTCACAGTTGTGAGCTTGTAGATCTGCTATTTTCAGAGTGCAACACGTGTGCAACCAGACATAAAATGACTTGTCTTTTAGTTCTACTGGATCTCTTCTCCACTAGATCCCTCACTAACATTTTAGTCAAGTTTGTATTTGTTGACGAAAAGTTTTTATTTAGTTTTCATCAGTGAAAGTCGACAAAATCAACACTGCTCTTTATAAAACTACAAACTTTACAACTCTTTTGGTAGGATGGAATGACAGACCACAATCAGGACCCTAACCTTAACCATAATGATGCTCCGTTACAAGTTAAAGTCCGGAATTAAAATGTACTTGAATAAAAGTACAAAAGTATTGGTATCAAAATGTACTTAAAGTACCAAAAGTAAAAGTGCTAAAATGTTTGAAAATAGCAGATCTACAAGCTCACAACGCGTCGCGATGCAACGCGTTGTGAGCTTGTAGATCTGCTATTTTCAAATAGCCTATGTATAAAATAGGGCTAAAGTGGTTCATGTATGTTGTATAATATGATCATTTATATCTGCAAAGTAACAAGTAATTAAAGTTTTCTAATAATTGTAGTGGAGTAGAAGTATAATATTTCCCTCTGAGATGTAGTGGAGTAGAAGTAAAAGTACTGAACATTTTAAATACAGTAAAGTAAAAATACCTCAATACCACCACTGCTGACTGACTGACTGAACCAAAAAAAGTCCACTTTCAGAGATGACTTTGAACCTGGCTGGCGCCCCTACTTTGGGCATCATGTCATTATAGGCCACAATGAAAATGTTCTAAATATCTTAAAAAATATCTGAGTGAAAATGTTGTAAAACAGCGTGGTGTAGATGTGTTGTTAGAAGAGGGCTTACTGCTCTCCTAGACGTGGTGTCTGTAGGAAGAGGTTTCTCCTTCATGCAGATCACCCTCAGGTCTTCATCCACTTCCAGGATCCCATATTTATGAGTCTCTGTGTGAGGAGAGACAGACATGATTCTACTGTAAACCATTGGTTCTCTGTGTGAGGAGAGACAGACATGATTCTACTGTAAACCATTGGTTCTCTGTGTGAGGAGAGACAGACATGATTATACTGTAAACCATTGGTTCTCTGTGTGAGGAGAGACAGACATGATTCTACTGTAAACCATTGGTTCTCTGTGTGAGGAGAGACAGACATGATTCTACTGTAAACCATTGGTTCTCTGTGTGAGGAGAGACAGACATGATTATACTGTAAACCATTGGTTCTCTGTGTGAGGAGAGACAGACATGATTCTACTGTAAACCATTGGTTCTCTGTGTGAGGAGAGACAGACATGATTCTACTGTAAACCATTGGTTCTCTGTGTGAGGAGAGACAGACATGATTCTACTGTAAACCATTGGTTCTCTGTGTGAGGAGAGACAGACATGATTCTACTGTAAACCATTGGTTCTCTGTGTGAGGAGAGACAGACATGATCCTACTGTAAACCATTGGTTCTCTGTGTGAGGAGAGACAGACATGATTCTACTGTAAACCATTGGTTCTCTGTGTGAGGAGAGACAGACATGATTATACTGTAAACCATTGGTTCTCTGTGTGAGGAGAGACAGACATGATCCTACTGTAAACCATTGGTTCTCTGTGTGAGGAGAGACAGACATGATTCTACTGTAAACCATTGGTCTTCCAAACCTTTTCAGCCAAGACAAAAACGTTAAATTTGGTGTCTCCCCCGGACCCAAACTTAGAAAAATCGATTACATACATTTACCACTTAAGTTACCACTATGTAATAGCTTTTTGTAATTAATGCAGGGGTCTTCAACGTTTTCAGGCCAAGGACCCCCTAGCTGAGAGAGAGATGAAGCAGGGACCCCCTACTCTATATTGTATAAAATTGTGTTTCAGATTAAAGTTTTTTTTTTACTTAGTCTGCTCTTTTTTCCCTCTACACCTACAGCCTCTTTGCCAAAAATAGCCGATCTACAAGCTCTCAACGCCTCGCAGAGCTTGTAGATCTGCTATTTTCGGCTAATGTTCCCCTCAGAAAAGGAATTCTAGGGTTCAAGTGGTTAATGTAAAAAAACGAAATCCTATCACACAAAGATTTGGCGGACCCCCTATAGTAGCTCTGAGGACCCCCTCATTTTGTTTTTCTTTTCAAATATTTTTGAAAATCTATCTGAAAATGTTTGATTTTAGAAAATGTTTTAAATAATTGTTTCGTTGGTGATTTATTTTTATTTTTATGCAAAACAAAAAAGAGGGACATTTAGAAATGGGACCGGCTCCCGACTTATTGTTTGGGTTGTTTCTACGGTTGGTCACTGGGAGCTGACCAGTACAACCACAGTCTTCTACGGCTGGTCACTGGGAGCTGACCAGTACAACCACAGTCTTCTACTGTTGGTCACTGGGAGCTGACCAGTACAACCACAGTCTTCTACTGTTGGTCACTGGGAGCTGACCAGTACAACCACAGTCTTCTACTGTTGGTCACTGGGAGCTGACCAGTACAACCACAGTCTTCTACTGTTGGTCACTGGGAGCTGACCAGTACCACCACTATGTTGAAGTTCTGAGGAAACTTGACAATATCCTCCTCCTGACATATTGAATATCCGAGTGTGGTCCATAAAAATGTCAATAGAACCTTCAGAAGTCTAACAGAGAGCTTTACCTTCATCTTTACACTGGTAAGACAGAAGCAGACAGTTGTCTTCACTCTGTGTCTGCAGCTCACAGAACCTCTCCTTCACCCGCCTCAGACTGAAGTCTTCTCTGAACAGCGTGTCCCTTTGTTTATACACAGAAGAGACCTTTAATCACATCATCAGAGAGAAGCTGAACCCATTGGGACCGGGAACGCATCTGTGTAACCACTTTATCCATTATTTTGTTCTTTGGCTATTCAAAAATGTAATAGCAGATCTACAAGCTCATAGTGTGGCAGCGAGTGCCGCGCTATGAGCTTGTAGATCTGCTATTTTTGAAAAAACGTGAAAATCTTTGAATTGATGTATATTTTTTAAGGGAACATTTTCAAACTATTTGCTTCTAGGGGGTCCCTGGAACAACATATTTTGAGATGGGGGTCCGCGGCAAAATACCATTTTGGGGGTCCTTGACATGAAAAAGTTTGAAAACCGCTGATATACAGTAGCAACATACTAGTGATGAGCGGGTCGACCCGTAACCCGCGGGACCCGCGGGTCAACCCGCGGCGCGGGTAGGTCGAGTCAGGATTTCAGAGAAAATTATGCGGACTGAGGGTGAGCGGGTCAGCCGCTCTCCACGAAAAAAAAAAAAAAAACCCTATTTTGACCAACATGCTTGTTTATTCAGCCCATGACAATGTTGTGCTACTGTAGACATTTAAAGGGACTTTGGGTACTTAAAAGAGCGCTATATAATATATATATATATTCCCACCGCGGGTCGCGGGGCGGGTTGAGCCATAGATTTATATATGGGTTCGCGGGGCGGGTTGAGGCGGGTCGCGTTCCGTCGCGGGTTGGGGCGGGGCGGGTCATGAAAAAACCCGACCCGCACATCACTACAACATACGTTTTTTTTCACAAAAAACTGTTAGGATTTAGAAGACATTTGTAGAATCCCCCAGAAGCAAAGATTTGAGTTACAAATGTTTGCTTTAAAAACATATATATATTCAAAGATTTGCACAAATGATCATGATTTAAACAAAACTAGCAGATCTACAAGCTCATAGCACTTGGTGCCGCGCTATGAGCTTGTATATCTGCTATTTTCTTATAGCCAAAGAAATCAAAAAATGACAGATTATTTTCCGGTCTTAATAGGTTAAGCTTCTGATTTACGATATCATCATCTTTAGGGATACCCTCGTATGAAATGTGGTCATTTCATACACACCACACATCAAAGCTGGGTGTTATGTTTATAAATCATAGTAAAACATACCCTCCAATGACCATGACATCATCTTCTATCTCAAAGTGCTTCACAGCCAGCTGCAGACAGGCCACGGCTCCAAGACGCTCCTGAGGGAGTAAGACATGTCTTTCTGTCTTAATGGGTAAACACTGTGTTATGTAATAATGTTCTTTGTGGGTGTGGGTGTCATTTAGCTTTGTTCTGTCTGTCCAATGCTGTCACACACAAACAACCACTGTAAGTGAAACACACCCACAATTAAAGGAGTAGTTCACCCAAAAAAATGACTTATTTTCCATCATTTACACACCCCATGAAGCCTTGAATTCATGGAGATTTTTTGTCACATTCCTAAAACAAATTCAGTTTTTTCTTAATTTTCTATTCCACAATTTTGTAACCCATTCTTTCACCCAGTGCCAATTGCCTATGTAATCCTGGGCGCTACTCTCCCTCTACCAGCCTAGGGAGAGCCCAGAACTGAGCTCATGCCTCCTTCAATGCATGAGGAGCTGGCAGGCCGCTTCTTATCACCTGACAGGGGGGGGTTTCCCCGGTAGGACGTAGCTTCTTATCACCTGACAGGGGGGAGTTTCCCCGGTAGGACGTAGCTTCTTGTCACCTGACAGGGAGGAGTTTCCCTGGTAGGACGTAGCTTCTTGTCACCTGACAGGGGGGAGTTTCCCCGGTAGGACGTAGCTTCTTATCACCTGACAGGGGGGAGTTTCCCCGGTAGGACGTAACTTCTTATCACCTGACAGGGGGGAGTTTCCCCGGTAGGACGTAACTTCTTATCACCTGACAGGGAGGAGTTTCCCCGGTAGGACGTAGCTTCTTATCACCTGACAGGGGGGAGTTTCCCCGGTAGGACGTAACTTCTTATCACCTGACAGGGGGGAGTTTCCCCGGTAGGACGTAACTTCTTATCACCTGACAGGGGGGAGTTTCCCCGGTAGGACGTAGCGTGTGGAAGGAACACGTTATTCCAACCAGTTCCTTTCCCCTCCATCAGGCGCCCCGGCTGACCAGGGGGAGGCACCTATGCCAATAATTTGATGACCGGGACATCCTTCAATAGGAGACTCAATAGGACACCGGGCATCAAATTATTGGTGGCCATTATCGGACCCCACTTTGAGAACCAACCCTTTTAACGGTTCTTACATCATTAGTCGTGGTCTGGTCGTTGAGGACGTGGACCATGGAGAACCCAGCCGCCCACTCTGTGAAAGCTCCATGGTAAACACTGTTGGTCTGTGGAACGTTGCCACACACACACACACACACACACACACACACACACACACACACACACACACACACACACACACACAATATATTAACCTATTCAAACCGGGAACGCATCTGTGTAACCACTTTAACCATTATACTTTGGCTATTAACTGATTCACTGCCAATCACGTAGATCTACGCGAACCGATTTAAATCCGCCACGTGCCAATCGCGTAGATCTACCCAAAGACCAAGGAGATATGATTAGTAGAAGATCTAGACTCCTATCCACTTCCTTGTTAACTTAAAACTTAAAAAGTCTATATTTCGGCTCCTGAGTACTTTTTTTTTTCCAATGAAAAACTCTGGCACTGGCTAAAAAAATATGAAAATACCTCCGGCAGTTAATGGGTTAAATAATGTGCAGATCTACAAGCATGAGCTCATAGATCTGCTATTTTTGAAAAGGCGATATTAAAAAGAAAAAGCACTATCCTGGATACCGCCTTCCCAAATACAAAAAAGGTATTCAGGGTCCCGAAAGGGACTAGTCCCATCCCTAGAAACGAAGGTTATGAAGGTAACCACGGTTATGTGACCCTATTGGATCACTCCAATGTGGGGATCACTCCGCAGCGAAGGGATACATTCGAGGTAAGGATTAACTGATTCACTACAGTGCGCACCTGTGCGTGCGTGGGGGGTGTGGCCTCCCCTATAGGCACACCACACCCACGCGCGCCTGCTTGAAGGACATTTCGAAGCGCCTCAAGCACCACGACAGGATTGGAGTGATCCAATAGGGTCACATAACCGTGGTTACCTTCGTAACCTTCTTTATGTTTCCCCTCATTGGATCACTCCAATGTGGGTATAGAAGTACCCGATTCACCTGGTGGTTGAGGTAGGAACAGTCAGGCCAACAAGAAGGCTGAAAGCATAGAACCTACCCCGAACTAGCCGCCTCGTCTGTGAGGTCAGGAGGAGCTGCCCAGAACTGCCGACACCACTGCATTAGGTGTCGCCACGTTGATATTATAAAATCTGGCAAAGGTGGCAGATGAGGCCCAACTGGCTGCGGCACACACCTCAGAGAGTGGAACCCCCCGCAGGAGGGCTCTAGATGAGGCCATTCCCCTGGTGGAATGAGCCACCACACCAACTGGCCCAGGCCTACCAGCCAGACCATATGCCAACTGGATTGTGTCCAATGGGACAGCCTCTGCTCAGACAGACTTGACCCCAGGACCCCCTCTGCATAGCACACAAAGAGCTGGTCTGTCCTGCGCAGCGACTGCGTGCGACTCACATATGCTTGCAGAGCCCTTACAGGGCAAAGCACACTCCTCCGGTCAGGCCCCACCCTGTGGCACCCCGTGGTTCGGGGTGCCACAGGGTCCCCCCGGCCTGCGAGAGCAGGTCGGGCCTCAGGGGCAACTGCCATGGAGTCCCTGCAAGGAGAGACGACAGGAGACTGAACCAAAACGGGTAATTAGTATCAACCTGTGACCTGCCTGCTTGGTCCTGTCCAGCACTGCAGGGATCAAGGGAATTGGAGGAAATGCATACAGCGGTTCCTCTGGCCAGTCGTGGGCCAGAGCATCCAGTCCCAGGGGTCCCGGAGGCCCCGTCACTGAGAACCAGAGGGGACACTGAGTGTTCCCTGAGGCGGCAAAGAGGTCCACTTGGGCCTGGCCAAACCTCATCCACAGCTGCTGCACCACCTGAGGGTGCAGACGCCAGTCCCCCTCTTGCGGCCCTGCCCTCGAGAGCATGTCCGCTGCTGTGTTGTGAGCCCCAGGAATGAACGCTGCATGTAGAGAAGCTAGATGCGCATGAGCCCACAAGAGCAACCTCTCTGCCACTCTGTGCAGACAGGGAGATCTCACCCTGCCCTGGTGGTTGATGTAGGCCACCACTGAGGCATTGTCTGTCCTCACCAACACATGTTTGTCCCTTAGGGACGGGAGGAAACTCTGAAGAGCCAGGTGCACTGCCCTGAGCTCTAAGACATTGATATGCCTGTCCAGCCACGGGGCCTTCCACTGGCCACTCGCTGACCTGCCATTGTGCACTGCTCCCCAACCTGCCAGGGAGGCGTCACTATCTCCCTGCGACACACCCTGTGCAGCTCCACTCCTCGACATAGAAAGGAGCGTGAGTGCCACCTCGACAGCGTCTGTGTCGTTTCGAGTGAAATCTGTGGGAGTTGAACCACAGTTGTAGAGGCCTGAGATGGAGCAGGCCTAGAGGAACCAGCAGTGAGGCCGCTGTTAGCAAGCCCAACAGACGCTGGCACTCAAACTGTCACCTTCTGACCCCGCTGAAAGCGGCTCAGGAATGAGAGGATCGTCTCTACCCTTACCTGGGGTAGAGACGTCCTCATTGTCTGTGCATCCAATTCCTCTGAATGTCACAGCCTGGGATGGAGTCAAGTGACTCTTCTCGTGGTTCAACACCAACCCCAACTGCTGTATGTGGAGCACAACCTTGCGTGTGGCTAAATTCGCTTCCTCCTCGGAGTGAGCGCAAATTAGCCAGTCGTCCAGATAGTTTAGTATAGTCAGACCTCTGGCTGCCAGGGGCGCGAGGACTGCCACCATGCATTTGGTAAATGTCCGTGGCGCCAGCGCAAGCCCGAAGGGAAGGACCATGAAATCGTAAGCCGTCCCTTCGAAGGCGAACCGGAGGTACTTCCAACAGGATGGATGGATGGGAATTTGGAAATACACATCCTTCAAGTCGATCGTCGTGAACCATAGGCCTTTCGACATGGCCTGAAGAACACAAGCTGGGGAAAGCATACGGAACTTTAACCACTTTAGCCAGCGATTCTCCCTTCGCAGATCGAGAATAGGGCGAAGACCCCCGCCCTTTTTGGGAATGACAAAATAGGTCGAGTAGAACCCACCTAGCCGTTCTAGCGGCCGTAGTATCCTGATGGCGTCCTTGTCCAGCAGTACGGATATCTCCTTCCGTAGCACTTCCGTCTTCAGGGGGTCGGCCACTATCGTAGGATGGATACCCGTGAATGGAGGCGGGTCTGTACTTCTGGAGCATGGTAGAAAGAACCCATGGGGACTCCACCCGCTCCTCCCAGATTGCCCTTTGGGCCTGGGAGAAGTGGCAGAGGCCGGTGACACCGTCAGGTTGACTGCTGTCGCCCGCCCCCCCCCCTAGGAGTGGCGCGTCTGGGCCTTCCAGTCTCGTTGCGTCCCCGACGACGGTCCTCCTCTCTGCGCCTGTCGACTCGCCTCTGAGCCGGGTTAGGTGGCGCAGCCTGGGGATGCCGAATAGGCAAGGACTCGGCCGTCCTCCTGGACGGTGGAGGGCCAACTTGGTCCGGTCGGCCTGGCCTGAAAGGAGGGGCACGGACCCGAGGTGGAGGCATGAAATGTTTCAGGGTCTCCTGATCCTTCCGGACCCTGTCCGTCTGCCGCAAGATATCATCGACACCGGGCCCAAAGGTAACACCGGGGGTCAGGGGGAGGTCAGCAAACGTGCTCTGCATAGAGGAAGGCAGCTTGGTCTGTGCCAGCCAAAGGTGGCGCCTAGCAGTCACGATCTGGCCCAAGGCTTTCCCATTAGCCCGGGCCATGTCTCTCTGGATCTGGCCGATCAGGTCAGAGACCAGTTTCACCTCTTGAGTGAGAGGTCCTTCATCCCCTGTGACCTGGGGCAGCAAGCTCTGCAGGTAGGCATGGAGGAGCATCACTGCATTAGACAGGCGTCCCACCGCTGTCAGTGAACCATAGACCGTCTTGAGGTCATCGTCAAACGTCCTGGGAGGACCAGGCTTAAGACGGGGGGTTTTGCCAATGATGTCCTTATCTGGCAGGACCATGGCTGCAATCATGGAGTCCATGGTTGGGTACTCCCGGAGGCCAAGGGAATCAGGCTCTGCCATGAAAGCCCATGGCCCCGAATCAGAGGTAAAGTGGAAGCGGCTCTTTTTTCAGCCCAGCCTTCCATCAGGGCCTCCTTGAAGGCACTGGATATGGGCACCACTGGCGGGCTGCCCAGAGGACCCTCCTGGGCAATGTCCAGGGTAACTCTGATCCTCTTTCCCCGCTGACTGCTCGGACTGCGGTTAACAGTGCCGGCGTCATCTCCCAGCCAAAGGCCCTCGCTGGCCTCCACTGAGAGAATGTCGTCTCCTTGGTCAGCGTCCACCTGCTGATGCCCCCAGTCGGGCCACTCTCAGGCGCTCAGAGAAGACTGAGCAGTACAGGCAGCCATTAGGGCACCTCACCGCCTCCTCTGCATGGGCCAGCCCCAGGCAGTGCATGCAAGATGCATGCGCATCCCCAGGTGGGATGTCCTCTCTGCACTTGACACAAAGGGCTGACATCCTGTGGTGGACCTGTGCACCTGGCACGCCGTAAGGGAATTACCAGGGGAGAGGCCCAATGACAATGGCCGCCCTGTAAGGGTCTTACACCTGTGTCACGCTTGTAACTGAAAACAATACACTTATTTCTTAAACAGTAATAAATGTAGTCAGCAAACAACAGACTGACCAGTCTTCCAGGTTATGGAGATGCCTGTCAGCTAAGGGAGAATAACAGTCAGCACCAGGTTATGGTAAAACTGACTGAAAACACAAAACTTGAAATATAAAGCACAGACTGACCAGGCTTCCAGGTTATGGAGATGCCTGTCAGCTAAGGGGAATAACAGTCAGCACCAGGTTATGGTAAAACTGACTTTTTGTGTAATGTTGACTGTAAATACAAACCTTGGAATATAAAGCAGAATTTCCTTTAATTGGGATTCCTGCAAAACAAGAAAAGAAAGCACAAAAAGACCTCAGAACAGCTAGCAAAGCTAGTACAAGCTGAGGCTTGGTTAGTGCAGCCGGCTGCTAACAGCGCTACAAACATTTAGCAACCAGCATAAATGGTACACACGGCACAATAACCAAGAGTTCTCGTGAGGAGGGCTACAAAGTTAGCAGCTCCAGGCTAAACCTAGCCACTGAAAACACTTGGATGTGAAATAATTGAGCTATAGTAGAGGTTACATACCTTCTCTGCACTTACCGACCTTGAACCTGAATGTTCCGCCAAGAAATGAAAAAGCAGGCACGCGTGGGTGTGGAGTGCCTATATAGGGGAGGCCACACCCCCACGCACGCACAGGTGCGCACGGTAGTGAATCAGTTAATCCTTACCTCGAATGTATCCCTCTGCTGCGGAGTGATACCCACATTGGAGTGATACCCACATTGGAGTGATCCAATGAGGGGAAACATAACCATAAGGGATGTTAACACTTACAACAACATAGATGTGTTCCACACAGCCAGCAGAGGTCAGTGCATGGACCCAGTGTGATATTAAAGCTTGGTGTCCGACGGGCAGCAGAGGCTTGGCTCTGCCGGACAGATGGCTGAACTGACCGCTGGTGTCTCTCTCCACGTCTCTCTGCAGCCTGGTGCCATACCCTGCTGCCAGGACCACCGCTCTCATTGTGAACACCTGTACGGGTCAATATAATATAGAATACATAATATATAATATATAAACGTATATAGGACTAATCTTACTACTATATAATTGTCAAAAGCTCCGAAGTTCGGCAGGGATTCGCAAGCACAGGATCACTCCATATGCCTCCAAGACCCGTCACAGACTGTTGATCAGAGCTATGGCTATGTTTTAGGCATCTTACTCCACCTCCATCAGTGATCGGACTCTCGGTTTGATTGATTCTCTGATACGCCTATCAGACCCTCAGCCTGATCTGGCAGGTTGCCATAGCAACCAGACACAGGAAGTCTGACCTCTTTATCACATGACCGAGGTTGGGATGTTGGGAGGATGTGACTAGATGTTAGGGCCGCAAAGCAATGAGGTCGGACTTCGCATGACGTGTGTGCAGAGCTATAATTAGGCCAGGTCGCCGTCATGGTTCATAAATATCTCTTACAGAGCCATGCCACGGAAAACAAAACTTTTCGTGGCCCAATCTCTGGGCCGTCGGACCCGAAACGCCAAGCGCAAGTGTTTCCTTCATGCAGTAGAACATCTAAACGCAACACGCTGTAAAAGCAAGAGCGTAAAGCGTAATAGGACCACAAAAAAGGACAGAAACTTCAGAAGAGCATGGACACCTCCTCACCAACCCACAGAAATAGTTTCACACACCAACTATGGATAGCGTCTGCAATTCATGCCATGCTGTCATGTTCCCCTGGGAAACATCAAAAGGTCCTGTTGGCAGACTCTCCCTGTTATCAAGAGAGGAGGTAGGGCCCAAATAGTTAGAGCTTGCATCCAGATGTCACCACTATATCTTGTCATGCAGGAGCATAAATTTAACATCAACATGAGGATCGATACAGCTGAGAAGGACTTCTCTAATTACCTCCTTGAATTAGGGGAAGACAGACTCGCACATGGACACACTGAAGTTCAAATCCACATTCCGCCACACCACTTGGTTAAAGACTTGAATACATTAATCTCATACACCTTCCCTGACCTGCAGAATGAATGTATTGACAGACACAATCTTCTCAAAGGCACTGTATACTCTCCGCTAAACAACGATATCCGGGAAATCAACAACAGGTGCATGGCATGAGTTCCCTGGAGAAGACAGAGTGTACTTCTCAGCTGACTCAATTAAGGAGGACAACCACAAGAACTCTATGCCTGTGGAATTCCTAAATTCACTGACACCCTCTGGACTCCCTGACCATAATCTGAAACTGAAACTAGGAGCCCCAGTCATGCTGCTTAGAAACCTGCAAGCAGGTGCCGAGCGCACTCTCAGGAATGGCACCAGAATGGTGGTGGTACAGATGATGGAGACAAAGTCATTGAATGTGAGATTGCAGTAGGGACAAACAAGGGTGAAAGAATCTTCCTCCCAAGGATCCCTCACCATGACAGAAGTGAAGAGCTTCCCTTCACATTATGCAGACGCCAGTTCCCTGTCAGGTTAGCTTTCTCCGTTACCATCAATAAAGGTCAAGGCCAAGAGAACGACAGAGTTGGCATCTACTTACCTCAGCCTGTGTTCGCTCATGGCCACAGCCATGTATGTTTTGTAATAATAATCTAAATCTACAAAGTAACTAGTAACTAAACTTTTCAAATAATTGCAGTGGAGTTAAAGGTACAATATTGACCTCTGAGATGTAGTGGAGTAGAAGTAAAAGGACTGAAAATTGGAAATACTCCAGCAAACTTAAACATACCTCAAAATTTTACTTAAGTACAGCATTAAATGTACTTAGTTACTTTACACCAATTAATATAATATAATAATATATATAATAACATATATTATAATAATATATAATATAAAAGAAAAATATATAATACATAATATAATAATATATCAGCTCTCATTGGATCAAACAACTGTACACACTTTACTGTAGGGTCACAGCTTTCACTGTAACACTACACAACACATAAAGAGTTATAGCTCAACCAGAACCAGAGTTTTAATTCATGTATCCTGGGTAATAGTACACTATAAGTGATGATCTGACTTCTGGTTGTTTAATATTTCACTATTTAGCTGTTATTGATGTTGTTGTTGTTTAATATTTCACTATTTAGCTGTTATTTACTGAAATAAATCCAAACCCAAACCTGGACTTCAGCCTCTCCTCTCTGTGGTGTGTCTGTGGTAGGTGTTACATCGGAATTAGTGACCTATTGAATCCGGTCGTGGTTGCGTTTTTCTGTCTCACATTGAGAGGTATTACAAATTTACTTGAGTAAAAGTACAAAAGCATTGGCATCAAAATATACGTAAAGTACCAAAAGTAAAAGTAACTTATAACTAAAGTTGTCAAATAATTGCAGTGGTGTAAAAGTATGTGTAAGTAAGTGTAAAAGTACAATATTTGCCTCTGAGATGTAATGGAGTAGAAGTAAAAGTATTTAATTACTCCACTGCGTCCCCTACAGGTCTGGTCAATATAAATATACCATTAACTAGACCTGTAGGGGGCGCAGTGGAGTGAAATAAAGAATTTCCATCTGGCGGTACATATTTACATTTCTGCCCATAAAGTGTATTCTACAGAGAAGGTGGGGTCCTGAGAGGCTCCTCCCACCCTGGACCATATACTTTAAACAACACAAAACAGCCTTTGTTTCAGTGAGTAGTGAAGTAGGCCTACTTTAGTTTATTTTGACTATAGTCAAAATAAAAAGACAAAATAAAAATTATAAAGACGGAGACCTCTCACTGCAGTATAATGTTGGCTCTATGAGCAGAGCTGTATAATGTTATATATATATATATATATATACTATATAATATATATAGTGTAATGTTGGCTCTATGAGCAGAGCTGTATAATGTTATATATATATATATATATATATATATATACTATATAATATATATAGTGTAATGTTGGCTCTATGAGCAGAGCTGTATAATGTTATATATATGTATATATAATATATAATATATATAGTGTAATGTTGGCTCTATGAGCAGAGCTGTATAATGTTATATATATATATATATATATATATATATATATATATATATATATATATATATATATATATATATATATATATATATATATATATATATATATATATTATATATTATATATATAGTGTAATGTTGGCTCTATGAGCAGAGCAGTATAATGTTATATATATATAGGCGTTTGACACTGTAAACCATGCAATTCTACTTGATAAGCTGAAGGCGATTGGTTTTGATTGCACATCACTAAATTGGATGAGATCTTACTTGGAGGGTAGAGAACAAGTGGTTGACATCAACGGAACCATGTCCTCATCCCTCCCGGTGAGCTGCGGGGTTCCTCAAGGCAGCATTCTAGGGCCGTTACTGTTCCTTCTATACATTAACGACATGAATGCTGCCTGTAACTGCAAACTGTTCCTGTTCGCTGATGACTCGGCACTCCTGATCTCGGGTGAGGACAAGTTGCAAGTTGAGGAAGCTCTCAGCTCTGAACTCTCAAAAATCCGTACCTGGCTTACCGATAACAAACTGTCACTACACCTTGGGAAAACTGAATCCATTCTCTTTGGGACCAAACATTCCCTCAGTAAAATGAAGGTAAATGACTTCAAGGTCAAAGTCGATGACACAATCATCACTAGCAAAGAAGAGATTACCTATTTGGGATGTATTCTTGATGAATACCTGACAGGTGAAAGCATGGCAACAAAGGTGGTCAAAGGAGTAAACCAGAGAACCAGATTTATGGGCAGAGTTTCCTCTTTTGTCAACCCTCAGGCCCTCAGGACCCTCTCAGGGGCCCTTATTCAGCCCCTTTTTGACTATGCTAGCTCCTCTTGGTACTCCAACACCTCAGTGTCACTGAAGACTAAGCTTCAAACCTCCCAAAACAAACTGACACACCTCTCTCCCACTCACTTTGCCAGCCTAGGCTGGCTCAGGGTGGAAGACAGGGTTAAACAACTAAAAATGGGACTGGTCTTCAAAATTGTAAATGCAGATTTGCCCGAAATGCCCCCTATACCCGCATATCTGTATAAATACCTCGAAAAAGTTAGTGACACCCACAGCCACGAAACTAGAGGGAGCGTAAACAACAATCTGGTACCACCCACCCATAAAACAAACATGGGCAAATTCTCCTTCTATAGCACAGCCACCAAGGAATGGAATAGTCTAACCCCATCCCTCAAAAAATGCAGTTCGCTGGGCTCATTCAAAACAGCCCTAAAAACTCATCTTTCTGGAGGCCGAAAGAGGAGCTAGTACCAGTTTCCCTGTAGACAGACGACCCCCTCCCCCCTCCTCTTTTTTGTACATATCTTTTATTTCTCATGCTTTTTTTGTATATAATTTTTATTTTTCCATGCTCCCCCCCCCCCCCCCATTTTTTTGTACATATTTTTGTATTTTTTCATGCTTTTCATGCTTTTTTTGTACATAGTGGTATTTTTTCTGTATTATCTGTATTTTTATGTTGATTTTCGAACTGTTTGGTTGCTACTATATATGTCTATGAAATTAATTCAAGGACCCCAACGGAAACAAGTCCGCAAGGACTTTTTTGGCCGGACCTTTTAGACAAAAGCATCATAAATGTAACTGTGTTGTTTTACATTCTTTTGCCTAATAAATATATATATATATATATATATATATATATATATATATATATATATATATATATATATATATATATATATATATATATATATATATATATATATATATAGTGTAATGTTGGCTATGAGCAGAGATGATTTATCCTCATTTTCATCTCAATGCATAATATATCAGCAGAATCTAGGCTTTGCTGCCCTCTTGTGGTGAAAATGAGCAAACATGTCTGTTAAGTCAGTGCTATCAACCATTAGAGAAGTTCCGGTTGCTCTTCAAAATAAAATATATTTCTGTCAAAGCGAACTTTATAAACTATGAGAGAACTTCCGCTTACTGAACCAACTTGATGTTCCATCATAACTCTGTGCATCCGGTCTAAAACGGATACGGAAACAGGTTGTGTGCAAGTTTAAAAAGCATCAACAAATGACCGGATACAGTAGGCGGCCTGTAGACCGGATGTGAGCACAGAACAGTAAATAGAGCCTTATTCACCGTACGACGACAACGCGCCGAAAATAGCCGATCTGTATAGCTTGCACTTCGGCTATTTTCGATGACGGCGCAGCCGCAGTACCCGGTCACAGAATTCGATAGATCATCAATTTCAGTGTAACACACTGTAACACACAGTGGCCAGAAGAGCGTTCGCCTTTGACATCACGTGACTGTGTTTACATCCGGTAGCATGTTAGCATAGTAGGCTAGCAGTTAGCCTGCTAGACTAGCTAGCTCCTCTAATGATGTAAAACGTCCCTCATTTGTTGTAAAACGGTTCTTTATTTTAATGAGTCCAACAGTTACGTTAAATAATCACTAATCGTTTATTATAAAAGTTATTACAGTAACTCTAATAATAAATAAAACCACTTTACTACATAGAGTTGGTAGATGAACCACCAGAGGGCGCTATTATCCACTTTTTAGTGCATTTTGCATCACAGTGCATCTCAGACAAGCCCCCAGAACCATAGGGGTGTGGAGGTAATGATGAACCACAGGAGGGCGATACTGAGCCGTTTTCCTTTCTGACTCTGTGTGACCCAGAAGAGAAACCAGAAAGTGGATAAAAACAGTAGCAGATCTACAAGCCCACAATGAGTGGCCTCCATGACGCCTTGTGGGCTTGTAGATCTGCTATTTATGGAGCACGAAACCGTTATACAACGGTTCATAAATGTACCGTGGAAAGTTACCTTAAATGAATGAATGTGAATTAAACTAGTTGTTCTATTTATATATATATATATATATATATATATATATATATATATATATATAGATCTGCTATTTTTGAATAGCAAAACTGTATCAAATAATGGTTAAAGTGGTTACACAGATGCCTTCCCGGTTTGAATGATATTAAAGTCCATTATGTAGTGTAATAGACTGTAAATCCCCCCGAGAGAGAGAGAGGAGGCAGGCTGGCCTCCGGACAGCCGAGTCATGCATTGATTGATTGATTGATGTAGTTTATTTAGTAAGACATGAGAATAGTACATGACAGTACATAACAGTACATGGAAGTACAAATTCACAATACAGGGTCTACTAAACTGGAAATCTCATTAAGCATAACGCTTGTTTAAGATGAGAACCCCATATACCCCTATATATATATATATATATATATATATATATATATATATATATATATATATATATATATATATATATATATATATATATATATATATATATACATATATATATATATATACATATGTATATATATATATATATATATATATATATATATATATATATATATATATATATATATATATATATATATACATATATATATATATAGAGAGAGAGAGAGAGAGAGAGAGAGAGAGAGAGAGAGAGAGAGAGAGAGAGAGAGAGAGAGTTCTATATGAATGGATTATTTTAATGTATATTAATAATATATAGCCTATGCTGTCGTACACTATAATATATATAATAATATGATATTAATGAATATTATCTCTGCTGTTGGACATTATAATATATTGATTGATTGATTGAATACTTTATTTAGAGAGAAAAACAGATCAGACAGACAGTTCAAAATACAAGTTCAACTAAAAAGGATGAAAAACCCAAAGAAGCCTTTTGGCTTGATTCAATAGAGGTCCTCACATACTCTATCTAATATATTAATTCTTAATAAATACCTCTTCTGTCAGACACTATAATATATATGTAATCTATAATAATATAATATTAATGAATATCTCTGCTGTCAGACACTACAATATATATGTAATCTATAATAATATAATATTAATGAATATCTCTGCTGTCGGACACTACAATATATATGTAATCTATAATAATATAATATTAATGAATATCTCTGCTGTCAGACACTATAATATATATGTAATCTATATTAATATAATATTAATGAATATCTCTGCTGTCAGACACTATAATAGATATGTAATCTATAATAATATAATATCAATAAATATCTCTGCTGTCAGACACTATAATATATATGTAATCTATAATAATATAATATTAATGAATATCTCTGCTGTCAGACACTATAATATATATGTAATCTATACTAATATAATATCAATAAATATCTCTGCTGTCGGACACTACAATATATATGAGGACCCCCAAAATGATATGTATTTGGCCGCAGACCCCCATCTCAAAATATGTTGTTCCAGGGACCCTCCAGAAGCAAATATTTGAGTTAACATTTTTCGCTTTAAAAACAAAAAATATATATATATATTTTCAAAGATTTGCACACATTTTCAAGATTTTTCAAAAATAGCAGATCTACAAGCTCATAGTGTGGCACTTGGTGCCGCGCTATGAGCTTGTAGATCTGCTATTTTTGAATAGCAAAACTGTATAAAATAATGGTTAAAGTGGTTACACAGATGCCTTCCCGGTTTGAATGATATTAAAGTCCATTATGTAGTGTAATAGACTGTAAATCCCCCCGAGAGAGAGAGAGGAGGCAGGCTGGCCTCCGGACAGCCGAGTCATGCATTGATTGATTGATTGATGTAGTTTATTTAGTAAGACATGAGAATAGTACATGACAGTACATAACAGTACATGGAAGTACAAATTCACAATACAGGGTCTACTAAACTGGAAATCTCATTAAGCATAACGCTTGTTTAAGATGAGAACCCCATGCACACAAATCATGATGACATATAAGAGGCAGACAGATATACACACTACTATACAGAATGTCATACAATCAGCTTCCAGGTTACTGCTATGAAGAGAGAAAAAAATATATATATATACAAAAGAGGAAAATTAAGGAGGGGGGGGGGGTAGGTTAAGACTTAGACAGTGGCCATTTTTGAATTGCAGCCTCCTGAAGGTGTATCTTTAGGGCAGTTTTGAAAGTGAGTAGGGTTTTACACACCTTTACTCCTTTTGGTAGGGCATTCCACATTTTTGATGAATAGCATGAGAACGAGTTCATTCCCTTAGTTGAGCCAAATCTGGGTTGAACATAATTTGTGGAGCTGCCTCTGGTGTTATGATCATGGACTTCATTAACATTTTGGAAGTATTTTGACAAATACAGGGGGATCCCAATGTTATGGTGTATCTTGAAGACCAGGCCCATAGCAAGTTGCTGTACTCTGTCCTCAACCCTAAGCCATCCAATCCTAGCAAAATGAGCAGGGGTTAGATGGGTTTTGTGATTGAGGCCAAGAAGTAGCCTTACAACTATATCATCACAGCTTGTTGGCAAATCACACAGATTCAAGTCCTCCCTATCTCTGGAGCAGCAGCTAACGGGCCAACATCAAAGGTCACACCGTGGGAAAGTACATAATACCTTGGTCTAGGAGGGAAAAAGGGATATTCCACACGCGCGCACGCACGCACGTACACACACACACACACACACACACACACACACACACACACACACACACACACACACACACACACACACACACACACACACACACACACACACACACACACACACACACTGATAGCTAAAAGGACTGAGGCAACATGCAAGGTAATCTGAGGTCATTCAGTCAATGCCAACAGCATGACTAACGTCAAAATGGATTGCAAACCAAGAGGGCTTTTGCTCTGTACAGCACAACATGCCACGACGCAACAAGATCTATTGTAATCTCCTGCCACTTTAGAATCAGCTTGTGGCTTTGTGCTAGGTGCAAGTTGACCCACGTAAATAATTCTGAGTGCAAGTAGAGGTTCAGTTAATCAGAACAGAGAAGGGCTATAGGTCTATAGATCTGAAATAGGTCTATAGATCTGAAAGCTCACACATATTGTGTGCACACAGACTCCCATAAACTTCAGCATTCTGTGGAAGCACAACCAGTTTGTCAACATGATCAAATCCCAGCAAGTGGGAGGAGTGGACATATGGCTCAAGCATGTAGGTGCTCTTGGATCCAGTGACTTTCTTCAAGAAGAACAAAAACCTGTGTCCATCGTCCTCAATCTGGTCTGGAAGACGGTCCTACAGAATCATATAGAGGAGGAAGATAAATATCAGGATGAGAAGAAGATATTAACCGTTCCAGACCACGACTGGAGCGGCGTACATTCCAGATAGGAGGTCCCCAGGCTCAGGGACCCTTTGAACAAGCAACACACAGAAGCGTAAAAACTGTATATTCACTTGTGGCGACGGAAGAACAACCTGTTCTCCGCCATGGTGATTTCAGAGCAAATTCGACTGTGTTTAGCAGGCCCGTGGATTTCAGGGAATTTACGGCTAAGTTTTAGTCTAAGTCTGGTCACCATCTGTAAGCCCCTTAATAACTTAATCCCCTCCCATAATATCCAGTCCCCGACTTAAGACAAACTATGGATCTGAGGATATCACAGTTATAAGAAGGGCAGAGAGCAGAGGGGCCCCCTAAACTTACTGGCCCGCTTCAACAGAAATATCAACTTGACCACTAACTCAATCAAGAGACTGAAACAACCTATCCTACTCCTCTGTCTAGAGAAATGCACTGAAGCTCATGTGTTCTACAAACCCACTACATCCCCTATGCCTACAACCCAGAAAATTATTGTTACTCTTAAGTCTAGTCACATAGGGATAATGAGCCAACACATGCAAACCGTATCACTCTTTACACCACCATGCCAACCCACAGCACATCATCATAGCACACCGTCATTGCAAAACAACTCAATGCTCACAATTCATTGCATACCAAACATTGCACTCCAAAAACATTACTCAATACATTACTCTGCACAGCATTGCATCAAACGTTTGCATCAAACTTTGCATCAGTTACAAATCTCTACCTGTATGGGGTGTGAATTGAATGTATATGTGTGTTGCCGTAGTGTGGAATTCTCATACTCACCGAGGGCGGGATGGTGTCCTTCAAAAGAAACCCCTAGTCTATTTATCTTTATAACACTAACTCAGAAAATGAGGCTTTTTGGAAGATTAAAAGCTTCCCTTTATTTGCTCAGTTCATAGTGGGATTACAGATGTGTATTTTAACAATACAAAATACAAAATACAAAATACAAATAGAAATGAAATCTAGTAATGTTTCATGTCTGTCTGGTCAGATTAAAAATGCCTTAATTTAGGCTTGTCCTAAACTAATTTAGAATTTAGATTAAAAAGAGGAGGTTCCATTTAGATCTCATTCAGCCTGAAATACAGGCTAGTCTAAATTTGGTAATTCCAAAAATGTCCTTAAAGTAGCACTAAATAGGTTTAATCTCAAAATAGAGAAATTTACCCTTTATGATTTAATTAATTAGTTTAAGTAATATTTTACCTTCCTAATTTAAGTAATTGTTACCTTCCTCCATGTGGAGCCATGACTGTTTAACATCTGAGCAAGGTGCAAGAGAAGAAGCCCCAAAAACCTAAGAGCCCAAGGGGCCCAAAGGGCCCCCAACAGCCGTCCGTGTCCAAAACCTCCCAAGTCTCCCTCAGCCTCTGCCTCTCCAGCCTCTGCTGTGATGCTCTTGTGAACGCCCCTTTATACGGTAGTACAGTCTAAAGGAAGCTCTCCAGACATCAGTGTGTGTATGTGTGTGCACGTAGGTGTGTGCACGAAGGCGTGATTCTCAGAAGTCAGACGCCTTGGTGATTCTTAGAAAATGTAAGAAGTCATTGTGTGTGTATGTGTGTGTGTGTGTGTGTGTGTGTGTGTGTGTGTGTGTGTGTGTGTGTGTGTGTGTGTGTGTGTGTGTGTGTGTGTGTGTGTGTGTGTGTGTGTGTGTGTGTGTGTGTGTGTGTGTGTGTGTGTGTGTATGTGGGTGTATGTGTGACTTGTCCAACAGCCACCCACACACACAAAAAAACACTTACTTTGCACCTTGCACGACATTATCAGCATTGCCATATATGCATACTGAGGGGTTAAATGTCCCCCAAAATGTGTCTTATACCTGAGCATAATTCCGTAAATGCAATTATACTGCATATTATCAGCAATTATATATGATTAAATTAAATCATTAATAACATCAGAAAATCAATTGATTCACACTTGCATGTGTGCATGTAACATTTGCTTAAATCTATCAAATCTTATTGGGTACTCTTTGACCTCACTGATCAGCCATAGATGCAGGCTGTACTGTATGTCACGTATGCAGCAAGTGTAGCTCACATACAGGAAATGCACATAAAGGAAATGCAGGCCTCTGCCTGCTGCAAGCCTTCGAGTGCACCTCAGCAGTCATTTCAACCAGTCAATATCATATTCTTTCTTTAGGCAAATCAAGTAATAACATAATTTAAAGCCTATATCCTAAAGTGAGCTGTTCAACATAAATTACGTTCTAATACATTTCCAGATGTTCAACAGTGTGTATGTGTGTATGTGTAATATGCGTGTGCGTGTCTGCGTGAGCAGTGTGTCTGTCACTGTCTAGCCTCGCATGCCTTTTTTGTTTGTTGTTGCCAGATTTTGCTAGAGGAATAAGCAACCAGAAAACAAGCCCAACAAAAGCGAACTATAGGGCAGGCCACATCAGCACTTTAACCCTATATACAAATACATTGCATATTTTAAAATAGCCGATCTACAAGCTCACAACGCATCGCAGCTATTTTCAAAGAAAAATCTTGAGAAAATTGTGGGATATTTTCCAAATCCACACAGATCTTGTATGGGGGTCTATGGCACAACATATCTTCAGAAGGGGGGAGGTCTGCGGACAAATATTAATTTGGGGGTCCTTGCCATGAAAATGTTTGAGAACAACTGGCTCAAACAACATTAGGAAACAAGACCAAATAAGTAACTACACTTTCAAGCAACAGAAAAACAATCCCAAAGTCGCTTATAATAAGCTGACATGGCAACACTGACTGCTTCTGACAAGAGAGAGAGAGAGAGAGAGAGAGAGAGAGAGATGAAGTGGAAACCGAGCTACACTTCCTAACCGTCTGTCCATTGTACCAAGACATCAGAGACACATACTTCTCACAGATTACAACCACACACAGAGATTTTGAAAACATGACCAACTAGAAAATGTGCTCCTCGGAGCACAAGTCTCCGCCAGCAGACCCGTGCTATTTTAATAGCACGGGTCGTCTTGGTAGAATGCGCGTGGTTTTTGGTGTTCTGCAGGGGCGACTGAATATGTAGTGTCTGCATCTAAAAAAAAATCTTCTTGAAGCAATGTGTCATAATGGGAGTCCTCGTAATTGACTGGTTTGTTCAAATGCTTGTCTGTCTTCTTCATCTTCATTGTCTTGAACAGTTTCAGCAGTTGATTGGTGTGTTTGATCTATGTCAGTTTTCTCTAGTGCTACATAATGTATTTGATCAAGGTGGCCAATTGTTACAGTATTAAGACTTCGGCCTTGTTGTGGGATCAATTGAACTCTATAGTCCTCTTCTGTGTTACTGTTGTAGATGAGTATGCTTTCTTTGGCCTTCTGCGCCTTTGCTTGACCAATGTTAGGTGTTCTCAGAGGGACACACACACGCACGGACGGGTGATTTGTACTGGAAGGTACTGTTCCAATCAAGACTGATTGATCCTGTCTTACCTCACTTCAAAAAACATAAATGGCTTTCAGAATCAGAATCAGAATCAGTTTTATTGTCACATCACAGGTTTACAAGGTAAAAAAGTGGGTGAAATTCGTTTTTGTACATCGTTCCCATCGCAACGTTAATTTCCATAGAAAGAAGAGGGGGGGGGGGGAGAAGAAGTGCGGTGGGGGGCAAGTGGGAAGGAGATCAAAACAAGAGAACAGCAGAAGGCCAGACAAGTTATCTACCTACATATTTACAAAGTACCTGAGATAATAAAAAACTAAGGTGCCTGAGCATAGCAGCAATGTATGTATACTGTGCATGTTATACTTATACTGTGCATGATATACATATGGACGTTAAGGTGCTTAGAGAAAAAAAGAGCACAATAAAAAAGACCAAAAAAAGTCAGTGCGTTATACATGGGATTAAGGTGCAAAAGGTCAGTGCGTGTCCACCTAGGGTGGACTGACCCTAGTATAATCCGCAAGTAGCTCCATGAGGGAGTGCAAAAAAAAGTCATTTGTACCTGGTGTAGTCCACAGGTGTGTCCGAGGGGGAGCTAAGTCCAAGTCATTTGTCCCTGGTATAATCCACAGGTGTGTTCAGGAAGAGCCAGAAAAGTCTGCACCGCCTGTTGTCAGGCTGCTGAACAAGGCTTATGCCTCATTCAGCATTCTGACAGCAGCCGGATTAAAACTGCACCAGTACCTGGTGGTGGAACTCTTGATACTGCGGTAGAGCCCCTTGCCCGGTCGCGGTCGTTGTAGGGGTTTGAACAGTCTGTGACTTGGGTGGTGCTTGTCCTTGATGATGCGCTTGGCTTTGACCACGCACCGCTTTTTGTACAGTTCCTGGAGCGCTGGGAGCTCGCCTCCCATTATTCGCTCTGCCGATCGCACTACTCGCTGTAGGCTGATCTTTTCTCGGGCAGTGCAGTTCCCGTACCAGGCCGTGACACAGCCTGTTAGGATGCCTTCAACAGAACTGTTGTAATACAGCCTGAGGATGCGATGTCCTACTCCGAGCTTTTTGAAGTGACACTCCTATTTATAGGATTTTATTTCGTCATGCGTCTCGCTAGCCAATCAAAAGCATTGGTGACAACATATTGTCACGTGTCAAGTGAAGTTTGACCAATGTTAGCTTGGCTAGGGGGGAGGTGAACACACAGCGGGACGAAGCGAAAACATACTCTCTGCCTCCGGCGGAGACAATGACAAAAAACTCCCATATCTGCTGGGCGAAGTACAACAATGTGCAAACACAGCAGCAAGATTCGTGAGTTACTGTGATAGGAGAAGGATATCAAACGGAACACAACCACCCTGAAGACTAATCATTGTGTATATTTGTATTGTATACATATTTTTTGTTCTGATTGTATTGCTGTATTGTTGTATTGCTTTCTGCTTTTGGCAATGTAAATATGTTTTCTCATGCCAATAAAGCCCTTTGAATTGAATTGAATTGAGAGAGAGAGAGAGAGAGAGAGAGAGAGAGAGAGAGAGAGAGAGAGAGAGAGAGATCACGGGAGACGTCGATTAAATGAATTGGAATAAAAACAAATACATGTATGTATTGGGTCTGACTCTGGACAGCATCCTAGTGAACTATCCTAGAGTGTGTAATCCCTGGTCGGGAATCAATCTATAGGGTGAAAACCACAACGATATATGACAGCCCATTTCAAGAAATAAACTCCTGTAGTGTGAAATGCTCAACGATCAGACGACCCCCGAACACTTTAAAAGTCCTACAGTGTGTACCTGCCCTTAGGGATATCCCCCCCAACTTTTGGGATGAAGAAAACATTTTAATTAAAAAACTCCGACATCTACACTTCCTGGAGTACATGGTGTTTTTTTGTACCCAAATAAAGTAACAAAAAAAAACCAAAAAGTAACCAACCCAGAAAAAAAACTGCACACGCACGGAACGCATGCAAGCGTGCAAACTGCTGGTTTTACTGTAGCAAACAACGTGAGTCAGAAGGGGAAGTGGAGCTGTGTTCACAACAGACTCTGTTTCCTGTATCGATAAAAAAAAAAGAATAACAATATGTCATTGACCACAAACTGATGCAGAGTCCTTATCGAGTCAATCGACAATCGACATACTGTTAAAACGTTTAGTTTATCAACATCACCACAATGTCAACACTAGTATGAACACAACAAAACAATGAACTATGTATGTGTCTTTAATCTGCTCCAGGCCTGGTAAACGGTACTATCATCTGGGGCAGTGCAGGACATTGTGGCCTCAGGGTAGATGTTGTTTTGGTGGTGAGAAGGATTTTAACCCAATCAAACCGGGAACGCATCCATATTTTATACTTTGGGCTATTCAAAAATAGCAGATCTACAAGCTCATAGCGCGGCACCGAGTGCCGCGCTATGAGCTTGTAGATCTGCTATTTTTGAAAAATCTTGAACATTCTATGCAAATATTTGAATATATTTTTAAAGCGAACATTTGTAACTCAAATATTTGCTTCTGGGGGTCCCTGGAACAACATATTTTGAGGTGCGGGTCGGCGGCTAAATACATATCATTTTGGGGGTCCTTGACATGAAAAAGTTTGAGCACCACTGATATAGAAACATGTTTTTAAAACAAACTGTAGGATTTGGAAGACATTTGTAGAATCCCCCAGAAGCAAAGATTTGAGTTACAAATGTTTGCCTTAAAGATATATATATTCAAAGATTTGCAAAAAATTTTTCAAAAATAGTAGATCTACAAGCTCGTATATATGAGCATGCACACACACAACAGATGTTTCTATAACACTGGCTGCATGCACACGCATACCCCAGATGTTTCTATGACACTGGCTGCATGCACACGCATACCCCAGATGTTTCTATGACACTGGCTGCATGCACACGCATACCCCAGATGTTTCTATGACACTGGCTGCATGCACACACACACCCCAGATGTTTCTACAAACATGCCTGTTGCCATTGATTACTGTATTAACTCCATTGTCTGTGGAACATAAGGGATGAGTGTTCATTTTGACAGCAAAAGTAGTTTTAGGTCGACACATTGCCAGGGTTGGGAATCGAACCTGGGACCTTTTACATTTCCCCAGACGGCCTCTCTACTCATTCAGCTATGGCCCGCTAACGATTAGTTTCTAATCTGTATCGCCTATTTACCCCTATTCAGTTACACACACACACACACACACACACACACACACACACACACACACACACACACACACACACACACACACACACACACACACGCCTGTACAACCATTGATATTATAGAGTTTAGACTGATGCTATAGTTTCATTGTTTACCTGTGATCCTAGTTTACTGAGACACTACACTGTCTCTCTACATTCTATGTATTTGTGTTTACCTTGTTTACTGTAAGACACTCTGGATAAAGAGCATCTGATAAATGACTGCATTGTAAATTGGAATAGATTAGTGTCTTGATCAAGGTCTCAGGACCACCAGAGGAAGTTAAAACCACTTCCTCAAAACAGCGTTTCAAGTTGACACGTACTTCCTGTGGTAAAGAGTCTATAGGTTATTGTGCGCTGTGTGCACGCTATAAGGTGTGTCCTAAACAGTAGTTAGAGTCAGACCCCAACAGACGACAGATCAGAGAGCAACAGTGAAGACCAATGTAGAACCACACAGGACAAAGAGACAAAGTGAGAAGGTAACTTTTCAACATATTTAGAAATATAGCCGTATATTTTAACGATGCATAATTGAAGTACATGATAACATATACGTTACTTCTACTGATTAAGTTGAGTTACTTTGTTGTGTCGTTCCTTAAGATGTCTGACCTGCCACTCAGACCAAGGAGGGTGAGGGACGATGGAGGAGTCAGAGAGGAGAGAGGAGAGGAGGAGAGAGGAGAGGAGGAGAGAGGAGAGGAGGAGAGAGGAGAGGAGGACGCGGTCTACGTTAATGCAGACAGTGTCAGAGACCAAGGCTCTGGTTCTCAGGGGGCTACAGGAGATCAAGGTACACTCTTCCAGTGGTGGAAAAGTATTCAAATGTTGTACTTAAGTAAAAGTATCAATACTGCAAGAAGTACTCTGTTACAAGTAAAAGTCCGGAATTAAAAATGTACTTGAGTAAAAGTACAAAAGTATTGGTATCAAAATGTACTTAAAGTACCAAAAGTAAAAGTACAAAAATGTTTTAAAATAGCAGATCTACAAGGTCACAACGCGTCGCAATGCGACGCGTTGTGAGCTTGTAGATCTGCTATTTTCAAATATCCTAGGTATAAAATAGGGCTAAAGTGGTTAATGTATGTTTCATAATATCATAATTTATATGTGCAAAGTAACTAGTAACTAAAATATTTAAATAATTATAGTGCAGTAAAAGTACAATATTTGCCTCTGAGATGTAGTGGAGTAAAAGTAAAGGCATTGGAAATTGGAAATACTCAAGTAAAGAAAAAATAAGTAAATGTACTCAGTTACTTTACACCACTGCACTCTTCTCACTCACACCATGTACAGTAGTACCCAAATATGTATCCAACTACTTTTCCAGGGTTGGTGATACTAGGGCTGTGCTCAGAAAAATATATACGGCGATATAATATGGTCATGCTCACTCGCCCAACTATCTATACGATCTATACAGAGGCTACTGTATCCATACGGCAGGGAATGCTGGGGTGTGACGATGTTATGAAAAATAAACCTCAGCTTGTTTATTGTTTGCAGCAAAAGACAAAAAAAAAACAAGAAACAACAGAAAAGGCCATTTTAAAAAAGTTTATATTTTAATTTGCATTTATTAAGGAACTCTGGGATTTGAAATGTTAAATATCAGTCTTTTATGTTGTTTAATATTTAAGGTTTTGCCTTTTCTGTGAAACAGAATAATAGTCTAGGCCATGGTCATGATTCACAATCAACACGTATTGCAATACGTAGCGTATCATATTCTATGAGAGCAATACGTTTTTTTTTGCAATGCCTCGCTCAATCCCCCTCTACATGTCAATCAAATTCCTTCTAAATGAAACATTAAATGTGGTCATATTAAATAAAGTGTAAGTGTATTGTACTGATATCCTCCAGGTGTCCAGAGAGAACTGGTCATCCAGAAAGCCATCGTCACAGCGTGTGCAGTCTGTCTGCTGCTGCTCTGTGTTCTAGGAGCATTGAGAACCACACACAAGGCCATGGACTGTGAGTATCAGCTGGTCAACTGTTAAATGACAGTAAAGTGACAATTTAAGGACTTTTAAGACCTTTTTAATACCTAGAAAACACGAGAAAATAACGAAATAACATTACTGTGTTAAAAGTCATCAAGAAACTATACTATCAAATATAAGAAAGAGGCAGAAATTGTGAAAATTGCCTACAAGCTCACAACGCCTTGCAATATTTATCTGTGGAACCGAGTCAAACTAAATGTAATGCCTCAGCTCCTACAATTCCAAGTGCTTGTCAGGACGGGGGGTCCGTAGTTCAAATATAATTATTTTGGGGGGTCCACAGTTTAAATATGATTATTTTGGGGGGTCCCCAGTTCAAATATGATTATTTTGGGGGGTCCCCAGTTCAAATATGATTATTTTGGGGGGTCCCCAGTTCAAATATGATTATTTTGGGAGTTGTGACCTGAATAGGTTGAGACCCACACTAGCCTAGTAGACTATTATACAGGTTGAGATCTATTCACATTCACAAACACACCTGATCAGGAACTCTGAGGTTTCTTGTTTGCAACAACAACTGTGTTCACATTTTGTTCTTTGCAGATCGTTCAGAATTTGAACAACTGCAGGCCAACTACACCAACCTGATCCTGGAGAGAGATCAGCTGGAGACCAAACTGACCCTGGAGAGAGATCAGCTGGAGACCAAACTGACCCTGGAGAGAGATCAGCTGACCCTGGAGAGAGATCAGCTGACCCTGGAGAGAGATCAGCTGCAAAGTGAAGTAAACCAGCTACAGAGAGCAGGTGAGAGAGATTACAACCCTTTTTGAATCACTATTAATTAGTGGATTATGAATGCCATTGTTATCATGGCCTCAGTATTAGATTGAGAGAAAACACTGTCTGTGACACTTAAGAGCATTGCTCTATATGGTGACTCCTGACAATGTGTGTGTGTGTGTGTGTGTGTGTGTGTGTGTGTGTGTGTGTGTGTGTGTGTGTGTGTGTGTGTGTGTGTGTGTGTGTGTGTGTGTGTGTGTGTGTGTGTGTGTGTGTGTGTGACTCCTGTTCTGTCAAGTTGAGACACAAGGGGGCAGTGTTTAGCTTTATAAGCAGCAGAGTTCTGGTGAAAACAGAGCCAGTGGCATTTATAGTTCATTAAATACTAGTTAAACATACAGTGCAGATCACATGAAGAAACTATATTTATATAATAAATACATATGTTTACCTTCCACTACATTACCGACTGCTATTATTTCAACTACTCTGTTGTAGAATTGATAAATCAGTGCATTGGAAATCCATGAATAAAACCTATATTTGATGTTTAGCCATTGGATGGAAGAAGTTTGGATGCAGCTGGTATCGCAAGTCTACTGAAGAGAAAAGCTGGGAGGACAGCAGACAAGACTGTCTGAAGATGGGAGCTGATCTGGTGGTCATTAACAGTAAAGAAGAACAGGTGTGTGTGTGTGTGTGTGTGTGTGTGTGTGTGTGTGTGTGTGTGTGTGTGTGTGTGTGTGTGTGTGTGTGTGAGTGTGAGTGTGAGTGTGTGTGTGTGTGTGTGTGTGTGTGTGTGTGTATGTGTGTACGTGAGAGAGAGAGAGAGAGAGAGAGAGAGAGAGAGAGAGAGAGAGAGAGAGAGAGAGAGAGAGAGAGAGAGAGAGAGAGAGAGAGAGAGAGAGAGAGAGAGAGAGAAAGAGAGCGAGCGAGCGAGCGAGCGAGAGAGAGAGAGAGAGAGAGAGAGAGAGAGAGAGAGAGAGAGCGAGAGCGAGAGAGAGGGGGGGGGGTGGGGGAGGGGCATCCATACCTCTGCTTTAGATATCCCCTCTGGTCTTTAATGTTTATGTCCGGTAGTCCATAATGTTTTATTCCTGCTTCTGGTCAGACTGAATTAAATACATGCATTTACTTTAGTGAATTATAGACTGTCTGATATTATTAAAATGTATGTTTGATCTATATCACAATTAACACTTTAATTACTAATATATGCTACTGTACCACATTAACACATATATGCTACCATATTACCGCGTTTCAAAATTCATTACAAAACGTTTGTTTGTTTTAATTAAAAACGTAAAAATAGCTCCAAGCTCATAACATGTCATTGTGATCAGCTCTGTTCATTAGTTGTAAGATTAGGTCATTTATAGAGGGCTAAAGTGAAGGAAATGTGTCAATCATCCACATAAACACACATGATTCCATGAAACACTAAAGCTATGAATAAATTAATGATGATTCAATCATGTACAAAAATCTTCAGGAATTCATCAGAGGATTGGACCAGTATGGTGGTGGATCATGGGTTGGTCTGAAGAAGACGGGAGACAACTGGATCTGGGTGAATGGAATACCAGCGACAGCACAGTGAGACATTTTACATGTTTCATTATTGTAAAATTCAATACATGTTGTTTATTAACTGTGTGTGTGTGAGTGACAGTGGTGTAAAGTAACTAAGTACATTTACTCAAGTACTGTATACAATTTTGGGGTATTTTTACTTTACTGGAATATTTCCAATTTTCAGTACTTTTACTTCTACTACATCTCAGAGGCAAATATTGTACTTTTACTCCACTACAATTAATTGAAAACTTTAGTTACTTTGCAGATATAAATCATTACATTATGAAACATACATTAACCACGTTGGCCCTATTCTATATCTGCTATTTGAAAATAGCAGATCTACAAGCTCACAGTGAGCTTGTAGATCTGCTATTTTCAAACTTTTTTAGTACTTTTACTTTTGGTACTTTAAGTACATTTTGATACCAATACTTTTGTACTTTTACTCAAGTAAATTGTTTATTCTAGACTTTTACCTTTAAGGGCGCGCTCCCACCACACTTTTCTTTTACCTCTGGGGCGGAATCTGCCAATGCTTTGTCAAAGCAAATGCGTGGATTCATGGTCTTCCCAAGAATCCACGCATTTACATCTTGGCAGATTCCGCCCCAGAGGTAAAAGAAAAGTGCGGTGGGAGCGCGCCCTAACTGAGTATTTCTACAATGAAGTATTGATACTTTTACTTAAGTAAGAAAAGTGAGTACTTTTTCCACCACTGGTGAGTGACTGACTGAGTGAATGTGATTCATACATCATGGTGTTTATTCTGCAGGTACTGGAGGAGTGGACAGCCTGATAACAGTGGCAACTGTGGAAGATACGGACAGTATCTCAGGAGGATGTTATGCTTGGTCCTGTACATCCACAGCCAAGTGGATCTGTGAGAAGTGATGTTTCTCTTAAAGGAGCACTTCACCCATTTTCCACCTTATCTTCATAATTGGTCCTCACTAATGCTCATGATAAAACGGCTTCATTTCTGTTCTACTCACTCTGTGTCTCAGAGGAGGGGCTGTGGACACTTCAGAAACCCGCCTACCAGTGACATCATCAGTAGGCAGGTTTGGTCATTTCAAACAGGATTTAATTTAAAAATAAATACAAATACATGCATTTTTTTTGTTGTAGCTTCTATTTCAGCATGTTTACTTTCCAGGAAGAGAAAAGGCTGTAGTTTCTATTAGCTTGGAATCCCCACCGATGATGTCACTGGTAGGCAGGTTTGTGAACTGAACAGAAGTGTGACAGAGTGAGTAGACAGGAACGGTGCCATTGTGATTGATGAGCATTAGTGAGGACCAATTATAAGATATTGTCTGATCCCATAGCCCGAAGGGAAGGGGGGCCTTTGGCTGAGACTGTGATTGGTTGAGCCAAAACAAGCATGCATGGCCCCGTTTCTGAGCTAAGCTTAGCAAAAAACTAAAGTTAGCAATAAAGCCATTTAATTAGGTCTTTGACACAATGTTTCAATAAATGTAATTACAGTATGGTTTGTACCATGTGTGCAAAAACTACATGGGGTACAGTTATTGGCATCACTGCTCCCCCTGCTGGTAGAGGCTTAAACCTGTCCTAATGCCGTCCATCCCTGAGGACACACCAGTAAAAATACTCACTGTTCATGTTACTCCCACAGTGTGCAAATGTAACCAAATGGACCTGTCCATTTGGTTACATTTGCACACTGTGGGAGTAACAAATGGATACATTAAAGGTAGGGTAAGTGATATTTTTTGTTTTTGTTTTGTTAAAAAGGTTAAAGTACTATATTGTGATAGTAATCATTGCTACAGAGCGTTTGTTGGGTCACAGGGGTCTCTCCAGCTCTTTAGTAAACACAATATAGTACATTTTCAGGCAGGTGACAACATTTAAGCCAATCAGGAGAGGGCACTGAAAATGCATTTTCTGTTTAATAAAGAGCTGGAGAGACATGGAGACTCCTTTTACTGAACAAACACTCTATAGCAATGAGTACTATCACAATATAGAGCTATTTAACACTGTTACTGAACAAACACTCTATAGTAATGATTAATATCACAATATAGCTATTTAACACTTATTTTAACCAAAGTAAATCACTTACCCTACCTTTAACACTGAGTATTTAAAATATATACCATTTAAAAACTGTTAATATTTCATTATGTAAATATGTTTAGCATTTCCAAATATAATATAATATTTTAATGTTATATAGAGTCTGGAACTACACCTCCCGAAAGCCGAGAAAGGAAGCCGTCATCTGTTCTTCATTTCTGTTCACGAAAATATTTGAAATCTTCAGATATTTTCGTGAACAGAAATGAAGAACAGATGACGGCTTCCTTTCTCGGCTTTCGGGAGGTGTAGTTCCAGACTCTATATAACATTCAGGAGGTGTAGTTCCAGACTCTATATAACATTCAGGAGGTGTAGTTCCAGACTCTATATAACATTCAGGAGGTGTAGTTCCAGACTCTATATAACATTCAGGAGGTGTAGTTCCAGACTCTATATAACATTCAGGAGGCGTAGTTCCAGACTCTATATAACATTCAGGAGGCATAGTTCCAGACTCATGACTATAGTAGTAGAAGTAGTAGTACTTACTTGTGTGCATTTTTATTCATCTCTGCTGTATTTTCTTTTTTGGGGGGGGGGAACAAACGTCAACAGACATTATTTGCATGCTTGCACTGGCTAATAATAATAAAGAAAAAATCAAATAAAAAGTTAAGCTTCAACTTTATTGTCATGTGTGTTAATACTTGTGTTGTGGCTCTCTGTCCCTTAACATAACAATGTAACACTATAGAGAGGGTCTCTCTGGTACCTGGAGAATTAGTAACATTTAATTCAATACCTTAACCTTTTTACTGCCATGGACGCGTTTGAAAAGAAAATAACGTTTTTCACACAGAACCAGGAGATAACAGGATCCAAAGATTTGCTGCTCCATTCACTTCCTGGTTAAAGTATTTGGGAAATATTCTGTATCTCGGCTCCTGTGTTTAACTAGGTATTTTTTTCAAAACATGCTATTTTCAACTTGCCGTAACTATGGAACAGATTACCATCATTACCACAATTTTCCCCTCCAAATTCTATGAGACCCCTGTGTGTGTAATGAGGGGATCAACGTACAGACAGTGTTCACAGAAAATATTCCATGATTTTTCAAAGGTAGGTAAAAACACCAGTTTTCTCTGGCACTGGGGTGACACTATTACAGTTTTACTCTGGCAGTTAAAGAGTTAAGGGCCGTTCAGCAGCACTATAACTAACTTTATGTATTTGTTCATATCAAGCTCCGTAGACGTCCGCTCATACATCCTATTTAAGTGTTCTATGTGTCTGTGTGTGAGCGTCTGGTGCACAGCCCTTTACATTGAATTGTATTATGAAACAGTATATAAATGATTGTGTGAATGTATATTAAAACATCAAAGCCCATAAAGTCTCTCCTCGACTCCTCAGTAGAATCTTTTGAGGGAGACGGAGTGGGGGGGGGGGGGGGGGGACCACTGGATCATTTGATGACCAAGCGGACCGGTAGGCTAGCGGTTCCGGTAGGAGACACAAAGGAGACTCTTTGTGTCTCCTGCTGGAACCGCTGCCGGTCATCAAATGATTGTCTTAGGAATGAGACAAAAACTAAAACAATATCCATGAATTCAAGTCTCCATGAGGTGAACTATCCCTTTAACCCATTAAGACCTGAAGCCCATTCTACATGTCTCCTAAATCCCAACAGTATAATGACAAACCTATGTTTTCTATATCAGTGATGCTCAATCTTTTTCATGTCAAGGACCCCCAAAATTATATGTATTTGGCCGCGGACCCCCATCTCAAAATATTTTACTTACTTTACTTTATTTGTTTATTTAGACAGGACAGAGCATATTAATGAACGTCACATGAACGTAAATACACCGGATTTAGCAAAGATGCTAATGTTCATCCGCAGTCCTCACACAAAACAGAAAAACAGAAAAACAATAACATCAGAAAACAGACAAACGGTGAAATACAATTACATTACATCACATAGCCTAAAAAAAACCTAAAATATGATCACAAATGGTTGCAGCTTTGGTTTTCAAGCAACCATCTTTTCACATTGATTTTATACCAGGGACCCCCCAGAAGGAAAGATTTTATTTAAAAATGTTCGCTTTAAAAATATATATATATATTTTCAAAGATTTGCACACATTTTCAAGATTTTTTAAAAATAGCAGATCTACAAGCTCGTAGCGCGGCACTCGGTGCCGCGCTAGAAGCTTGTATATCTGCTATTTTTGAATAGCCCAAAGTGTAAAATAATGCTTTTTAGCTCAAATCTAAAAATAACAGATGCGTTCACAAAAAGCAACACGATCGTATACAATATATAGTGGGGGGGGGGGGGGGGGGGGCTTCATCTCTCTCTCAGCTAAAGGGTCTTAGCCTGAACAAACTGCTCTACAGGACTGTCACCATTACTAATGTAAGATGATGATTAATTGTCACTCAAATAATCACGATTACAGATTTAATAATAATAATAATAATAAACTTTATTTGTATAGCACCTTTCATGACATGAAATGCAGCTCAAAGTGCTTTACAGAGCAAGAATACAATTACAGTTAGAACCAATTTAACAATAAAGCAAACAAAAATAAAATAAAATAAAAGCAAAGGCTCGTTCTCAGTATACAATTGCAGATAATAAAATGCAGTGGCCCTCGCCACTACAACACAACTAGAATGTAGACACAACTACAACACAAATGGATATAACTTAAATGTAGTGGCCACTGTCCTCTACAACACAGCTAAAGAAATATCCACACAATTGCCAATATTACATGTGTACCTTAGTAATATATCTTCACACAATTGTCAATATTACACCTTAGTAATATATTTTCACCATGTTTACCACGTGTGGACTAGCCCAGGGGATCTGCTAACTTATCACATCCAAACCACACACCGTACACCCCTGAGAATGATATCGGGGTTATACAAGATATATAGACTAAACATAGACAAAAGGATCTGCCCTGGAGGGTCCACCACGTGTCGACGTGCCCCAGAGGATAATTCACTAAATCCTCCGGATGGAGTTATCAGACTCTTGTCTTTTAACTACCGTGACTCTCTCTTCCACTCACACAAAACAAAAGCAAAGGCATAAAACAACATTAAAATAGGGAATACAGTGAGGAATTAAAAATCAACCAAAGAATCAGCTAAAAGCAAGAGTGAAGTAATAGGTCTTGAGCTGTGCTTTAAAGCTATCGACAAAGGCTGCCTGTCTTAAGTGTAATGGGAGTTTATTCCACACTGTCGGTCCGTAAAAGCAGAATGCTGCTTCACCGTATTTTTTATATGTCATTGTAGGCACCTCGAGCAGGTCAGCACTTGAAGACCTGAGGGCCCGGTTTGGAACATATCTCTCTAGGCAGTCAGAGAGGTAGGAAGGTGCCAGACCATTTAGAGCTTTATAAATTATTAAAATAATTTTAAAATCAATCCTAAAAACAACCGGGAGCCAGTGTAGTGAAGCTAGAACTGGAGTGATATGTTCTCTCATCCTGGTTTTAGTTAAAATTCTGGCTGCCGCATTTTGAACAAGTTGTAATCTGTCAGTTGTGTTTTTTAGCCAGTGAACGTTGGAACATATGAAGACTTTTAAGGCTTTGTAATCAAACATTAAACAGAACAGATATGACAAATAACTGAAATATACAAAGACATTGTTGACATTTAAAAAAAATTGTATACATTTAAAAATTGCAGAAATAGCTGATCTACAAGCTTACAACGTGTCACGTTGTAAGCTTGTAGATCTGCTATTTCGGATTTTTTTTGTTTGAAAATTTGTGAAAATCTTTCAACATGAAAACGATTATGCAAAAAATAGTTGCGATTATCTTAAGTAATTGCGATTAGAGGAATATGTAATACTTGTTACAGGTCTATTCTACACCATGTATGAGGTGACATCTTGTTACAGGTCTATTCTACACCATGTATGAGGTGACATCTTGTTACAGGTCTATTCTACACCATGTATGAGGTGACATCTTGTTACAGGTCTATTCTACACCATGTATGAGGTGACATCTTGTTACAGGTCTATTCTACACCATGTATGAGGTGACATCTTGTTACAGGTCTATTCTACACCATGTATGAGGTGACATCTTGTTACAGGTCTATTCTACACCATGTATGAGGTGACATCTTGTTACAGGTCTATTCTACACCATGTATGAGGTGACATCTTGTTACAGGTCTATTCTACACCATGTATGAGGTGACATCTTGTTACAGGTCTATTCTACACCATGTATGAGGTGACATCTTGTTACAGGTCTATTCTACACCATGTATGAGGTGACATCTTGTTACAGGTCTATTCTACACCATGTATGAGGTGACATCTTGTTACAGGTCTATTCTACACCATGTATGAGGTGACATCTTGTTACAGGTCTATTCTACACCATGTATGAGGTGACATCTTGTTACAGGTCTATTCTACACCATGTATGAGGTGACATCTTGTTACAGGTCTATTCTACACCATGTATGAGGTGACATCTTGTTACAGGTCTATTCTACACCATGTATGAGGTGACATCTTGTTACAGGTCTATTCTACACCATGTATGAGGTGACATCTTGTTACAGGTCTATTCTACACCATGTATGAGGTGACATCTTGTTACAGATCTATTCTACACCATGTATGAGGTGACATCTTGTTACAGGTCTACTCTACATCATGTATGAGGTGACATCTTGTTACAGGTCTATTCTACATCATGTATGAGGTGACATCTTGTTACAGGTCTATTCTACACCATGTATGAGGTGACATCTTGTTACAGGTCTATTCTACACCATGTATGAGGTGACATCTTGTTACAGGTCTATTCTACACCATGTATGAGGTGACATCTTGTTACAGGTCTATTCTACACCATGTATGAGGTGACATGGTGAAGCTTTGCTCTGAAGTACAGGTCACATTCAACGTAGGACGCCAGGTTACCGACGTCGAAACGCCCACAGATCTCCTGAACGTACACCGGCTGTCTGAAATCAAACAACAGCACGACTCATTTGTCAAATAAGACAAGCATCTGTGTCATTTTCCATTTCTTTGGCTATTAAAAAATAGCAGATCTACAAGCTCATGTTGCGGCACCAAGTGCCGCGCAATGAGCTTGTATATCTGATATTGTTTTTTTAATCCTGGAAAAATGTGTGCAAATCTTTGAATATATATATTTTAAAGCAAACATTTGTAACTCAAATCTTTGCTTCTGGGGGGTCCCTGGAACAAATCATCTAAACATCTTACCTTGGAATGAGCCAAGATACAAAGTTTCCTGGAGCATCTTTCTGTTCTATAGGAGCTTCCTATGAGAGGAAAACAAAGTATGAAAAATATATTCACATTACGTGATATCTTAATGTTTTTCTTTTCTTTTAAACGTATCCATATTCTGGTTATGACATTTAATATCATAATAATAAATTGACAAATCAGGATGGAATATGAAAAATCGGACAGATCTGTGTTGATCACATGACTATAGTGATACTGTGTACCGATTTGATCACATGACTATAGAGATACTGTGTACTGATTTGATCACATGACTATAGAGATACTGTGTACCGATTTGATCACATGACTATAGAGATACTGTGTACCGATTTGATCACATGACTATAGAGATACTGTGTACCGATTTGATCACATGACTATAGAGATACTGTGTACCGATTTGATCACATGACTATAGAGATACTGTGTACCGATTTGATCACATGACTATAGAGATACTGTGTACCGATTTGATCACATGACTATAGAGATACTGTGTACCGATTTGATCACATGACTATAGAGATACTGTGTACCGATTTGATCACATGACTATAGAGATACTGTGTACCGATTTGCATGATGTTTGGACAAAATCTGTAGGAGTAATATCCTACAGTAATATAAAAAAAAAAAAAGTTTAGCAAAGATCAGCCTCCTGGTGGCGCTATAACAGGCCCATGTGAGAGATTTGGGGCAGAGGTTCTGCTCTGGCATCCAGGGAGTGTGTGTGCACAGTTTCCCGTCGATCGGGCCATCGGTGCCGGAGATTAGGGTGTAAAACATAGTCATAGACAATGACTGAACAATATATTGGGGGAAAAAGAAGAAAGCCAACTGGGGGAGGAGATTTGATCTCTATGTGAATGGAAGGATGCTCATGCTAATAGTCTACACCCTCCCCAGGCCAAAACCATCTATAAACAATGAAACAGGGCGGATGGGGGGGGGTGGGGGGGGGGGCTCACTGAGTAAGAACACAGAGTTAGGGCTCTGGTAAAAATGCAGGCTAATCACCTGTGTGCCGTGGATGATATGAATGTCATTCAGACATTCTGGACCCGAGTATTATGGGTTATTATAGTGACTAAAACTAATAAAATAATGAAAAATTGACAAAACATTTTAGTTCTGATTGACCAGGCCACATAATGACAAACGCACGCACGTACGTACGCACGCACACACACACACTTACTTACCCTCTTTTCTTCTAGAAAGGTGTCTAACTGCGGAAGGCTTCTCTTGGAAAACACATAGAAACAGGGACACTGAGGGACAAAATGTCACAGAAATGATCAGGGACACTGAGGGACAAAATGTCACAGAAATGATCAGGGACACTGAGGGACAAAATGTCACAGAAATGATCAGGGACACTGAGGGACAAAATGTTACAGAAATGATCAGGGACAGTTTCTTGCTTCGTTCCCAGAGTTTTCATCCAGACATGAAAATCATGAGGATTGATTCCCATTAGAAAAGCTGACTGACAAGCAGCTCTCAAGAACACAGTCTAAATATTGCGATGCTGATCTCGTAAATGTATTCATTTAAAACGATACTAGATACGTTTTCAAGCTTATAGTCACAATAGTGTCTCTTATTGTTGGCTGCGAGCGCTCAGTGCTTTCAATCACTTTTCAAATCCATTTCCTGTTAACCTCCCTCTGTGGCGACAGCTCAACAAACCAACATCAACACGACTCCATGGACAGAGCAGAGAGAACAACACAGTAAGACTTTCACCCATTCAATCGGGGAACGAATCTGTGTAATTTTTACATTTCTTTGGGCTCTTCAAAAATAGCAGATCTACAAGCTCATAGCGCAGCACCGAGTGCCGCGCTATGAGCTTGTAGATCTGCTATTTTCTTTTTAAATCTTGAACATTTTTGCAAATCTTTGAAAATATATTTTTTAAAGTGATTTCATTTAACTCAAATCTTTGCTTCTGGGGGATTCTACAAATGTCTTCCTACATCCTAACAGTAAAACAAAAAAGAACTTTAATATCAGTGGTTCTCAAACTTTTTTCATGTCCAAATGATATGTATTTGGCCCAGGGACCCCCCAGATGCAAATATTGGAGTTAAAAAAAAAAGTTTTATAAAAATACATATATTCAAAGATTTGCACAAATTTTCATGATAAAAAAAAAAATGCAGATCTACAAGCTCGTAGCTTATATACAAGCAGTTTATCTGCTTGTATATACGCTATTTTTTTAATAGCCAAAGAAATCTGAAAATGACACAGTTGCGTTCCCGGTCTTAATGGGTTAAAACGATACAAAACAAAACATTGAATCAGCCAGAAAACTGTGAGAAGTGATGCAACAGGAGACCCCACTCAGGCGGTATGACGTCATCTCAGGCTGTGTTCACGCTATAGCTGTAACAAAGCTACAAAAACAGCCAAGCGTGATGAGCAACATTTCTGTCAAGTCATGGTTGAAGTGTTGCTCTAAGCCACACACAGGGTGAGGGAACTACTTAACGGTGAGAAGTATTTTTGTCCTTCCATCTACAGAATGGAGCAGGAATTATGAGGGATGAAGGGCGTAGAAATGGTGAAACAACAACATATACGATTGATTGAGGCCTCACTGCGTCACTGAAGCGCTGAAAAAAGGTTGTAGCACAACGTCAGGTGTCACTTTGTAGCTTCATGTGGCTTTGCTGCCACTAGTATGAACGCAGCATCAGGCTGGGACACAAATCCTCTCTTTAGCAGTGTTGATTTTGACAGCAAATTTTGATTTAGTTTTAGTCATAGTCTTTTGAATAAAATTCCATTTAGTTTTAGTCATATTTTAGTCATTCTGAAATGTTTTAGTTTTAGTTTGTCTAGTTTTAGCCGACTAAATATAAGATTTTAGTCGTCTAAATCTACAGTTGATTTAGTCGACTAAAGCGTATGTTGGCGGTGCCTTGATGGCGTCGTAATGGCTGATTTTACACTTGGTTGCATGCTGAAAATAGCCGATCTCACAACGTGTCGCAGTTGTGAGCTTGTAGATCCGCTATTTTCAGAGCGCAACACACGTGTGCAACCAAACATAAAATGACTTGTGTTTTGCTTCTCTTCTCCACTAGATCCTCACTAACATTTTAGTCAAGTATTTATTTGTTGACGAAAAGTTTTTATTTCGTTTTCAGTGAAAAAGCCGACGAACATTTTTCCTCATCGTTTTAGTCGACAAAATCAACAGCTCTTTATAAAACTACAAACTTTACAACTCTTTTGGTAGGATGGAATGACAGACCACAATCAGGACCCTAACCTTAACCATAATGATATCTGTTACAAGTTAAAGTCCGGAATTAAAAATGTACTTGAATAAAAGTACAAAAGTATTGGTATCAAAATGTACTTAAAGTACCAAAAGTAAAAGTGCTAAAATGTTTGAAAATAGCAGATCTACAAGCTCACAGCGATGCAACGCGTTGTGAGCTTGTAGATCTGCTATTTTCAAATAGCCTATGTATAAAATAGGGCTAAAGTGGTTCATGTATGTTGTATAATATGATAATTTATCTGCAAAGTAACAAGTAATTAAAGTTTTCTAATAATTGTAGTGGAGAAGAAGTATAATATTTCCCTCTGAGATGTAGTGGAGTAGAAGTAAAAGTACTGAACATTTTAAATACAGTAAAGTAAAAATACCTCAATACCACCACTGCTGACTGACTGACTGAACCAAGAAAGTCCACTTTCAGAGATGACTTTGAACCTGGCTGGCGCCCCTACTTTGGGCATCATGTCATTATAGGACACAACGAAAATGTTCTAAATATCTTCAAAAATATCTGAGTGAAAATGTTTCTAAAACAGCGTGGTGTAGATGTGTTGTTAGAAGAGGGCTTACTGCTCTCCTAGACGTGGTGTCTGTAGGAAGAGGTTTCTCCTTCATGCAGATCACCCTCAGGTCTTCATCCACTTCCAGGATCCCATATTTATGAGTCTCTGTGTGAGGAGAGACAGACATGATTCTACTGTAAACCATTGGTTCTCTGTGTGAGGAGAGACAGACATGATTCTACTGTAAACCATTGGTTCTCTGTGTGAGGAGAGACAGACATGATTCTACTGTAAACCATTGGTTCTCTGTGTGAGGAGAGACAGACATAATTCTACTGTAAACCATTGGTTCTCTGTGTGAGGAGAGACAGACATAATTCTACTGTAAACCATTGGTTCTCTGTGTGAGGAGAGACAGACATGATTCTACTGTAAACCATTGGTTCTCTGTGTGAGGAGAGACAGACATGATTCTACTGTAAACCATTGGTTCTCTGTGTGAGGAGAGACAGACATGATTCTACTGTAAACCATTGGTCTTCCAAACCTTTTCAGCCAAGACAAAAACGTTAAATGTGGTGTCTCCCCCGGACCCAAACTTAGAAAAATCGATTACATACATTTACCACTTAAGTTACCACTATGTAATAGCTTTTTGTAATTAATGCAGGGGTCTTCAACGTTTTCAGGCCAAGGACCCCCTAGCTGAGAGAGAGATGAAGCAGGGACCCCCTACTCTATATTGTATAAAATTGTGTTTCAGATTAAAGTTTTTTTTTTACTTAGTCTGCTCTTTTTTCCCTCTACACCTACAGCCTCTTTGCCAAAAATAGCCGATCTACAAGCTCTCAACGCCTCGCGAGAGCTTGTAGATCTGCTATTTTCGGCTAATGTTCCCCTCAGAAAAGGAATTCTAGGGTTCAAGTGGTTAATGTAAAAAAAACGAAATCCTATCACACAAAGATTTGGCGGACCCCCTATAGTAGCTCTTTTATTTAATTAATGCATCTTGTTTTTCTTTTCAAATATTTTTGAAAATCTCTCTAAAAATTTTGGATTTTAGAAAATGTTTTAAATAATTGTTTTGTCGGTGATTTTTTTTTATTTAAATGCAAAACAAAAAAGAGGGACATTTAGAAATGGGACCGGCTCCCGACTTATTGTTTGGGTTGTTTCTACGATTGGTCACTGGGAGCTGACCAGTACAAGCACAGTCTTCTACTGTTGGTCACTGGGAGCTGACCAGTACAAGCACAGTCTTCTACTGTTGGTCACTGGGAGCTGACCAGTACAACCACAGTCTTCTACGGTTGGTCACTGGGAGCTGACCAGTACAACCACTATGTTGAAGTTCTGAGGAAACGTGACAATATCCTCCTGACATATTGAATATCCGAGTGTGGTCCATAAAAATTTCAATAGAACCTTCAGAAGTCTAACAGAGAGCTTTACCTTCATCTTTACACTGGTAAGACAGAAGCAGACAGTTGTCTTCACTCTGTGTCTGCAGCTCACAGAACCTCTCCTTCACCCGCCTCAGACTGAAGTCTTCTCTGAACAGCGTGTCCCTTTGTTTATACACAGAAGAGACCTTTAATCACATCATCAGAGAGAAGCTGAACCCATTGAGACCGGGAACGCATCTGTGTAACCACTTTATCCATTATTTTGTTCTTTGGCTATTCAAAAATGTAATAGCAGATCTACAAGCTCATAGTGTGACAGCGAGTGCCGCGCTATGAGCTTGTAGATCTGCTATTTTTGAAAAAACGTGAAAATCTTTGAATTGATGTATATTTTTTAAGGGAACATTTTCAAACTCTTTGCTTCTAGGGGGTCCCTGGAACAACATATTTTGAGATGGGGGTCCGCGGCAAAATACCATTTTGGGGGTCCTTGACATGAAAAAGTTTGAAAACCGCTGATATACAGTAGCAACATACTAGTGATGAGCGGGTCGACCCGTAACCCGCGGGACCCGCGGGTCAACCCGCGGCGCGGGTAGGTCGAGTCAGGATTTCAGAGAAAATTATGCGGGCTGAGGGTGAGCGGGTCAGCCGCTCTCACACGCAAAAAAACAAAAAAAAACCTATTTTGAACAACATGCTTGTTTATTCAGCCCATGACAATGTTGTGCTACTGTAGACATTTAAAGGGACTTTGGGTACTTAAAAGAGCGCTATATAATATATATATATATTCCCACCGCGGGTCGCGGGGCGGGTTGAGCCATAGATTTATATATGGGTTCGCGGGGCGGGTTGAGGCGGGTCGCGTTCCGTCGCGGGTTGGGGCGGGGCGGGTCATGAAAAAACCCGACCCGCACATCACTACAACATACGTTTTTTTTCACAAAAAACTGTTAGGATTTAGAAGACATTTGTAGAATCCCCCAGAAGCAAAGATTTGAGTTACAAATGTTTCCTTTAAAAACATATATATATTCAAAGATTTGCACAAATGTTCATGATTTAAACAAAACTAGCAGATCTACAAGCTCATAGCACTTGGTGCCGCGCTATGAGCTTGTATATCTGCTATTTTCTTATAGCCAAAGAAATCAAAAAATGACAGATTATTTTCCGGTCTTAATAGGTTAAGCTTCTGATTTACGATATCATCATCTTTATGGATACCCACGTATGAAATGTGGTCATTTCATACACACCACACATCAAAGCTGGGTGTTATGTTTATAAATCATAGTAAAACATACCCTCCAATGACCATGACATCATCTTCTATCTCAAAGTGCTTCACAGCCAGCTGCAGACAGGCCACGGCTCCAAGACGCTCCTGAGGGAGTAAGACATGTCTTTCTGTCTTAATGGGTAAACACTGTGTTATGTAATAATGTTCTTTGTGGGTGTGGGTGTCATTTAGCTTTGTTCTGTCTGTCCAATGCTGTCACACACAAACAACCACTGTAAGTGAAACACACCCACAATTAAAGGAGTAGTTCACCAAAAAAAATGACTTATTTTCCATCATTTACACACCCCATGAAGCCTTGAATTCATGGAGATTTTTTGTCACATTCCTAAAACAAATTCAGTTTTTTCTTAATTTTCTATTCCACAATTTTGTAACCCATTCTTTCACCCAGTGCCAATTGCCTATGTAATCCTGGGCGCTACTCTCCCTCTACCAGCCTAGGGAGAGCCCAGAACTGAGCTCATGCCTCCTTCAATGCATGAGGAGCTGGCAGGCCGCTTCTTATCACCTGACAGTGGGGGGTTTCCCCGGTAGGACGTAGCTTCTTGTCACCTGACAGGGGGGAGTTTCCCTGGTAGGACGTAGCTTCTTATCACCTGACAGGGGGGAGTTTCCCCGGTAGGACGTAGGTTCTTGTCACCTGACAGGGAGGAGTTTCCCTGGTAGGACGTAGCTTCTTGTCACCTGACAGGGAGGAGTTTCCCCGGTAGGACGTAGCTTCTTGTCACCTGACAGGGGGGAGTTTCCCTGGTAGGACGTAGCTTCTTATCACCTGACAGGGGGGAGTTTCCCCGGTAGGACGTAGCTTCTTGTCACCTGACAGGGAGGAGTTTCCCTGGTAGGACGTAGCTTCTTGTCACCTGACAGGGGGGAGTTTCCCCGGTAGGACGTAACTTCTTATCACCTGACAGGGAGGAGTTTCCCCGGTAGGACGTAGCGTGTGGAAGGAACACGTTATTCCAACCAGTTCCTTTCCCCTCCATCAGGCGCCCCGGCTGACCAGGGGGAGGCACCTATGCCAATAATTTGATGACCGGGACATCCTTCAATAGGAGACTCAATAGGACACCGGGCATCAAATTATTGGTGGCCATTATCGGACCCCACTTTGAGAACCAACCCTTTTAACGGTTCTTACATCATTAGTCGTGGTCTGGTCGTTGAGGACGTGGACCATGGAGAACCCAGCCGCCCACTCTGTGAAAGCTCCATGGTAAACACTGTTGGTCTGTGGAACATTGCCATTGACACACACACACACACCCACACACACACACACACACACACACACACACACACACACACACACACACACACACACACACACACACACACACACACACACACACACACACACACACACACTATATTAACCTATTCAAACCGGGAATGCATCTGTGTAACCACTTTAACCATTATACTTTGGCTATTAAATAATGTGCAGATCTACAAGCTGATAGCGCAGCACTCGTGCTGTTCTATGAGCTCATAGAACAGCACTCGTGCTGTTCTATGAGCTCATAGAACTGCTATTTTTGAAAAGGCGATATTAAAAAAAAAGCACTATCCTGGATACCGCCTTCCCAAATACAAAAAAGGTATTCAGGGTCCCGAAAGGGACTAGTCCCATCCCTAGAAACGAAGGTTATGAAGGTAACCACGGTTATGTGACCCTATTGGATCACTCCAATGTGGGGATCACTCCGCAGCGAAGGGATACATTCGAGGTAAGGATTAACTGATTCACTACAGTGCGCACCTGTGCGTGCGTGGGGGGTGTGGCCTCCCCTATAGGCACACCACACCCACGCGCGTCTGCTTGAAGGACATTTCGAGGCGCCTCAAGCACCACGACAGGATTGGAGTGATCCAATAGGGTCACATAACCGTGGTTACCTTCGTAACCTTCGTTATGTTTCCCCTCATTGGATCACTCCAATGTGGGTATAGAAGTACCCGATTCACCTGGTGGTTGAGGTAGGAACAGTCAGGCCAACAAGAAGGCTGAAAGCATAGAACCTACCCCGAACTAGCCGCCTCGTCTGTGAGGTCAGGAGGAGCTGCCCAGAACTGCCGACACCACTGCATTAGGTGTCGCCACGTTGATATTATAAAATCTGGCAAAGGTGGCAGATGAGGCCCAACTGGCTGCGGGACACACCTCAGAGAGTGGAACCCCCCGCAGGAGGGCTCTAGATGAGGCCATTCCCCTGGTGGAATGAGCCACCACACCAACTGGCCCAGGCCTACCAGCCAGACCATATGCCAACTGGATTGTGTCCAATGGGACAGCCTCTGCTCAGACAGACTTGACCCCAGGACCCCCTCTGCATAGCACACAAAGAGCTGGTCTGTCCTGCGCAGCGACTGCGTGCGACTCACATATGCTTGCACAGCCCTTACAGGGCAAAGCACACTCCTCCGGTCAGGCCCCACCCTGTGGCACCCCGTGGTTCGGGGTGCCACAGGGTCCCCCCGGCCTGCGAGAGCAGGTCGGGCCTCAGGGGCAACTGCCATGGAGTCCCTGCAAGGAGAGACGACAGGAGACTGAACCATGGGCGCCTCGGCCAAAACGGGGCAATTAGTATCAACCTGTGACCTGCCTGCTTGGTCCTGTCCAGCACTGCAGGGATCAAGGGAATTGGAGGAAATGCATACAGCGGTTCCTCTGGCCAGTCGTGGGCCAGAGCATCCAGTCCCAGGGGTCCCGGAGGCCCCGTCACTGAGAACCAGAGGGGGCACTGAGAGTTCCCTGAGGCGGCAAAGAGGTCCACTTGGGCCCGGCCAAACCTCATCCACAGCTGCTGCACCACCTGAGGGTGCAGACGCCAGTCCCTCTCTTGCGGCCCTGCCCTCGAGAGCATGTCCGCTGCTGTGTTGTGAGCCCCAGGAATGAACGCTGCATGTAGAGAAGCTAGATGCGCATGAGCCCACAAGAGCAACCTCTCTGCCACTCTGTGCAGACGGGGAGATCTCACCCCCCCCTGGTGGTTGATGTAGGCCACCACTGAGGCATTGTCTGTCCTCACCAACACGTCTGTCCCTTAGGGACGGGAGGAAACTCTGAAGAGCCAGGTGCACTGCCCTGAGCTCTAAGACATTGATATGTCTGTCCAGCCACGGGGCCTTCCACTGGCCACTCGCTGACCTGCCATTGTGCACTGCTCCCCAACCTGCCAGGGAGGCGTCACTAGCTCCCTGCGTCACACCCTGTGCAGCTCCACTCCTTGACATAGAAAGGAGCGTGAGTGCCACCTCGACAGCGCCCTCAGGCACTGTGCTGTCACCACAAGGCGACGATGTCTGTGTCGTTTCGAGTGAAATCTGTGGGAGTTGAACCACAGTTGTAGAGGCCTGAGATGGAGCAGGCCTAGAGGAACCAGCAGTGAGGCCGCTGTTAGCAAGCCTAACAGACGCTGGCACTCCCACACTGTCACCTTCTGAACCCGCTGAAAGCGGCTCAGGAATGAGAGGATCGTCTCTACCCTTACCTGCGGTAGAGACGCCCTCATTGTCTGTGCATCCAAAGACATCCCTATGAATGTCACAGCCTGGGATGGAGTCAAGTGACTCTTCTCGTGGTTCAACACCAACCCCAACTGCTGTATGTGGAGCACAACCTTGTGTGTGGCTAAATTCGCTTCCTCCTCGGAGTGAGCGTAAATTAGCCAGTCGTCCAGATAGTTTGGTATAGTCAGACCTCTGGCTGCCAGGGGCGCGAGGACTGCCACCATGCATTTGGTAAATGTCCGTGGCACCAGCGCAAGCCCGAAGGGAAGGACCATGAAATCATAAGCCGTCCCTTCGAAGGCGAACCGGAGGTACTTCCAACAGGATGGATGGATGGGAATTTGGAAATACACATCCTTCAAGTCGATCGTCGTGAACCATAGGCCTTTCGACATGGCCTGAAGAACACAAGCTGGGGAAAGCATACGGAACTTTAACCACTTTAGCCAGCGATTCTCCCTTCGCAGATCGAGAATAGGGCGAAGCCCCCCGCCCTTTTTGGGAATGACAAAATAGGTCGAGTAGAACCCACCTAGCCGTTCTAGCGGCCGTAGTATCCTGATGGCGTCCTTGTCCAGCAGTACGGATATCTCCTTCCGTAGCACTTCCGTCTTCAGGGGGTCGGCCACTGTCGTAGGATGGATACCCGTGAATGGAGGCGGCCGGTCTCGGAATTGGAGTCTGTACCCCTGGAGCATGGTAGAAAGAACCCATGGCGACTCCACCCGCTCCTCCCAGATTGCCCTTTGGGCCTGGGAGAAGCGGCCGAGGCCGGTGACACCGTCAGGTTAACTGCTGTGGCCCGCCCCCCCTAGGAGTGGCGCGTCTGGGCCTTCCAGTCTCGTTGCGTCCCCGACGACGGTCCTCCTCTCTGCGCCTGTCGACTCGCCTCTGAGCCGGGTTAGGTGGCGCAGCCTGGGGCTGCCGAATAGGCAAGGACTCGGCCATCCTCCTGGACGGTGGAGGGCCACCTCGGTCCGGTCGGCCTGGCCTGAAAGGAGGGGCACGGACCCGAGGTGGAGGCATGAAATGTTTCAGGGTCTCCTGATCCTTCCGGACCCTGGCCGTCTGCCGCAAGATATCATCGACCCCGGGCCCAAAGGTAACACCGGGGGTCAGGGGGAGGTCAGCAAACGTGCTCTGCATAGAGGAAGGCAGCTTGGTCTGTGCCAGCCAAAGGTGGCGCCTAGCCTGGTCTCTGACCATCTGACCATCAGGTCAGAGACCAGTTTCACCTCTTGAGTGAGAGGTCCTCCATCCCCTGTGACCTAGGGCAGCAAGCTCTGCAGGTAGGCATGGAGGAGCATCACTGCATTAGACAGGCGTCCCACCGCTGTCAGTGAACCATATACCGTCTTGAGGTCATCGTCAAACGTCCTGGGAGGACCAGGCTTAAGACGGGGGGTTTTGCCAATGATGTCCTTATCTGGCAGGTCCATGGCTGCAATCATGGAGTCCATGGTTGGGTACTCCCGGAGGCCAAGGGAATCAGGCTCTGCCATGAAAGCCCATGGCCCCGAATCAGAGGTACAAACTGACCAGGCTTCCAGGTTATGGAGATGCCTGTCAGCTAAGGGGGAATAACAGTCAGCACCAGGTTATGGTAAAACTGACTTTTAGTGTAATATTGACTGTAAATACAAACCTTGGAATATAAAGCAGAATTTCCTTTAATTGGGATTCCTGCAAAACAAGGAAAGAAAGCACAAAAAGACCTCAGAACAGCTAGCAAAGTTGGTACAAGCTGAGGCTTGGTTAGTGCAGCCGACTGCTAACCAGCGCTAACAGCGCTACAAACATTTAGTAACCAGCATAAATGGTACACACGGCACAATAATCAAGAGTTCTCGTGAGGAGGGCTACAAAGTTAGCAGCTCCAGGCAAAACCTAGCCACTGAGAACACTTGGATGTGAAATAATTGAGCTATAGTAGAGGTTACATACCTTCTCTGCTCACTTACCGACCTTGAACCTGAATGTTCCGCCAAGAAATGAAAAAGCAGGCGCGCGTGGGTGTGGAGTGCCTATATAGGGGAGGCCACACCCCCACGCGCGCACGGTAGTGAATCAGTTAATCCTTACCTCGAATGTATCCCTCTGCTGCGGAGTGATACCCACATTGGAGTGATACCCACATTGGAGTGATCCAATGAGGGGAAACATAACCATAAGGGATGTTAACACTTACAACAACATAGATGTGTTCCACACAGCCAGCAGAGGTCAGTGCATGGACCCAGTGTGATATTAAAGCTTGGTGTCCGACGGGCAGCAGAGGCTTGGCTCTGCCGGACAGATGGCTGAACTGACCGCTGGTGTCTCTCTCCATGTCTCTCTGCAGCCTAGTGCCATACCCTGCTGCCAGCACCACCGCTCTCATTGTGAACACCTGTACGGGTCAATATAATAAAGAATACATAATATATAATATATAAACGTATATAGGATTAATCTTACTACTATATAATTGTCAAAAGCTCCAAAGTTCGGCAGGGATTCGCAAGCACAGGATCACTCCATATGCCTCCAAGACCCGTCACAGACTGTTGATCAGAGCTATGGCTATGTTTTAGGCATCTTACCCCACCTCCATCAGTGATCGGACTCTCGGTTTGATTGATTCTCTGATACGCCTATCAGACCCTCAGCCTGATCTGGCAGGTTGCCATAGCAACCAGACACAGGAAGTCTGACCTCTTTATCACATGACCGAGGTTGGGAGGATGTGACTAGAGGTTAGGGCCGCAAAGCAAAGAGGTCGGACTTCGCATGACGTGTGTGCAGAGCTATAATTAGGCCAGGTCGCCGTCATGGTTCATGAATATCTCTTACAGAGCCATGCCACGGAAAAGATAACTTTTTCGTGGCCCAATCTCTGGGCCGTCGGACCCGAAACGCCAAGCGCAAGTGTTTCCTTCGTGCAGTAGAACATCTAAACGCAACACACTGTAAAAGCAAGAGAGTAAAGCGTAATAGGACCACAAAAAAGGACAGAAACTTCAGAAGAGCATGGACACCTCCACACCAACCCACAGAAATAGTTTCACACACCAACTATGGATAGTGTCTGCAATTCATGCCATGCTGTCATGTTCCCCTGGGAAACATCAAAAGGTCCTGTTGGCAGACTCTCCCTGTTATCAAGAGAGGAGGTAGGGCCCAAATAGTTAGAGCTTGCATCCAGATGTCACCACTATATCTTGCCATGCAGGAGCATAAATTTAACATCAACATGAGGATCGATACAGCTGAGAAGGACTTCTCTGATTACCTCCTTGAATTAGGGGAAGACAGACTCGCACATGGACACACTGAAGTTCAAATCCACATTCCGCCACACCACTTGGTTAAAGACTTGAATACATTAATTTCATACACCTTCCCTGACCTGCAGAATGAATGTATTGACAGACACAATCTTCTCAAAGGCACTGTATACACTCCGCTAAACAACGATATCCGGGAAATCAACAACAGGTGCATGGCTGAGTTCCCTGGAGAAGACAGAGTGTACTTCTCAGCTGACTCAATTAAGGAGGACAACCACAAGAACTCTATGCCTGTGGAATTCCTAAATTCACTGACACCCTCTGGACTCCCTGACCATAATCTGAAACTGAAACTAGGAGCCCCAGTCATGCTGCTTAGAAACCTGCAAGCAGGTGCCGAGCGCACTCTCAGGAATGGCACCAGAATGGTGGTGGTACAGATGATGGAGACAAAGTCATTGAATGTGAGATTGCAGTAGGGACAAACAAGGGTGAAAGAATCTTCCTCCCAAGGATCCCTCACCATGACAGAAGTGAAGAGCTTCCCTTCACATTATGCAGACGCCAGTTCCCTGTCAGGTTAGCTTTCTCCGTTACCATCAATAAAGGTCAAGGCCAAGAGAACGACAGAGTTGGCATCTACTTACCTCAGCCTGTGTTCGCTCATGGCCAACTCTACACAGCCTTCTCAAGGGGAAAGAGAGCCAGCGCTGTCAAAGTTTACATTGAGGGTAATGATGAGGGAACAACTGACAATATTGTTTACAATGAAATATTTTAATTAACTTTGAGCCATGAGGAGGAAATTGACTATTTAGAAGGGATGACAAAGGAAATGTTCGAAGACTATGATGAATTAGAGCGCTGCAATAGTGTCTTGACTTTGAGCCACGCAAATGCCAGGCAGGTAGAAAGAGAAGAATTGGAACAATATAAGGTTGGGGCCTAAATGTGAGGGCCGCGAAGCATCTCCTCACACCAGGCTTTGGCGTTTTGGGTCTCTTGACCTGTATTTGTTAAACTAGATGTGAGGGCCGCAAAACGGCCCTGACATCTAGTATATATAATATAGACTATAGCTATTAGCTCTCATTATGAACACCTGGACACATAATATAAATCAGTGGTGGAAAAAGTAGCTACTCACATTTGTTACTTAAGTAAAAGTATCAATACTGCAATGTAGAAATACTCTGTTACAAGTAAAAAAAAAAATTACTTGAGTAAAAGTACAAAAGTATGTTTCAAAATGTACTTAAGTACTAAAAGTAGAAAGTACTCATTATGCAGAATGTCCCATTTCACAAGCTTTCAAATGTATAAAAGGTAGACTAATCTTTTGAAAATAGCAGATCTACAAGCTCATGATCTACAAGCTCACAATGATGCGACACATTGTGAGCTTGTAGATCTGCTATTTTCAATATGCTATTTTCAAATGGCTGAAATGTATATAGGGCTGAAGTGGTTAATGTATGTTTTGTAATAATAATCTAAATCTACAAATTAACTAGTAACTAAACTTTTCAAATAATTGCAGTGGAGTTAAAGGTACAATATTTGCCTCTGAGATGTAGTGGAGTAGAAGTAAAAGGACTGAAAATTGGAAATACTCCAGCAAACTTAAACATACCTAAAAATGTTACTTAAGTACAGCATTTTAGTAAATGTACTTAGTTACTTTACACCAATTAATATAATATATATAATAACATATATTATAATAATATATAATATAAAAGAAAAATAATACATAATATAATAATAATATATCAGCTCTCATTGGATCAAACAACTGTACACACTTTACTGTAGGGTCACAGCTTTCACTGTAACACTACACAACACATAAAGAGTTATAGCTCGACCAGAACCAGAGTTTTAATTCATGTATCCTGGATAATAGTACACTATAAGTGATGATCTGACTTCTGGTTGTTTAATATTTCACTATTTAGCTGTTATTGATGTTGTTGTTGTTTAATATTTCACTATTTAGCTGTTATTTACTGAAATAAATCCAAACCCAAACCTGGACTTCAGCCTCTCCTCTCTGTGGTGTGTCTGTGGTAGGTGTTACATCGGAATTAGTGACCTATTGAATCCGGTCGCGGTTGTGTTTTTCTGTCTCACATTGAGAGGTATTACACATTTACTTGAGTAAAAGTACAAAAGCATTGGCATCAAAATATACGTAAAGTACCAAAAGTAAAAGTATTCATTATGCAGAAGGTTCCATTTCACAAGTTTTCCAAATATATAAAAACATGCTTTGAAAATAGCAGATCTACAAGCTCACAACTTTCAAATTGTCAAAGTATACTGTATATAACCGGTTTTGTTATAATAATCTAAATCTACAAAGTAACTTGTAACTAAAGTTGTCAAATAATTGCAGTGGTGTAAAAAAGTACAATATTTGCCTGTGAGATGTAATGGAGTAGAAGTAAAAGTATTTAATTATTCCACTGCGTCCCCTAAAGGTCTGGTCAATATAAATATACCATTGATTAGACCTGTAGGGGGCGCAGTGGAGTAAAATAAATAGTTTCCATCTGGCGGGACATATTTACATTTCTGCCCATAAAATGTATTCTACAGAGAAGGTGGGGTCCTGAGAGGCTCCTGCCACCCTGGACAATAGACTTTAAACAACACAAAACAGCCTTTGTTTCAGTAAGTAGTGAAGTACTTTAGTTTATTTTGACTAAAGACGGAGACCTCTAACTGCAGTGTAATGTTGGCTCTATGAGCAGAGCTGTATAATGTTATATATATATATATATATATATATATATATATATAATGTCTGTAATGTTGGCTCTATGAGCAGAGCTGTATAATGTTATATATATATATAATATATAATATATATAGTGTAATGTTGGCTCTATGAGCAGAGCTGTATAATGTTATATATATATATAATATATAATATTATAGTGTAATGTTGGCTCTATGAGCAGAGCTGTATAATGTTATATATATATACATATATATAATATATAATATATATAGTGTAATGTTGACTCTATGAGCAGAGCTGTATAATGTTATATATATATATATATATATATATATATATATATATATATATATATATATATATATATATATATATATATAGTGTAATGTTGGCTATGAGCAGAGCTGATTTATCCTCATTTTCATCTCAATGCATAATATATCGGCAGAATCTAGGCTTTGCTGCCCTCTTGTGGTGAAAATGAGCAAACATGTCTGTTAAGTCAGTGCTGTCAACCATTAGAGAAGTTCCGGTTGCTCTTCAAAATAAGATAAAAATCTGTCACAGCGAACGCTATAAACTATGAGAGAACTTCCGCTTACTGAACCAACTTGATGTTCCATCATAACTCCGTGCATCCGGTCTAAAACGGATACGGAAACGGGTTGTGTGCGAGTTTAAAAGCATCAAAAAATGACCGGATACAGTAGGCGGGCTGTAGACCGGATGTGAGCACAGAACAGTAAATAGAGCCTTATTCACCGTACGACGACAACGCGCCGAAAATAGCCGATCTGTAGAGCTTGTACATCGGCTATTTTCGAAAAAGGCGCAGCCGCAGTACCTAGTCACAGAATTCCATAGATCATCAATGTCAGTGTAACACACCGGAAATCTCTGTTAAATTCTGAGACCTGACTGTGTTTACATCAACTAGCTAGCTAGTTAGCCAGCAGCTAGCTTCTCAGATGATGTAAAAAATAAGCCTGTATTTGTTGTAAAACTTTCTTCATTTCAATCGACAGTTTGTGTTAAATAACCTTCTATCCTTTAGAACAACAATAAAACATGTAACACATTATAATAGCGTGAAGATAAAATAAAGCTAACGCTAACACAAACTGCGCAAGCGCAGTGCTCTGCTCTATACAAGACTTCTGGTTTTATTTTGAAAAGAAAGCGGAAAAACTTGAATGACGTCAGAACTGTTGACGCGTAACTTGACACGCAATGAATGGTTTTATTTTGAAAAACCCTTTACCAGAAGTGGACAAAAGAGCGTTCGCCTTTGACATCACGTGACTGTGTTTACATCCGGTAGCATCTTAGCATGCTAGGCTAGCAGTTAGCCTGCTAGGCTAGCTAGCTCCTCTAATGATGTAAAACGTCCTTCATTTGTTGTAAAACTGTTCTTTGTTTTAATGAGTCCAACAGTTACGTTAAATAGTCACTAATCGTTTATTATAAAAGTTATTACAGTAACTCTAATAATAAATAAAAACACTTTACTAAATGACATAGAGTTGGTAGATGAACCACCAGAGGGCGCTATTATCGACTTTTTAGTGCATTTTGCATCACAGTACATCTCAGAGCTCAGAGTGTGGAGGTAATGATGAACCACAGGAGGGCGACACTGAGCCGTTTTCCTTTCTGACTCTGAGTGACCCAGAAGAGAAACCAGGCAGTGGGCTTCTGATGAAAACAGTAGCATATCTACAAGCCCACAATGAGTGGCCTCCGTGACGCCTTGTGGGCTTGTACATCTGCTATTTATGGAGCGCGACACCGTCATACGACGGTTCATAATGTACCGTGGAAAGTTAATTTAAATGTAATATATATATATATATATATATATATATATATATTATTATTAAACTAGTTCTATAATAGAGTTCTTTGTGAATGGATTATTTTAATTTATATTAATAATATATCTGCTGTCGTACACTATAATATATATAATAATATAATATTAATGAATATTATCTCTGCTGTTGGACATTATAATATATTGATTGATTGATTGAATACTTTATTTAGAGAGAAAAACAGATGGAAGTACAGTTCAAAATACATGCAAGCTCAACTAAAAAGGATGAAAAACCCAAAGAAGCCTTTTGGCTTGATTCAATAGAGGTCCTCACATACTCTATCTAATATATTAATTCTTAATAAATATCTCTTCTGTCGGACACTATAATATATATGTAATCTATAATAATATAATATTAATGAATATCAGGAACCATGTCCAAAATATTAACTTTTCAGGAAATTCACGTTTTTAAGGTGTCTATAATAACATGATTTGAGAGCGGCCATAAAACATGACTGTCATATCATGACAGTCATGGCGCAACTTTGTTCCTGGTTTTTGAGATTTCTCCATTTACAACCCGTACATCTACATAAACGTTCATATTTCAAATAGAAAGTGCTGACCCCATGGCCACAAATATAACACGTTGAAACGGGTGTGTCTAAGTACCCGCATCTTCCGTATTGTTCAATAAAAAGCATTTTAATCTGATTGGTGGCCATTTTCTCATAGTTATAATGTATCAGAGTGCAATACACCCACCAGCCGATAGGATCGCGTAGTTGAAAGAATATGAAGGACATTTTGAGAAAATGGCCACCAGTCGGATTAAAATGCTTTTTATTGAACAAAACGGAAAATACGGGTACTTAGACCCAAGCGTTTCAACTTCTTACATCTATGGTCGTGGTTTCAGCACTTTATATTTGAAATGTGAACGTTTATGTAGATGTACGGGTTTTAAATGGAGAAATTTACAAAACCAGGAACAAGTTGCGCCATGACGCTTGTGACAGACGAGCGTCATGTGAACTATGGCTATAAGTTAGAGATAACTCACTAGCGCTCTGAACCAGATGCTACAGTCACCCCGGCGTCACAACATTCGATAGGTCACCGGTTTCAGTGTAACGCGTCATTTTGTTTCCGTCCACAAGTCAGCAGACCACGCCCCGCTGTCACGTTGAGAGCGCTGATTGGTCCGATTGTCTCAGGAGGCTGGTCTTCAGACATACTGCAATGACTGTCTTGTTTTCAAAATAAAAAGACAATGGTGGAGAGTAACTAAGTACATTTACTCAAGTACTATATTTAAATGCAATTTTGAGGTACTTTTTTTTTTACTTTACTGCAGTATTTCCAGTTTTCAGTACTTTTACTTCTACTCCACTTAATCTCAAGAGGCAAATATTGTACTTTATTCTACTACAATTATTTGACAACTTTAGTTACTTAGTTTGCAGATATTAATTATTATATTATAAAACATTAACCACTTCAGCCCAATTTTATACATCAGTTATTTGAAAATTGCCGATCTATGATACCAATACTTTGTGTATTGGTATCATTTTGAATTCCAGACTTTTACTTGTAACAGAGTACTTCTACATTGCAGTATTGATACTTTTACTTAAACATTTGAGTACTTTTTCCACCACTGGCTCCTCAGTGGATTACTCTGACGTCCAACACGAGGAGAATAGAAGCATCATGAGAGATCTGTCTGAACTCTCCATCATCTCACAGGCTGTGACTTGGATGCATGATTAAAAATAATTTTACTGACAGTGTCGGCGGACAAAACCAATACATATCATTTAGGGGGTCGTTGACATGAAAAAGTTTGAGAACCAGTGATATTATAGCAACACGTAAAAAAACAAAACTTAGGATTTAGAAGACATTTGTAGAATCCCCCAGAAGCAGAGATTTGAGTTAAAAAACAAGACCAGGAGACCTGGTTCTGCCAGACCCAGAATGAAGCTGATGAGCTGATGAGCTTTACTTAATTACATACTTGTGACATAATAATGATGTCATGAATAGTTCGTGACGAAAGGGGACGAAAGGGGGACAGACCTTTTTTTGGCTGGGGCCGGAGGACAAAGTGACCATGCCCATGTATGGACGAAACAGGTACAAAGCCTCATATAAGCCCGACCCCTTGGGTCTGGCAAAAATATATATATTCAAACTAAAGATTTGCACACATTTTCAAAAAGAAAATGCAGATCTACAAGCTCATAGCGTGGCACTCTGTGCCGCGCTATGAGCTTGTATATCTGCCATTTTTGAATGGCCATAGAAATCAAAAGATGACACAGATGCGTTCCCGGTGAAAATCAGACCACGTTGAGCTGTGGAACAGCAGCATTAACACAACTTAAAGAGACAACAACACAGATGACCTTTTATTTATTTATTCTCCAACTTAAATGGAAGGCTTTCACGCACAAATGTATCTCCTCTCCCCTCCCACAAAAAAATGTACTCACAAATTTAACGAATAGAAATATGAAAACAAAAACCAAAGCAGACAGTTTTATCTCATGTAAATCGTTTCAGAGCGGGAACGCATCGGTGTCATTTTTGGATTTCTTTGGCTATTTTTGAAAAATATTTTGAGATGGGGGTCCGTGGCCAAATACATATCATTTTGGGGGTCCTTGACATGAAAAAAGTTTGAGAACTTTAACGTTAGGATTTAAAGAAGACATTTGTAGAATCCCCCAGAAGCAAAGTTTTGAGTTACAAATGTTCGCTTTAAAAATATATATATTCAACGATTTGCACATATTTCCAAGATTTCTCAAAAATAGCAGATCTACAAGCTCATAGCGGTGCCGCGCTATGAGCGCGGCACCGCTATGAGCCGCGCTATGAGCTCGGTGCCGCGCTATGAGCTCGTAGATCTGCTATTTTTGAATAGCCAAATAAATCTTACAATGACACAGATGCGTTCCCGGGCCTTAATGGGTTAAGTATAAGTGGTTGGTGAAGTGCATTTCATCCTCAGTCAGCCTCCTCGGCTCCGGGCTCGGCGTCCGCCTCAGGCTCGCCGCTACGCTCCTGTGTGACATCATTTCCTGCTTCCGGGGAGACCGAGGCCTCGGGGCGAGACGTCTCCATCGCTTCCTCGGCTTTCTGCGGTTGTGGCGACGGCGTCTGTTCCACCTGAACAGCAAACACACACTTATGATTATGGTGCTCATGTATATTGCTCAACGGCTAAAGGCGTGGGAACCAACCAACACTGGCTAGAGTTAGAAGGCTCCATTCCCAGAGTATAGCTGTACAAGTACAAGCCCTAAGGCCCCCTGGCCCAGCCAATCAAATGGTTACAACGTTAATATGGTTCAACCCCACGGTGTAATGATGATGTCAATGCTTTAGACTAGCATCAATGATCCTAGCTTTTATAGTCGTTTGTGTTTTTAAACACAAATTAGGGGTGTCACAATATATCGTCTCGCTATATTAAAACGTGACGTAATATGTATCGTTGTGACATCATACTGCATCGCATTACCCCCTGCAGAGGGGAGGTGTGCGTGTCTGTGTCCAGCTGACACTCGTTGATGCTCGTTAATGTTACATGCATCGAGGCAATAATGTAAACGAAACTTTGGGATCCGGATGCCGGATGTGGATGTGGGCCGGATGTGGATCCATGTCAAAAATGCTTCCGGTCGGCCGCTCCAATGTTAACTCCTTGCCTAAAAGCTTAATATCTCCATTTCGCGTTAGAAATATTGTTGTTCCAGGCGTTAGTCGGGACCCTCCGCCGTCTCGCACGCACGCTTTGTTTACATGCGCGTCCGCGTCGGGGCTTCTACAGCACGAAACGTATCAGCGTAAGTGGATGGAAGATATGCTGGCACTGGATGTACACTATTTTAATAAACCTCTGGCACACAATGTGTTAAAAATGTTTCCTAAATCCTAACAGTAAAAAAATCAAAAAAGAAAATCTATATTTTTCAAAAATAGCCAAATACATCTTAAGTGACACAGATGTGTTCCAGGTCTTAATGGGTTAACCCATTGCCCTCATAATTATATATTTGTTTGTGCTTACCTTATGGCCTGCATTATTACAAACACCATTCAGTGTTCTGGCTTGGATCAATAGAAACCCACTACGTAGTGTACTTTATTGGCGTCACTTAATATTAATGTTATTTTGACATTAAAATCTTAAGTGTGTTTTTGTCAATTATTTAGGGGGGGGGGGGAGCCCACGTGCAGTACCCTTGCGGCCCACAAGGTTGAGACACGTTACCTGTGTTACGGTGGTACTGGCGTCCTCCTGACCGGCTGGTTCTGGATCCCCCTGCTCCATTGGTTCTGGGTCCTCCTGGGTGCTGATGGCCGCTGGCGCAGGCGCTGGCGGCGGCTGCTGCTGCTTCTGGACCGGCTTTGGTTCGTCCTCTTTCACAACGATCTCTACTACAGCCGGGGCCGCTGGGATCGCCACGGCGACGGGCGGAGCCACAACCTGTCACATGGATTAAATTTAAATTAAATCTCACGAGTGAAAATGTCCCAATGTGAGATTTGTGAAACAGTGTGAAAGGATCCCCCCACACACACACACTAGCGCCGATTCCTAAACAACGAACACAACATGTAAAATTAGGACGCTTTAGTAAATATTGTTTCTGCTGTTCTACACACTGCCGACCGTGTGAAGAAATCACAGATTGAGGCTTTAACCTTTGCTTTTATATGAAATATCCGAGACGATTAAGATATTATGGAAGATGCTTCTGAACATATTGCTAGTTTGACCACTTCAAATGCTCTAATCTTAAAATAACCGGAAATAGCCTTTCTACAAGCTCTCAATGCGTCTGCGACGCATTGAGAGCTTGTAGATCGGCTATTTTTGCTGCGCAACATGCTTCCATAGAACTATATATCTATCTATATCTATCTATATAACATCTATATATCATATATATACATATATGTATATGTTTGATATGATATATGTGATATATACATACATATATATACATATGTATATGTATATATATATATATATACATATACATATTGTGTATATACATATTCCATAGATGATTAAGATGATGGAATCCAAATGACTGAAATCAGTCTTGGCGACTGAGAACTTTAATCCATGCTGTCATAAGCACGAAATGGCACAAGGCGTTGAGGATAGGGGTATATATGACGATATGGGTATCTCACCATACGATATCTGTGGCGATATTAGGCCCTCGATAACAATAATATCACGATATTCGATATATTGCGATATCACGATATATTGCATGAAATTTCACCAACGATATATCACGATAGTCCTTGTATTCAATTCATAAACACATAAAATAGCACCAAACAGTTAAACATCATCATCACACAAATACAGAGTCGGAAAAAAACGTATCACAAAATTATTATAATTTTTTTTTAATATCGATATTTTTTGGCAGTATATCGATTATTTATCGCGGGAGGAAGTATCGCGATATATCGCGATATCGATATATCGTCCCACCCCTAGTTGAGGAGGATGACGACAAAATGGAGGAACGAGAGGAGAGCGAGGTAAGCGAGGGATTCAAGAATATGAATCATTCAAATCGACAAAATCGTTATTTTCACTATTTCTGACGATTTTCCATTTCCTAACATTAAAAAAATTCCACCCGACAGCAACGATATTCAGGTGTTCACGGTTCTAAGTGTTAAGTGTCCGGCTGCCAACTGTTGAGTGTTTTTTTGTGTTCATACATACCGTTGGGACGGGGCGAGGAGGAGCAGGGACAGGAGCAGGAGCAGGTTTCTGATGCCTCAGGTGGTCTGTGGCGTGTTGTTGTTCCTCCGTCACCTCTCTGGTCTCCACGGCGGCCGGAGGAGGAGTGGGTTCTGGCTCCTGGGCCTTCCTGTCAGCCTCCAGGACGGACATGATGGAGGTCGGGATGTGGGCTTGCTGTTACACACACACACACACACACACACACACACAATACAGTTCAACTCAACATTAGAACAGGGTGGTATATATGTTACAGGGAAATTGGCATTCCAGGGAAATTGAAAAAGGAGCGCTTGTTTTTACCAACCACCCAGGCAATTCTGTAGAACCAACACTAGAGGGCAATGCAAGCCACACGCATGCACATGCGTGTGTGCGTGTGCATGTGTGCGTGTATGCATGCGCACACATGCACACACGCACACATCTGTGTCGTCGTGGATAGTAACCCATGAATCTATTCTCCCCCTATCGGTTTACAACTCGGACGGCGCTTAGTCGACAAGTAGACCATCGGCCGGTTGGCGCGGGCACTCGCGCCTGGAGGCGCTCGGGCGCGCCTCCTCGGCCTCAAGGTCTGCTGAGTCGGCGCGCCTCCGTCATGGACAATAACTATTATCACGTGTACGTGATACAACAACAAAAGCCAGGTCCGCCTCGCATCAAAGCCCCGCCTCGCGTCTCCTCCTCCTCGCGAGCCTCACGTAAAAAACCCCGTCTCGAAAAGCCCCGCCTCGCGCCGAAGCCCCGCGCCTAAAAGCGAGCGCTCCTTTTTCAATTTCCCTGGAATGCCAATTTCCCGACATTCAGTGTGGAGCCCATCGACTAAAATCTGAGTTTTAGACCCCATACAGAATCTTTCTGGGCATACATGTAAACAATAGAACAGTTGAATGGATTACAGAAAGAAGGACTGGACATTGTTGTCGATCCACCTGAGGAGACGATCACACCAACAAAACCTTATTTTTTTCTTACGGTTTTAAAGCATCTGCATTCCACTGTTTTTATTGATTTGATTCCTTCAGTCTTAGCCCTTTCTTCTTTCTTATGAGCGTTTCTTTTTCCCCCTCGTTTTTCTTTGTTCTTTTCTCATGCCCCCATGTAAAGCATCCTTGGGTACTTAGAAAAGTGCTATATAAATGTTGTACACCAGTACAAGGATGTGGTTTTACTGGGAAGCTCCAACATATGAATATCATTTAATGTCTAAAAGTGTGTTGCTGTAAGTGAGTGTCAAGCAGCAAAGCTATCATAGGCTTTGATTATTTAGATTTCTATTAGTATTATTTTATACTTTGGCTATTCAAAAATGGCAGATCTACAAGCTCATAGCACGGCACCGAGTGCCAAGCTGCGATCTTGTAGATCTGTTATGTTTTGAAAAATCTTTGCATATATATATATATATTTAAAGTGAAAATGTTTAACTCAAATCTTTGCTTCTGGGGGATTCTACAAATGTCTTCTGAATCCTAACAGTCGAAAAAAATATATATATATTTATAATATATTATATATATTGTTCCAGGGACCCCCAAAAGCAAAGATTTGAGTTAAAACATTTTATATATTGCTTCCATCTCATTTTGGGGGAGGTCAACAGTCTGGGCTTGTGAGACGAGATGAGACGACCTCCTGACCTGGTGAGGGGTGAAGGAGTGGACGTGTTGCAACAGAGGCTCCCTCATCTCGGGACAGCGCTCGAACACGCTGGTCAGCTGGGCCGAGGGCAGCTGCAGCAGGACGCTGTAGGACTGGGGCTTGGTCCGCTGGCAGCACTTCACGAAACCCTCCCACACCTTGGGATACTTCCACACCTGTCAATCAAATCAAATCAAAACACCGCCGTTACCATGGTGAGGATGACATTTAAAGCCAAAAGATCACACAGATCAAACAGATCAAACAGATCAAACAGATCACACAGATCACACAGAACTTGATTAAAACCCAGAGAGAACATTTGTTTGTTACCAGTGGTGGAAGAAGAACTCAGATTTATTTTACATAAGTAAAAGTATCAATACAACATAGAAATACATAACGGCAATTTGGTCAAGAAAATTAAGAATTGACCTTCATACGACAAAGTATAAATTCGGCTTAACCGGCTCTGTCCTTGAACTGCTTTCCCTCGTCAACACCAAATGTCTTCGATCTACATCAGCCAATGTAGAGAGGGGGGGAACATGATGAGGGACTCAACTGCTTATTTTCTTTATCCCACGATTTTTATAACCCATTTTTTCACCCAGTGCCAATTGCCTAAGTTGTAATCCTGGGCGCTACTCTCCCTCTGCCAGCCTGGGGAGAGCCCTGAACTGAGCTCATGCCTCCTTCAACGCATGAGGAGTGAGCACACCGTTTCACATCACCTGACAGGGGGGAGTTTCCCCCGGTAGGACGTAGCTTCTTGTCACCTGACAGGGGGGAGTTTCCCCGGTAGGACGTAGCTTCTTGTCACCTGACAGGGGGGAGTTTCCCCGGTAGGACGTAGCGCGTGGAAGGAACGCGTTATTCCAACCAGTTCCTTTCCCCTCCATCAGGCGCCCCGGCTGACCAGGGGGAGGCAGTATAGAGACCAGGACTGACCTGCTTGACGATGAGTCGTGACAGGATGTTCATGACGAAGCCGCCCAGGCGGGGGTACATGGTGAGGGACTGGATGACCGTCCTCATCAGCAGCATGGGCAGAGGACACTGCTCCATCAGCTGCTGCATCACCACCGCCAGAACCTCTGAGGTGTACACGTTCTTCTCCCCGAAGCACAGGTTGGTGGCTGCAGCCAGAGACAACGTTCACCTCATTTATTTCTGTCACATATATGTATTGTAAACGTCACAGAAATACACACCACACAAATTGTAACTATGTGTGACTGACCTTTGATGATGGACTTCATGTCACATTTGGTGGAGTCGATGTTGTGTAGAGCGATGAGCAGCTCTCCTGGAGTGAGAGGAGACATGGACGAACTGCCCTCACCTGAGAGAGAGACACACACACACACACACACACACACACACACACACACACACACATGCTATGAGCTTGTAGATCTGCTATTTTTGAAAAATCTTGAAAATTTGTGCAAATCCTTGAATATATGTAGTTTTAAAGCGAACAATTTTAACTCAAATCTTTGCTTCTGGGGGGTCCCTGGAACAAAATATTTTGAGATCCGCAGCCAAATACATATCTAACCATGTTTTCTAAATCCTAACAGTATGTTGCTATATCAGTGGTGCTCCAACCTTTCCATGTCAAGGACCCCCAAAATTATATGCATTTGGCCGCGGAGCCCCATCTCAAAATATGTTGTTCAAGGGACCCCCCAAAAGCACAGATTGGAGTAATTTTTTTTCGCTTTAAAACATTACAGTATATATATTGAAAGATTAGCCCCCCCCCAAAAAAGATCACGATTTCTCAAAAAAAATTGCTCATATATATATAATCTTATATTTTTGAAAAGCCAAAGAAACGTTATGACACAGATGCGTTCCCGGTCTTAAATGGATTATGTGGCTAATTTTAAACAGCAGTTGAACTGTACTTATTGAAGTACTAAACTGGTCCCTGGTCAGTGGGTGAGTCTAATGCACAACATGGTATCTGTTCATGGACAAGATAGGGTTGAAGGGCTGGGGGAACAAAGAAAGGAAGAAAAGAAAGTAGGGAATAAAGATTTAAATAGAGACAAAATGAAGGAAAGGGAACTGAACAAAGAGACACACATATACAGTATGTATGTCATTTGAGTCTTACTGTGTTGCGTTCCCAGCAGGCGGTTGAAGACCTCTTTCACTACGATGGGGTTGAGTTTGATCAGTTTAGGAAGAGCCAGAATCACCTCTTTCTGGACCAAACAAGACACAACAAACACACCTTCACCAAATCATGGATTGTAAACGGTACACAATAGTTGAATTGTGTTTTTTTTCATGCTTTATTCTGATAGGTCAGGAAACCAAGAGCAGAGAGAGGAGAGACGTTTGAGACAAGATGGGGGTCAAATTTGAACCCGGTGCCGAGTCCTTGGGCTCTCAAGGTGCATTATGGTCCGTGTGCACCTGACTGAGCATCCAGGCAGGGGCAGGATGCTAGGTTCATTGTTTACCTGGTATCCTATAGTTTCCATGTACAGTTAATTGGTTCTCAAAGTGGGGTCCTTGAGGGGGTTCCAGGGGGTCCCCAGCAAAAGTAGTTAACATAGCATCACACTTATTTTAACCACTTTATCTATATCTATTTATTTATCAATGGCTGTAAAAAAAAAATCAGATGTACAAGCTTGTACATCTGATATTTTTGGGGTCCCTGCCAAATATAAAACGTTTTGGGGGTCATTGACATGAAAAGGTTTGAGAACCACTGATCTAGTCTAGCTGTGTCCCCACACATTTTTAGCAATGAATTTCCAAAACTTTTACAGAATATTTAGCCCAATTTCCAGGCCTATAAAACAATCATTCAGCGCAATAATGTGTCTCTTACTCCTATGTACAATGCCCAAAGATAGGCAGTGTAGCAAAAATAAAGCATAGAATATAAAATAGTACAATTTCATTCAACATTTCGTGCAAAATTAGGGCATAGTGACCCTGCGAGCGAAAATAGGAGGGGTGGACGACGTCGTTGCACGGTTCGTTGTCGCTCGCGGTAGGTCAGGACGGTCTCATTCAAAAACATGTATTTTAATGAGATTTCATCGCCTGCTCGCTTCGCGTCACGTCGCATCACGTCGCATCGCTGGCAGTGCGGATGGGGTGTTACACAGCCCGTTCGGCGAAAAACTACTTATGTTACATATTTTGTGTAATGTTATACATGTTTATGAAAATGTTTTGTATTAAAAAAAATCAATAGCCAAAAACAATGCATAGCCAAATATTTTTCCAGGACCCTTGATAAATTCCAGGACCTTTGATCAATTCCAAACCTTTTCCAGTACTGGATTTAAAAAAAAAAAAAATCAAAATATTTCCAGGAATTTCATGACCGTGGGGACCCTGAAATTAATATTCGAATATAAAAAAATATATATCAAGTTACATCAAGTTACAAAAACAAACAAAATATATGTTTTATTGGATCCGAGCATTGTTTTTTGTATTGTTTCTGTAAAAAAAAAATTGGTTTCTGTAAAAAATAATAATTGAAAAAACTATTTTATTTGAAGTTTTTTTTAAAAATAATAATAATATTCGAATATATTCGAATATCTGCCAATTTTGAAGACCAATATTCGAATATAATTTCTGAGGAAAGTTGACAGCCCTACTGTGTTATCGACCACACTTTACCTTCTCCAGGCCGTTGATGACGGGGATCAGGAAGCGGACGTCTGGCACACGTTTGTGGTACAGATCCCTCACCCGCTCCACCAGCTCAGGAGACGGAGGCACTGGAGGAACACGAGATTAAGAAAGGAAAACATTACTCTTTGCTTCCCCTCTCTTCCCTCTGTCTGGATCCCATTCAGGTAATGTCAGTCCTCTCTCTGCTTTCCTCCTAGCAACTCAGATAAACCCCGTCCAAACACAATATAAGCGACTCCTTTTGCTCAATATCATATCAGCGTTTTTTTTTACCGTGTTTTGACATATCTTTGTAGAGCCGCAGGAGCCACGATGTGCACGCGGATGTGAACAACAAGTGTCCGGTGGGTGGGGGAGGGTCTCCACTATCCACTGGAACGAAAGCTTTTTTTTACCGCGATCGGCCATTTTGATGCTATATCGCCCGTTGAAAATGGTTCGTTTTCACGCAATAAAAAAAAGAAGCGTTTTTCTACAAATCCTAATATAGGAATATAGACAGAAGTGACGGGATGACGTCACATCCGCCCGTTCCTTCTATCAGCGTCGAGGGATCATTCCTTAGTTGCATTAGAGCGCCCCCTCTCAGTGTTGCCAGATTCCGTGAGAGAAACAAGCAACCGGGTCTGGGAAAACCAGCCCAAAAGAAGCGAGTATGGGCCACATGAGCACTTTAACATAATACATCATCTATTTGAAAATAGCAGATCTACAAGCTCACAACACGTCGCATCGCATGAGCTTATAGATCGGCTATTTTCAAATAAAATCTTGCGGGGAAATTATAATAAGCAGATCTGGCAACCCTGCCCCCTCTTGTGGAATTTTCAAAAAAGAAAAAGGTTTTTGGAATAGACCTCCTGAACACGGGAGTGTTGGGCGGGAGGAGTAGAACGGGTCGGAGGCTCTACGTCCTCCTGGTGGGGGCTCCTCACTGGCAGGAGAGTCAGTAGGATACTAGCCTGGTTCCAGACCAATCTGCCTTTGCAAAATTGCATCGCACTTTAGCCCTCTGCAGATTAGGTCTGGCTCCCCTCCATAGAGATTTCATTTCTCGAAGTCGTGAGGGACCAATCAGGGCCCAGAATCCAAATGTGGGCGGGCTTATCACCTTATTTGGAGCAATGACGTACAAGGAAGCACTGCTCTAATTGGTTCGTACAAGGAAGCACTGCCCTGATTGGATTAGGTCTAACCAATAGAGTCCGTTTGGATCTTTTTGTAACCGCCCCTTGGAAAAAAATCTATGGTTGATAGGGACCAGACTAATATCCACGCAGTGTGTGGTGTGATATTGTCTGGCCACGCGAGGCTAGTAGGATACAGCAGCAGTGACAACACAGATATGTGTGTGGGGAGGAATTCATTACCATAACGACTACATTGAGGAGAACAAAGAAAGGACATGTGTTGTGGTACCTTTATCGGTGAGGATGTGGAGACATCGTGTGACCAGCGTCTCTGCTCCTTTAGGACAGTTCTCCACCAGGAGGAGAAGGTCAGGAGAGTTCATCCCCATCCCACGGATCTACACAGCAGTGACAACAACTCATCTAAATATACATTTCAATACCAGCATAAAACAGCATTCATTCATAGTTTATTGTCTGCTAGGGGCAATTGTTGTGCACCAGATAAAGCTAATGACAAAACAATGAAGACACGACTAAAATAAACTGAACAATGTCATAAAAGAATTTGTAAAGTGACAGTTTACAAACGCACACGCAGGCGCACACACACACACACACACACACACACACACACACACACACACACACACACACACACACACACACACACACACACACACACACACACACACACACACACACACACACACACACACACACACACACACACACACACACACACACACACTAATCGCTCCATGGACTTATGCACTCACACATGAAACATACACAAACACATGCTGGGAGCTCCACAAGTGTGGAGAGGACATTGCTTTCTTTATAAGTCTCTTTTAAATGTTTAGAATTTTTATCTTTTATAGAATTGAAGTACTTTGCTAGGTGTTTTAATCGTGGTGTTTATTTATGTATTGTCTTGTTTGAATGTATGCATTGACCTGAGCAAAACTATTTTCCCTCGTGGATAATAAAGACTATCTAATCTAAGTAACAAAATAATGTCAGAAGAAAATCGAACACCTCATCAGATTTTATTAACACATCGGGTGCCAAACACGGTCTGAACCGTGTTTTCACGGAGTAGCGCTTTGGTGCCGAACACGGTCTGAACCGTGTTTGGTGTCTTGTGACAAATGCACATTATATTTATCTGCTTGATCTAGGGGTGTTATTATATCTGTTTGATATGTAACATCTGATGTACTTATGCACGTTATTATATCTGCTTGATATGTGACATGTTGGACACTGTGAGATATGTGGACATTTCCTATTCACGTGAGGGGTAATGGGTCTGATCAGTGGTTGATTGAATGATTTGTGCCACCCGACTTTACTAATAGAGGGTGTGACACGGGGGGAGGGGAGATCAAACAGACCGTGTACCAGTGAGGACGGGTGTAAAGCGGAGGTCTCCGAGGCGCCAGTTACACAGTTTAAAGTAACCAAGTTTAAACATAATAAAAGTTAACTGCAGCCACCAACGAAGAACATTCGAGCCCAGCGGACCTGCCGTTGCTGCCGTGCCGTGGGCCTCGAGCGCTGCGGTTCTGAGATCGAGACACCGGTCGGGATTGGAGCCGAGGCCGGTGAGACCAAACCGAGCGTCATATTTCTTTGTGGATTACAAATTATAGGGGTACCCCGAAACTTAGTTATTACTTGGGCCGCTGTGCACGGAAGAGACTTTTCTTTTCGTTTGGATTAAGGAGACGTTTGCGTCGCGGGAGCGCGGTAAGAAGAGGACGGTCGTGGGGACTGTTTGTTTACTTATTTAAACCGCGTGCGTGCGTAACGGACATCTAAACACCGTGCGTGCCTGTTTATTGTTTATGTGTGACTTGTGATCCGCGGGGTTACAAAGGACAGTGGGATTTGTTTGGGCTGGGAGGGGCGGTTAAAGTGATTATTGTTTGTTTTTGATTTATTTGTTTGTTTGCTTGTTTATTTGTTTTATTAGGGAAAGAGATACAGGGACAGAAACCTAGTACAAAGCCGAGGTGTTGAGTTGTACCATTTGACTTTTATTTATTTTGTGCTTTATTATATAAAGTATTTAAGTTCAAAACCTGCCGATCCTGTTGTAATTTCCTTTAGTTAATAATTTTCCCTTAAGAGTAAAAGGGCGATTGTTACAGTCTTTTTGCTTTTTTTGTTTTTTTCCACATGGGAGGGGCTGGAGCAGCTCTGGAATCACCCGTGGTGATTCTGAGAAGGAAAGGACAGATGGATCACGTGTCAAAAAGCATGGCGCCCATCCGCTTCCGTTCTATTTCCTTCTCTAAAACCCCTATAACTCTGAAACTTTTTACGCTGGGGAAAGCGACTCATTTTGTATGCACGATCGCTGCGCCATTGTTACTCGCGTGAGAGATGTTATCGTTCCAGGCGTTAGCCAGGACCATCGGCCAAAATGGAGGCATGTTTTTTTTCACATGGAATGCACGTCGTGGAGTCTACAGTTTAAACAGCGCCGCGCAGCTCAACGGTGAGATTTCTGGCACCGAACGTAATCTGTTATTATAAAATGCTGGCACCCAATGTGTTAAGAAATATTTAGAAATATTTAGCATTGAGATAAAAACAAATTCGATGCACCTTCGAAGAACCTAAAGAATATAATCGGCAGAAAAACTCAAATCTACGCTCAAACCACCGACAGAGGAGGCGGTGAGACAGTGAGGTGTTGTTGGGATGTGAGTGAAACTTACGGGATGCTCGATGACCCTGAGCACGCTGCGCTTGATGTCGGCGATGGCCTCGGTGTAGACGGAGGCCAGCTCGTGGACCAGCCTGTGGTTCAGGGGCAGCAGGGACAGGTAGAGGAAGAGACACTGTCTCACCGTCTCCTCTGTCCAAGGAGCGGCCACCTCTGTGTCCACCAAACGCAATGCAAGAAAGTTAGTTAAAACACCCCATTGTATTTTGCTGTGCGACAAGTTAAAAAATAGCCGATCTACAAGCCTGTGTGCTTGTAGATCTGCCATTTTTGCTATATTTTTTTTATTGCTTGCCTATCATGCGTAGCCCAAATACAGATGCCAGGTTGAAAGGGGTTAACACATGAGAATGTAGCTATTGCTAAATTATAAACTTTTTTGGCAACAAAAAAAAAAAAATCTAAAATGATTCTTTATTTTTTGGGTTTTTCCGTTCGTCACAAAGAACCAGGACATAACATTTTCCAAAAAGTTGATGCTCCATTCACTTCAATGTAATCTCTCAAGAACAGATTCTGCTCTGCGTTAGAATCTGTCGTGTTCGTCAAAACATGTGCGCAACAGTGGGCGTGGGCGTGCCTTCAGATCAGGAAGCAGGCCGCGCTTTACCCAATCAAATGTAGTGGGCGGGATTTACGTGTCCGCTGATCCTTCCCTACTCGAAACAAGCCGAAACTAATTTAACAATAGCGTCCGCGGAGCAGACAAAACCACGGAAAGATATTCACATTTTAACTTGCTCTTTCATCATAGAAACAAGTGGGCTTATAACCAAAACGATCCATGTTCTCTGGGAGAAGTGGTGTTAGTGTTCCGTGTAGATATATTGTTAGTGGGAATGAAAACATAGTCGCACCACCCGGAAGTGCAGCGTGAAGGCAGACTCAAACCCCGGTTTCCTTTGCGCATGTGTGCTGCGCTTTCATTGTCCCAGAGCCAACATTAGATAGCACAAACAGCAGAGGGCGCTGTTTTTCATTCTCATTTGGCTTTGGGTTCCCAGATTGACTTCAATGTAAAAAAATAAACGGTTTAAGAGTTAAAAATGATGGAAGTTCACTTCTGCATTCACACACCAGACAGATAAAGATAGGTGTACTGATATACAGGATCATCATTTTAATATCCATGATTTAAGTATATATATATAGGTGTAAGTGACGTTTTCCAAAATATTACAATTGTCTAAAATGTTGTTTTACACTGTATACAGTAGAGATACATATTTACAAATGTCAGATAGATAATTCAGTGTATTTACTTTGAGGACATTCTAATGATGTTCTCCTCCCCACACAGGTGAAACATCATTCACACCAGTGTTGATTTCGTCGACTAAAACTATGACGAAAAATGTTCGTAGACTACCTTTTTACACTGAGGAAAACTACATAAAAATGAAATAAAAACTAAATAAAAACTAAGCTATGACGACTTAAACTAAGACTAAATATATTGGCAATTTTGTTAAAGGGATAGTTCACCCCCAAAATAACTTTTTTTCTATGGATTACTCACCCCATGGAGCCTTGAATTCATGGATATTTTTTTGTTTTTGTCGCATTCCTTCCTTTATTATTTGATTATAATAAATTTAGCCCCATTGATTCCGGTAGGAGACACAAATGCATTTGTGTCTCCTACCGGAATCAATGGGGACAAATTTATTATAATCAAATTATTGGCTTAGGAATGTGACAAAAACAAAAAAATATCTATGAATTCAAGGCTCCAGGTGGTGAGGAATACATAGAAAAAAAGTTATTTTGGGGGTGAACTACCCCTTTAACAAATAAAAACTAGACTAAAATGTTAGTGAGGGATCTAGTGGAGAAGAGATCCAGTAGAACTTAAAGACAAGTCATTTTATCTTTGGTTGCGCTCGGGTGTTGCGCTCTGAAAATAGCCGATCTACAAGCTCACAACGCGTCGCAGCGCGACGTGTTGTGAGCTTGTCGATCTGCTATTTTCAGCATGCAACCAAGTGTAAAATCAGCCATTACGACGCCATCAAGGCACCACCAAGATACATTTCAGTCGACTAAATCAACTGTAGATTTAGTCGACTATAATCTTATGATATTTAGTCGACTAAAACTAGACTAACAATAAAACATTTCAGATGACTAAAATATGACTAAAACTAAATGGAATTTTATTCAAAAGACTATGACTAAAACTAAATGAAAATGTGCTGTCAAAATCAACACTATTTCACACAACCCTTCCCTTCCCTTCCCATCCACACCTGTGTCTTTGTCGGCTCCAAACAGCAGAGACGGAGGGTTGGGATGGACCAGGAGCTGCATGTAGTTGAGAGCAAACTTCTCAATGTAGTCTCTGAGCTGGTCCTTCTCATACATGCGCTTTATGAAGGCCAGGGCTGTGGTCCGCACCTTCAGAGAGAGAACACACACTGTTAAAGAGGAGCTCAGTCTCACACGGAGCTACTGAGGGGTCAATGAGCCTGTTAGTTGGACCTGGCTGACATTATGCCGATATTGTGTTTGATCCGATACCAAACTGTTCACTGTGTGTGTCAACGTTCCAAAGATACGATGCAGGCAGTTCTTCATGCAAAAAGATCAAAGAGCAAAACATGTATATTTTGGTTCCATAAACAGTTGAATCAACATTTTCCTTGAGCTTGTAGATCTGCTATTTTTCAAAAATGTTGATTTTTTTTTGGTGCAAATATTTCAATATATATTATTTATAAGCAAACATTTGAACTGGTATCTTTTCTTCTGGGGGTCCCTGGAACAAAATATTTTGAGATGGGGTCCGCGGCCAAATACATATAATGTTGTGTTGTTTGGTTGCTATATCAGTGCTGCTCCAACTTGTCAAGGACCCACAAAATTATATGGATTTGGCCACGGACCCCCCCATCTCAAAATATATATTTCCAGGGACCCCCAGAAGCAAATATTGGAGTTAAAAATGTTCACTGTGCACAAATTGAAAGATTTTTCAAAAATAGCTCTACAAAGCTCATAGCGGTGCCGCGCTATGAGCTTGTAGATCTGCTATTTTTGAATAGCCAAAGAAATCTTAAAATGACAGATGATGTGTTGTGATTTTTGTTGTTTTATACAGCTGCTAACCTGGTCAGAACTCTCATGTAAAAGAGATTTATAATCTCAATTAGACTTCCTGGTCAAATAAATAAACATAATTACATTGAGATGATGTTCTTGTGGTAGGAGAGAAAGTTAATAAAAAAACATTTTCTAATCAAACTAAGGCAGTAATAGCAGTAATATTAAGTGCTTTTGAGGGTAGTGACACCGGTATAAAAACTCCAGAGAGTAAATATCCCACCTTCTCCTTATCATGAGAGCTGAGATCCAGAAGAACGTGAAGGTACTGGAACTGTTTGGACGGCCGCTTGACGATCAGTTCCTTCAGAGTTGTCATGCCCAGATAAACACGAGACTGAAACAAACAAATAAAAGGCAGTTAAAACAGCTAGACATACTACAGCTGTATAGCGTTAATAGTTAAAATATGTAATATAACTATTAGTAGCAGTAGTATTCTGACATAATGAAGATGTAATTGTAACTTGACAGTAATCCATTACCTCGTCCTCACAGTATCGCCTGATCACCTCCAGAGCCGACTCTGTGATGATGGGAGCCTCCAGCACCAACTTTGTAAACAGCCTAGAAGAATAATAGACATTACGTGTTAATTTAGGCATTTAGCAGACGCAAGGACAAACCAAGATAATACATTAAATGCATAGAAATGGTAATCTAATAAAGTAATACATAAGTAAACCAAGAATCACATAATAAACTAATACATGCGTAAACCAAGAACCTATCATCAGCCTGTACATTGAAACTATACACACTATGAGATGCCAGGTCAACAATGACCTGGCATCTGTCTACAGAACATGCTATTCTTGTGGTTTTGTGTTTGACAGAATTAATCTGCACCGAGTGCAACATATTTTGAGATGGGGGGTCCACGGCCAAATACATATCAATTTGGGGGTCCTTGACATGAAAAAGTTTGAGAACCACTGATATTATAGCAACATACTTTTATATATACACTTGGCCACGGACCCCGATTCAAGATGTTTTGTTCCAGGGACCCCCAGAAGCAAAGATTTGAGTTAGAAATGTTCGCTTTAAAAATATATATATTCAAAGATTTGCACAAATTTTCACGATAAAAATAAATAAATAGCAGATCTACAAGCTCATAGCGCGGCACTCGGTGCCGTGCTACGAGCTTGTATATCTGCTATTTTTGAATAGCCCAAATACATCTAAAAATGACACAGATCAACGGATAATGAAAGTAACGTGTTCCGTCGCTCACCCGTCCTTCTGCTCGGGTTTCTCCTGCAGGCCGGACAGCAGGGTGTACAGACAGTGGTCGTAGCTGTCCAGCAGACCGTGGGGCATCAGGCTCAGGTAGCTGTTGTACTCGTGGTAGAGCAGGGAGAAGGCCAGCTCGCTGCGGCCGCGGATGTCCGCCAGGATGTAGCCCAGGACGTCCTCCTTCATCATGCCCTGGAACTGAGTGACCAGCCGAGACAGCAGCTTCACGCGCACCTGTGGGGGGGGGGGGGGGGGGGAATGGGAAATTTAGGAATGAGGAACACCAGGCGGCCCGCGTTCGACTCCCGGTAGGGCATAGCAGTGGCGGCCATTTTCTGGTTCCACTTCAAAATAGTCGATGCATTTTTCCCATTGACATTTCCAAAAATATTTATATCAATTCATTTAAACCTAGAATCAAAAAAAAAAAATCTGTGATTTTTTAAAATTTTATATTTATTTATATGATATACTATATTTAATAAATAGCCTTTGTTTTGCCGTTTTCAAAAACGTTTTTTAACAGAATCAAACGTTTTATGGTCATGATTCACCAGGACCCTGGATGGCTTGATTCTAGATTCTAGATTAAACATGTTATCTTACATGTGACATGTTATGATACATGTCATTAAACATGTTACCTTACATGTGACATGTTATGATACATGTCATTAAACATATTATCTTACATGTGACATGTTATGATACATGTCATTAAACATGTTATCTTACATGTGACATGTTATGATACATGTCATTAAACATGTTATCTTACATGTGACATGTTATGATACATGTCATTAAACATGTTATCTTACATGTGACATGTTATGATACATGTCATTAAACATGTTATCTTACATGTGACATGTTATGATACATGTCATTAAACATGTTACCTTACATGTGACATGTTATGATACATGTCATTAAACATGTTATCTTACATGTGACATGTTATGATACATGTCATTAAACATGTTATCTTACATGTGACATGTTATGATACATGTCATTAAACATGTTATCTTACATGTGACATGTTATGATACATGTCATTAAACATGTTATCTTACATGTGACATGTTATACATGTCATTAAACATGTTATCTTACATGTGACATGTTATGATACATGTCATTAAACATGTTATCTTACATGTGACATGTTATGATACATGTCATTAAACATGTTATCTTACATGTGACATGTTATACATGTCATTAAACATGTTATCTTACATGTGACATGTTATGATACATGTCATTAAACATGTTATCTTACATGTGACATGTTATACATGTCATTAAACATGTTATCTTACATGTGACATGTTATACATGTCATTAAACATGTTATCTTACATGTGACATGTTATGATACATGTTATCTTACATGTGACATGTTATCATACATGTCATTAACCCATTAACTGCCAGATGTATTTTCATATTTTTTTAGCCAGTGCCAGAGTTTTTCATTGGAAAAAAAAAGTACTCAGGAGCCGAGATACAGAATTTTTAAGTTAACAAGGAAGTGGATAGGAGTCTAGATCTTCGAAAAATCATATCTCCTTGGTCTTTGGGTCAAATTGGAAAAAAAATAAAATAATAAAGAAATAGTTCACGTAGATCTACACGATTGGCACGTGGCGGCTATAAACACCTGATTCGAATGCTATCAATGCATTGAATGGGGAAATAGGCGAGTTTATTAGACCTTTGAATGGGCGAAATAGGCGACCTACTTACCTACCCGCGATGTATCAGACCATTCATTGGGTGTTATCAAGACATACTAACCTACCAACGGACATGACTTAAATAGTTCAGTTTAGGTTTCGCTTTTGGTTTCGGACCATGACGGAGGCGCGCAGTCACAGGCGAACTGTCACCCCGTGAAGGACCACCGAGGGAGCTAAGGCGACCGAGTTGCCGTCCTGAACGGTGTGACGTTCGCCTGTGCCTACTCAGCGCCGTTCGAGTTATGTACCGATAGGCACAGAATCGTAAATATTGTTGTGGGGACTGCTCCGCCTCCAAGTAGGTCAGTAGCTCCTGAATGAATGGTCTGATAAATCGCGGGTAGGTAGTAGGTCGCCTATTTCGCCCATTCAAAGGTCTAATAAACTCGCCTATTTCCCCATTCAATGCATTGATAGCACTCGAAGCCGGTGCTATAAATAGGTTTGCATAGATCTACGTGATTGGCAGTGAATCAGTTAAACATGTTATCTTACATGTGACATGTTATGATACATGTCATTAAACATGTTATCTTACATGTGACATGTTATGATACATGTCATTAAACATGTTATCTTACATGTGACATGCCGCTCTGTGCGATGCTCTTCTCAGAGTTCAGGATGCGTTTGACCGCCATGGAGGTCAGTCTCTCCAGCTGGCTGTCTGACAGCGCCTGGACCACGTCACACAGCCGGAACACCTTCTTCTTGCCACCGGCGCCTGCCAGCCTGGAGAATAACATGGACACACATAACCGGTTATTATGATGGGTCCTGGAGGCAGGAGTTTGATAAAAGATAACAATGGAACTTTGTTAAAGTCGTTTCTTAAACTTAAGGATATGCCACTCCCCGTATCCTGAAGCCATCATTTAATTTAACCCCTACATGACACATTTCGGCCAATCAGAAAGGCATATTCACCCTAGTAGGTGGTGTAATGTAATGGTGTAATAGCCAAGGCAAGGCAAGGCATCGCAACTTTATTTATATAGCACTTTACATACACCAGGGCAATTCAAAGTGCTTTACAGAATAAAAAAATACAGAGTGCAACAATGCGCTTTAAAAAGAAATGGAGCATATAATAGATTCAATTAAAATAAGATAAAAGGAGCAAATAAGAAATACTCCCACCTTTTATACAAAAAAATCATAATTAAAAGTGACAGTCATTTAAAGACCAGGCAAGACCTAGTTCTTAGCCATCATTGGGTAGGGTAAGTGTTAAATAAATATGTTTTTAATTTGGACTTAAAAACGGCTATGGTTGGGGATTGTCTAATGTAACCTGGAATATTGTTCCAGGTTTGTGGTGCATAGTGGAGAAATACTGCTTCACCATGTTTTGTTTCAACAAATGGAACAATTAATACTCCAGCCCCAGATGACCTAAGGGTTCTAAGGGGTTCATATGGCTCCAGATGACCTAAGGGTTCTAAGGGGTTCATATGGCTCCAGATGACCTAAGGGTTCTAGGGGGTTCATATGGCTCCAGATGACCTAAGGGTTCTAGGGGGTTCATATGGCTCCAGATGACCTAAGGGTTCTAAGGGGTTCATATGGCTCCAGATGACCTAAGGGTTCTAGGGGGTTCATATGGCTCCAGCATGTCTAAGACAGGGGTCTTCAATGTTTTCAGGCCAAGGACCCCCTAGCTGAGAGAGAGATGAAGCAGGGACCCCCTCTATATTGTATAAAATTGTGCTTCAGATTAGACTTGTTTTTCCCTCTACCCCTATACCTCATCATATCCTATCACACAAAGATTTAGTGGCCCCCCTGTAGTAACTCTGAGGACCCCCTAGGGGTCCCCGGACCCCCTGTTGAAGACCCCTGGTCTAAGATGTAGCTGGGCCCAGAGACACAGAGACATTTATAGACAAGTAACAACATTTTAAAATCAATTCTCTAGGGGAGTGGTAGACAATGTAAGGATTTTAGGACTGGTGTAATATTGTCATATTTACGTATACAATATGGACAAAGGGGTGAAAATATATCAACACCTTTTAACCCATTAACTGCCAGAGGTATTTTCATATTTTTTTAGCCAGTGCCAGAGTTTTTCATTGGAGAAAAAAAAAGTACTCAGGAGCCGAAATACAGCATTTTTAAGTTTCAAGTTAACAAGGAAGTGGATAGGAGTCTAGATCTTCAACTACCGGTAATCATATCTCTCATCATAATAATAATTTTTTTTTTTTTTTTTTTTTTCACTTCACGTAGATCTACGCGATTGGCACGTGGTGGCTTTAAAGCGGTTCGCGTAGATCTACGTGATTGGCAGTAAATGGGTTAATGGGGACCCCCTGGAACCCCCTCAAGGACCACTGGCTGAGAACCACTGGTGTTAATGAAAAGAGAACAGAATGCAGTGTATGTTTTAGTTGTTCTCACTTGGTCTGTGCAGAGGGCTGGATGGGTTCAGGGAGTCTCTTGACGAGGGGAGCGCTGGCCTGGGGCTTGTCCGTGTAGCCTCCCACCACGGAGATGGCCTGGCCCGTCAGCACCGGCACCTTGCGCTTGATCAGAGCCTCCTTGATGGCCGAGTCCTCCTCCATGTCCTCTTTGCCAGCGTCCTCCTCTCGAGCTCTGCACTGCTCCAGGCCTACAGAGACAGGTAGTGGTGGAAGAGGTACTCAGATATTTTACTTAAGTAAAAAGCAGCAATACCACAATGCAGAAATACTCTGTTACTAAGTAAAAGGCCTGTGTTCAAAATGTTACTTGAGTAAAAGTACAAAGGTATTGGCATCAAAATAAACTTAAAGGTTCTATGACATTCATTTTCACTTTTTTTTATTTTTTATGTTTTTTGGGGGTTTTTATGACCTCAATTACACCCCCAAAAACTGAACTGATTTTCTGTGGTCTGGGGTTTTCTGAATAATTAGGCTGAAAAGTAATCTGTGATTTCCCCTTGGATAGTGAAGTCACAGGCCATTAATCCCGCCCACTCTCCTCCTCGCCCCTCCCCCCTATCCTTTCCTTTGGGGGGGGGGGGGGGGGGTGGAGCAGGTGATGATTGACAGGCAAAATCACTCAACAGCGACACCCCGCAGGCAAAGATTTATTTTATCATTGCAGTTGAAAAGGCTTTAGAAATGTGAGAGAAAGACACCTGCAATGGATCACTGGAGTGGAATTTTCAGTTTAAACTTTTTATACACGTTTGAAGGAGCATGACAAAGACTTTTAACCCATTAACTGCCAGAGGTATTTTCATATTTTTTTAGCCAGTGTCAGAGTTTTTCATTGAAAAAAAAAAAGTACTCAGGAGCCGAGATGCATAATTTTTAAGTTTTAAGTTAACAAGGAATAGGAGTCTAGATCTTCGAAAAATCATATATCCTTGGTCTTTGGGTCAAATTGAAAAAATCAGTTCACGTAGATCTATGTGATTGGCAGTGAATCAGTTAATGTGTTGTAAAACTGAAACTGAATAACCATAATTTCATACTATATATCATGAAAATCGTGAAGATTTGTGCAAATCTTTGAATAAATATATATTTTTAAGCGAACATTTGTAACTCAAATCTTTGCCTCTGGCAGATTCTACAAATGTCTTCTAACAGTTTCTTTATGTTGCTATAATATCAGTGATTTTATGTGTGTTGTACCATTGTACGATGGAGCATAAATTAAGCCTAGTACAGAAAACAGTGGTTTAGGGAAATGATGACGAATCAATCTAGAAAAGCTAATGCAGAGATGAACATTTACATGATGTCTTTTCCCCCACCATTACTGTACAAGTAAGACGCGCGAACGCGGGAAGCGAACGCAGCTCGAAAATAACAATAAGAAGAATAGAAAGGAATGAGCAATTGAAGCAGAAATCTAAAACTGTCCTCAAACTAAGGCGTTTTCAACTTGCCATCCGGCCTGAAATATGCACAAATGACATGGAATTCTTAGATATCCCAATAGCTGAACTCGTGTAGATGCTTTTAGATGTGTTATTTTTTACTGTAGCTGCTATATTTCTCTCAGAGGAGTGTAATTAGTCACCCAGTAACTGTACGGTTCAGGAGGCCTAATTACCTTCACCTGCCCAGAGAGAAGTGAGATCATTCAACATGGACAGAAACCTGTATGCAGGTTCTGTTCTAGACGCTGACTTTAGCGTCTGTAAAACTGACCTGGTCCGATTCCCGCGGCGGTCATCTGCGAGGCCATGAGCCTGGCCAGATGTCTGATCTGGGCGTCGGTTCCTGCCGACTCCACTGGCGTGTAGGTGGCCTGGAAGGACGCTGGCATGGCGTCTGGCAGGTACACCATGCTGATCAGTACCTGGAGGCAGACAGCATGTATGTGTCAACACATTGACTTTGAGCTTTTCTAAAATGAGGCTGTAGGATAAAATAAATATGAATCAGTTATTCATTTGATCAGGGACGTGCGCAGATACTCTAGGTGGTGCTAGAGCACTCTTGACCAGAAGTACCCTTTTGAAAAAAAAGAAAACACGTTTTTTTGTTTTCCTTTTTTTTCTTTAGTTTACAGTTTGTAGCCCGTGGTGACAAAGATCAATTCTGGATGAAAAGCTTCTAATATATTAACTATTCCCCAAAATGTGCATTGCAATTTTCTTCTATAAATCTCACACTACTAGGGCAGCCGGCGGTTCCGCGCGCCGCGCCGCGCTTCTGCTAAGCTACAGTATGGTGACTAAAACTAAGACTAAATATATTGACAACTTCGTCAACAAATAAAAACTAGACTAAAATGAGGGACTTATGGAGAAGAGATCCAGTAGAACTAAGACAAGTCATTTTATACGCTCGGGCATTCTGAAAATAGCAGATCTACAAGCTCACGGCTATTTTCAGCATGCAACCAAGTGTAAAATCAGCCATTATACAACAGGTAGTTCCGACAAAGCAATCTGATTGGCTGAAATAGCTTTCTAGCCGTGCTTCAAACCAGCATCATAGCACGGGCCTAATCACATTAATAAATCACTCCGCACTGCAGTCCGCACCTGAATAGACCATATATGACACAGCTGTGCTGTGATGTCACGCTGTCCCACGGTAGGAAAACAAACAGACAGTACCCACCGCCGCCACCGGAGAACAAACAGCTACGCAAAATGGACTATGTTGTTAATTTTGACTTATTTGGTGGACTTACGGTTGATCAATGGTTAGAAGAGAGCACACTAAATCGCCTAAAATCCTATAATAAAAGGAATAACTGGAAAAAAGTGTGCTTTATTTCAATGGTAACATCCATACTGTTTAAATATCCTCCTGTGTTGAAGTAAAATTACTCCCATTTCGTTAACAGTCCAGTGTATGTTATACTTTATCGTACGAAGGTATCGCACGGCAAAAATTGCCGATCTACAAGTTCACAACGCATCGCCATCTTGACGCGTTGTGAGCTTGTAGATCAGTTATTTTGGCCACGTAACACGATCGTACGACGGAGCATATAGCCTACTGGAATCAGCTGTGTTGATGAGACGATGACTCGGAGTGCTGCGCTGTACAGGGACTATTTTGTCTCAGTCAAATAAACTCTTCTCTTTACAGGGAAACGGATAAGCGAAATGTTTTTTATTATGAATTGCCCCACAATATGAATACATTTGGATGTGTTTTGTTGGTAACTGTTGTATAATCGCAATATTACACTCGAGGGTGTGCTTTACCTTACATTATTGTCACTTCTGTGATCGCGGCGGAACTCGGCTTCGCCTCGTTCCTGACCGCATCACAGGCGTGCCAATAATGACGGTAAAGCACACCCTCTCGTGTAATATTGCTTAATAGAGCACCGAAGTCCTGACGTCACTCGTTCATCCCCAGGTTTGCGGAAGTAATTTCTCTATGGAGAATAACATTGGGTCATCTTAGAATCATCTCATATAAGAATTGTGGTCCAAAAATAAACACCGCGTGTCGGCGTTATTGTCAGGGAGGAGGTTCTGTATCGTTTATGATAGTCAGTCACTTATATTTGATACAGTCTGTTTCTGGCGAAAATGTAACTAATTCGGCGGAAGTAACATTAGCGTTTTCTCACCGTCAGTTGATGCTTCATATCCATAAGAGTCAACCCGCCGGGGTCATTTGTTTATTTTTGGAACACAGTTCTTATTTGACGCGATATTCAATACGTCTATGGGATTCAGAACGGGGGTGGAAAACTGCAAACCAGGTAGACAAACAAAGGATGTGTAAATGACGTCAGACTTCGGTGGTCTATTACGACGCCAACATACATTTTAACTGTAGATTTAGTCGACTATAATCTTAGGATATTTAGTCAACTAAAAATAGACAAAAACTAAAACATTTCAGAATGACTAAAATATGACTAAAACTAAATGGAATTGTATTCAAAAGACTATGACTAAAACTAAATAAAAATTTGCTGTCAAAATCAACACTGGATGAATTACGTTTTACTGCAAACAATATTTTATATTAAAAATCACACCCTGTGTGAAGTGGGCGGTGTCTTGCTAGCTAATCACAATACTGAATGGAGTCGATCAATCATGTACAAAGGATAAATACATTTATTGAAACACTCTTTATGATGGACAAAACCATAACTTGAAAAAAACCAAATTTTGGTTTTTTTTCAAGTTATGGTTGCTTATATAGGGCTATGCACATGTGTCATGTGACACTGGCCAATCACAGTCCTGAATAGGCTGTGATTGGCCAATCACAGCGCTGGATAATTCTACTAATTTCCTGGGCCCAGATCACAGCGCAGGAAAATGTACATTTTTCCAAATCTCACTTATAGGGGCGGTTTCACCGCCCAAAAATATATGTATATTCAAAAATCGACAGGTCCGAATGGATCGAACTCACGTGGTGTTTTAAAAGGAATATTCAAAAGTCCTTTTTGGCCAATTTTCCGTACTTTTACTTCTACTCCACTACATCTCAGAGGCAGATATTGAACTATTACTCCACTACAATTATTTGAAAACTTTACTAGTTACTTTGTAGATTTAGATTATTATTAGAAAACCACTCCAGCCCTATATACATTTCGTCCATTTGAAAATAACCGATCTACAAGCTCAGAATGCGTCGCATAGCGACTGCTATTTTCAAAAGTTTTTATGCATTTTATACATCGGAAAACTTTGAAATGGGACATTCTGCATAATGAGTACTTTCTACTTTTGGTACTTTAAGTACATTTTGATACCAGCACTTTTGTACTTTTACTCAAGTACATTTTGAATTCTGAATTTCCACCACTGTATGGGTACATGTCTCTACGGCGTGACTCACCAGGTTGGCAACGTTCTCCGGCGAGAGCAGCGGGCGGAGGAAGTCCGAGGTGAGGTCGATGGCCGTCTGGGGGACCGGGGCGGCGGAGGGCTTGGACACGGACGAGGGAGCCGGTTCCTCTTTGTCTTCATCGTCCTCCATCAACGCAGGTTCTGAGCAACACAAAGTACAGGTCATTGTTTCCCTTCCTCTACTACTGTATATGTAGGTTAGCCTCGATGTAGGGAGGTCGATCAGTGTCTCAAAAAGGTCACTGGTTCGATCCCCAGCATGGACAGAATCATGTAAACTGGTGACTAAAGGGTGGCTTTAATAATAATAATACCTGGAATTTATATAGCGCTTAGGGGTGTGCCGATACACTAATTTCACCAAACGATACGATACGATATTTGGCTCACAACTTCGATACGATTTCGATACGATACGCACTTTTTTTATTATAAAAAATATATGGGGGAGAAAAAAAGCAATTGCAAACAAATAATTCTGTTTTTGCATTATTCAGATATGCGAACTTGTAGCTTTTCAGCTACAATAGCCGTTTTGAATCCAAATAGGGCAATAGTGTGACACCTGACCCGAACAAAAAACAACATGTTGTCACCCTTTGCACCTCGGGGCTGTTTGCATGCCTGATTATTATTTTGTAAAAAAAAAAAAAAAAAAACGATACATATCGTCATGAAAACGTATCGCGATATATCGCGGGACGATATATCGGCACACCCCTACAAAATTACTCAACGTCACATTACATGTGTCTTCTACAGCAGCGGTTCTGAAACTATGGGTCGCGACCCAAAGTGGGGTCGTGGGGAAGCTGCTGTTGGGGTTGGCAACCAAAAAAAGAAGAAACATGTTTTTATCATGAAACCATAAAAAACTAGAGAAAGTGTTCCTCGGAGCACAGGTCTCCGCCAGGTCAGGTAGGTTATTGTGGGCCAGCAATGTTCGGAATTCGCCAATCAGGATGGAATATGAAAAATCGGACAGAACCATCTTGATCACTTGACTGTTGATCACATGACTATGGAGATACTGTGTACTGATTTGCGTGATGTTTGGATAAAATCTGTAGGAGTACTAGTGTCAAAGAATGTGTTTTGCAAAAAGCGGCCTCCTGGTGGCGCTATAACAGGCCCATGTGAAAGAGTTGGGGCAGAGGTTCTGCACTGGCATCCAGGGAGTGTGTCTGTACAGTTTCGCTGCCATCAAGCCAACGGTGCCGGAGATTAGCTGTACACAGAATGACAGGGGGTAAAACGTACTCTCGCCATGCCTTTCGGCCTGGCGGAGACAATAAAATAAACTGCTCATACACACATCGCTCCGCCTCCAACACCGACCGAGAACAAGCAGCAATAACACAACACAACACAACACAACACACAACAAGCCCTTGCTGAGGCTGAGGCACACAAACTGATTTCGCTGTTCAAAAAACTATTTACTTAGGAATTATGTTCAACATGAGCGGGTGGCTTAACACATTGGGTGCCAAAACCGTATATATACGGTTTTTCAAAAACTTCACAGCACCAGGAGATATCATTGTTCGAAGATTTAGACTCCAATCCACTTCCTGGTTAACTTATGACTTCAAAAACCTGTATCTCGGCTCCTGTGTACTTTTTTTTTTTACAATGTTAATTTAACTATTTTCAACTGGCTGCAACTATGGAACGGATTACCGAATGTTTTTAATGTTTTTCCCCCGATTGTACGAGACCTGTATGTGTGTAATGAGGGGAATATTTTGTGACTACTTGAAAAAGGTTCAAAAATTGTTAAAAATCCTGGCACTCAACATATAATATTTTAATAAACCTCTGGCACCCCAAGTGTTAAAAGAGCCATTAGCTTTACCATTATTATGATCAGCCATTATAGCCAAGAGCCTATAATGACACGCCCCCCAATAGGGAGGCGGTTAAATGAATACTCACCCATCTTGAGCTTTTTGCCCTCTGTGTAGGGCTCGTTTCGGGGTCTCTTGCGGGGTTCGCGCGGGGCCGGGGTGGAGCGTGTGATCTCGCTCTGGGGCATGCCCAGGTCCAGGAGCAGGGTCCCAATCTGGGCCTGGAAGTCCTGGCTGCAGGGGTGCTTCAGCACGGCCACCAGGTGCAGCTTCAGGTTCTTCCTCACGCTGCTCACCTGAGACTTGGCCAACGTCGGCGGGAGGTTGGCTGAAAGGACGACGACATACAAGTTAGTGGTTGTGGTTAAAAAAAAATTATTAACACATCGGGTGCCGAACACGGTCTGAACCGTGTTTGGTGTCTTTTAGTTTTTTTCCCCGTTTTTTTCCATACGGGAGGGGCTGGAGCAGCTTTGGGATCACCCGTGGTGATTCTGAGAAGGATAGGCCAGATGGATCATCGTGTCAAAAAACATGGCGCCCATCCGCTTCCGTTCTATATCCTTCTCTAAAACCCCTATAACTCCGAAACTTTTTACGTTGGGGAAAACGACTCATTTTGTATGCACGATCGCTGCGCCATTGTTACTCGTGTGAGAGATGTTATCGTTCCAGGCGTTAGCCAGGACCATCGGCCAAAATGGAGGCATGCTTTTTTTCACATGGAATGCACGTCGTGGAGTCTACAGTTTAAACAGCGCTGCGCAGCTCAACGGTGAGATTTCGGCACCGAACGTAATCTGTTATTATAAAATGCTGGCACCCAATGTGTTAAAAAAAAAGACATGAGGCAATCTACAGTATACATGGATTAATCCATTAAGACCGGGAACACATCTGTGTCATTTTTAAGATTTCTTTGGCTATTCAAAAATAGCAGATCTACAAGCTCATAGCGCGGCACCATAGATCTGCTATTTTGGAAAAAAACGTGAAAATGTGTGCAAATCTTTTAACTCGATTGCGTCCTCTGCTGTTTACATCGTTACATGCCTACATGTGGAACCAAAATGACTGAAATCAAGTCGTGGCGACTGAAAACTTTAATCCATGTGTATATGTTTTAGCTGTATTATTTCCTAAATAACGTTTTTATTTATTTAGGACAGTGGCTGTAGACAGGAGAGCGAGGGCAGATCAGCTCGTCTCACCACCAGTGTTGATTTTGTCGACTAAAACTATGACGAAAGATTTTCGTCGACTACCTTTTTTCACTGACGAACTAGATACAAACTAAATATAAACTAAGCTATGACGACTAAAACTATGACTAAATATAATGACAATTTTGTCAACAAATAAAAACCAGACTAAAATGTTAGTGAGGGATCTAGTGGAGAAGAGATCCAGTAGAACTAAAAGACAAGTCATTTTATCTTTGGTTGTGCTCGGGTGCTGCGCTCTGAAAATAGCAGATCTACAAGCTCACAACGCGTCGCGATGCGAGCTTGTAGATCTGCTATTTTCAGCATGCAACCAAGTGTAAAATCAGCCATTACGACGCCATCAAGGCACCGACAAAATGCGTTTTAGTCGACTAAATCAACTGTAGATTTAGTCAACTATAATCTTATGATATTTAGTCAAATAAAACTAGAATAACAGTAAAACATTAGAATTTTATTCAAAAGACTATTGACTAAAACGAAATAAAAATTAGCAAAATCAACACTGCTCACCGTGTAGCGTCTCGTAGGCCTGCACCACCTCCGACATGAACATGGGTCTCTGGCGAGCGATGGTGGCCAGGGAGCCCAGCGCCGTGGTCAGGTTGATGCTGGAGATGGCCGGGTGAACCATGAACTTCAGCAGCTGCTCCAGAGCCGCCTTCCCCTCCTCACAGAGAACCTCTGGAACCAACAAGCAAAGCAAAGCATCACACGTGTAAATTAAACGTGTCATCTTCAACCATTATGAACTTTCATGACACACTCTTTGACAACAGACTGCATTATGTCAGCGGCAGCCTCAGACAGACAGACGTACAGACAGAAAGACACTAGATAGACAACAGACAGACAGACAGACATACAGACAGAAAGACACTAGATAGACAACAGACAGACAGACATACAGACAGAAAGACACTAGATAGACAACAGACAGACAGACATAGACAGAAAGACACTAGATAGACAACAGACAGACAGACAGACATACAGACAGAAAGACACTAGATAGACAACAGACAGACAGACATAGACAGAAAGACACTAGATAGATAACAGACAGACAGACATAGACAGAAAGACACTAGATAGACAACAGACAGACAGACAGACATACAGACAGAAAGACACTAGATAGACAACAGACAGACAGACATAGACAGAAAGACACTAGATAGACAACAGACAGACAGACAGACATACAGACAGAAAGACACTAGATAGAAAACAGACAGACAGACATACAGACAGAAAGACACTAGATAGACAACAGACAGACAGACATAGACAGAAAGACACTAGATAGACAACAGACAGACAGACAGACATACAGACAGAAAGACACTAGATAGACAACAGACAGACAGACATACAGACAGAAAGACACTAGATAGACAACAGACAGACAGAAAGACACTAGATAGACAACAGACAGACATACAGACAGAAAGACACTAGATAGACAACAGACAGACAGAAAGACACTAGATAGACAACAGACAGACAGACATACAGACAGAAAGACACTAGATAGACAACAGACAGACAGACATAGACAGAAAGACACAAGTAAGACGCGCGAACGCGGTAAGCGAACGCACAAAAAAAATTATAATAATGAAAACAAATATTTTAAAAAAAAGTAACAAATACAATTTTTTTTTTATAAAAATACAAATTCACAAAAAAATAACTTTGAATGTTTTTGAACAATTCAACAAAGTGTTTGAAGTGCCTGTTTCACCCACTTCCGGGGGGTGGAGCCAAAATCCGAGCCCGAAGTATTTGTTCGTAGACCCCCACTTAGGGGGGGTAGAAAAAGTTTCGGAGCGATTCGGGCACTTTTCATTTAACATGGGGTTTCAATGGGGAGTTTTTAGGAGCCTTCTCCGGGGCGTGGCTTCCGGGGGAAGGGGCGGGCTTAAACGCAACCTTGACAGGTGTGTTCAGTTTTCCAAGACCTTTCATTTGATGTATGGTACGTCTATATTGGACATTTACTTATCTCAGAGGAGCTGCACACAGGCAGTGCACACAGAGACACAGAGACACAGAGAGAGAGAGACACAACCCGAGCACGGTTTCATAGTAAGCTCCACTTGCGCGGAGGCGCGCCTTCGGCGTGCCTCCTTCCGCTGCGTTCGCAACTAGATAGACAACAGACAGACAGACAGACAGACAGACAGACAGACAGACAGACAGACAGACAGACAGACAGACAGACAGACAGACAGACAGACAGACAGACAGACAGACAGACAGACGCAACCCTAACAGACAGCAGCGGGATATTGAATGCAATTCAATTCAGCAGTGATTTAAAAGGAATAGTTCACGATTAGTCACCCCATGGAGACTTGAATTCATGGATATGTTTTTCTTTTTTGTCTCATTCCGTAGGCAGCGGTTCCGGTAGGAGACACAAAGGAGACTCTCTGTGTCTCCTACTGGAACCGCTGCTGGTCATCAAATTATTGGCTGGGTCAATCAATCAGCCACAGAATTACTAAAGTGTTCCCCTGAGACTGCTCTTGGACCAGCCTAAAGAAACATCCCCTACGGCAGGGGTTCCCAAAGTGTTTAACACCAGACCCAAAAGAGAAATTAGACGCTAAAATAGCAGATCTACAAGCTCACAACGTGTCGCTTCGCACCGCGTTGTGAGCTTGTAGATTCTGCTATTTTCACTACTTCTTCAATGTTGTTTTTATTTATGGCAATTATTCTATTTATGAAATACTTTTGAAATATGTTGGAATTCGTTTAATTGATGAAAAGTAGAGATTTTATTTTTATTTGTAATCTTTTGGGGGAAAATAAGTTTAATGGAAGACACAAAAAATGGGGACATTTACTCGCGACCCATGAAAATGTGTCCGTGAAAACAGTGCCCCTACAGCAGTGTTTATCAATCCTGGCAAACGTCCCAATTTTGGGCCGGGGCTACTGCTGAGGTGTGCCGCGCCGTTTGAAGAAGGTTTGAAAAAATATATATATATTTTTTTTACAATAATAATAATCAGGCATGCAAACAGCCCCGAGGTGAAAAGGGTGACAACATGCTGTTTTTTTCGGGTCAGGTGTCACACTATTGCCCTATTTGGATTCAAAACGGCTAGTGGAAGCTGAAAAGCTACAAGTTTGCATGTCTGAATAATGCAAAAACAGAAATATTTGTTTGAATTTACTTTTTTTCTCCCCCATATATTTTCATAATAAAAAAGTGCGTATCGTATCGAAGTTGTGTGCCCAATATCGTATCGTATCGTTTCATGAAATTAGTGTATCGGCACACCCCTAGTGTGTGTGTGTGTATATATACATATAATTATATATATATACTGTATATATACCGTATATCTAGGTGTGCCCTGGGATCTTTTGGCTATGCCAGGTGTGCCTTGGCACAAAAAAGGTTGATAAACACTGCCCTACAGGGATCAATGGTGTGTCAGAATCAAGCAGTTGATGCCAATACTTTTGTACTTTTACTCGAGTAAATAATGTTTTGTGACAGTAAACGTAGCGACCCCCCGTGTTCTCCTCACCGGAGCGGATGTATGGGTGGTCTTTGGGGATCTTGTCCAGGCTGATGTCTCCCTCCTGTTTCTTGGGGACGTCGGAGTCGGAGGTGCGCGGCGACAGCGTGATGATGAGCGACTCGGTGAACTTGATGGCGTGCGTTCGGACGCCGTCGTTCTCAGAGTCCAGCAGGGCCAGGACGTCTCCCTTCATCTGGGTCACCATGTCCCAGCAGGCCTCCTGCATCTCTGGCACCGACTTGGAGCGAACCAACCACTGACAGGGCGCGCACACGCACACACACACACACACACACACACACAAACACACACACAAATAGGACAAAATCACACAACGTTTCTTTTTCTAAAAAGGAGAGTTGCCAGTCCGGTCCTGTTAGCATTTGAGATTGAGTTTTAACTCATTCAATCCGGGAACGCATCTGTGTCATTTTAGATTTATTTGGCCATTCAAAAAAATAGCAGATCTACAAGCTTGTAGCGTGGATCTGCTATTTTTGGAAAAATCGTGAAAATTAGTGCAAATCTTTGAATATATATATATATATATATATATATCAGAGGTCGCGTTAGTCCGATAATTGCCGGTTTTGACAGATTTTTTATGACAAAGACCGGAAAAAATAAATCTCTTCCGACATCCTGACCGGTTGATAATGACACAGCAGTTCATTAATTATTACCTGTTGCTGCTGCTCTTAACTCTATGCTGCTGCTGCGTAGAGTCTCGGCAGTCAGACAGAGACCGCGGCGCGGTCCGGTTACAAGTTACATTACATAAAGTTGTGTATTTAACAGTCAGTCACACACAAGTTGTATCATTACGAGTTAGAATATGTCACAGACACTAGGCTACTACAAGGGCACTTGTGAGTAAAGTTGGCAAGTTGCCCTACAGTTTAACAACAGTGCAGGGTGAATATGAAATATCCAACATTGTAAATACTCTCCACAACAGCTATAGGCTACTGCAACTATGGCATCCAGGTGAAACACGACGTTAATCATAATCGTGGACCTATTTTTAACTCTATATGAGGTGGACACGTTAAAACGTTACCGCTTTGAACTGAATAGCTCTATGAGGAGACGACAAGATTCTCACAACTCATCAACTTTCCCATGGCTGTCCCAACTAGACGCACGGACGGCATCCACTGTCTAACTATACAGTATAACCTCCTGTGAGTGAGTAGTGGTCTGTAATTTATTGCCCTAACAGGTCAGCTGAGCCACGTTATGAAGGATTAATCTGAAATGCCCAATTTTGTGCAGAGCCCTTTGATTAGAAAATGTGTTCAAACGCAATTGATTATTGAGAAACCAACCATTACGCACGCAGTGACGCAGCATGCGCAAATGGTAATGTAAGTAATTAATGTATTTGTGTAAGATGACCCTGCTATATAAAATGTGTATATTATTCAAATAGCTCAATCCAAAATATAATGCTGTAGGCCGAAGTAATTCACACATTAACTTACTACTTAACAATAGAGTGTTTATTTCATTCGGGGACCGCGCGCGTGTGTGCACATACCGTGCGTGTGGGAGGGAATAATTATAGTAAGCCCTGCGAAAAAAAAATCTAGAACACACCACTGGCTGTAAGCGTAATCCTAAACTCTCCTATATGTGTAATTCCACAGAATTGTGGTGCGGTTGGACAAGTCGGCCATGGGCCGTACCTGTAGAGCCACCCTGTAGAGCTGGGTCAGGGTGAGGATAGCCTTCTTCACCACGTTAACGCTCTCGTCTCTCAGCAGCATGTTCAGGTTAGCGATCAGTCTCAGCAGCAGCTCGTTGTCTCGTTTGCTGCACAACGCAGAGGACAGAAAAACTCACAAAGGTTAGAAATGAGAAAAAGGAAGGTTTTGGCTGCACCTCTCACACATAGAATGTACTTCTAGGCTGTTGGACAGATACAAAATAATGCAAAAGCGTAAAATGTGGGTTAGGGTTCAAAAGCTGTGAACGCCCACCTCGCCTCCTCGATGAAGCCGATGACAAACTTTCTCACTTCTATGGATTTGTCAGTCTGGAAGGCGATCATCTCCTGCACAAGACACGAGTTTCACATCAACAAGTGCCTCTGTGGCCAGTAGGGCTGCCACCATTACACATTTAAGTTGACGATTAATTATCACTCAAATAATTGCGATTAACGATTTAATTGTGTTTCTGTCGTTGAAAATGAATGGATAAAAATGACATTTCTGTTTGGCTTTTAGTTTTTGTAAACAAATTAGCAGGGCAGATATGACAAATAACTAATTAATAATTAATTACTTTATACTTAAAAATAACATTAATAGTGGAAATAGCAGATCTATAAGCTCAAAACGCGTCGCGGTGCGACGCGTTTTGAGCTTATAGATCCACTATTTTTGATTCTTTTTTAAAATATGACATTTTTTAACATGGAATTGATTATGACGATTATGCAAAAATAATTGGGATTATATAAAATAATAGCGATTAGAGGATTATGTCATAATTGTGACAGGCCTACCACTGTATGTGTACTGTGCAAAAAACAAACTAATCATTTTGATGATGTAACTCAGACTCTGTTGATTTACTCACGTCTAAGAAGTTGTCCAGAAGTGAGGGATCCTTGTTGATAATGAGCTCCTGGACCTGAAACAATCAATGGTTTAGCCTGGTTCCACAAACAATGGTACAGATGGTTTAGCCTGGTTCCACAAACAATGGTACAGATGGTTTAGCCTGGTTCCACAAACAATGGTACAGATGGTTTAGCCTGGTTCCTGAAACAATAATCTCTCAAGAACAGCTTCTGCACTGCGTTGGAATCTGTCGGGGAGGTTCGTCATAACGAGTGCGCATTCAGATCAGGAAGTAGGCCGCGCTTTACCCAATCACATGTAGTGGGCGGGATTCACATGTCCGTCGATCTTTCCCCCTCGAAACAAACCGAAACTAATTTAACAATAGCGTCCGCGGAGCAGACAAAACCACGGAAATATATTCACATTTTAACTTACTGTCATCATAGAAACAAGTGGGCTTATAACCAAAACGATCCATGTTCTCTGGGAGAAGTGGTGTTAGTGTTCCGTGTAGAAATATTGTTAGTGGGAATGAAAACATAGTCGCACCAACCGGAAGTGATGCGCTGAAGGCGCATCACAAACACCGGTTTCCTTGTGCTCTGGTGTTACGTTATCGTCCGCCCAGAGCCAACAGACATAGAACAAACAGCAGAGGGCGCTGTTTTTCATTTTCAGTTGGCGATGGGTTCCCAGATTGCTGAAACAATGGTACAAATGGTTTAGCCTGGTTCCAGAAACAATGGTACAGATGGTTTAGCCTGGTTCCAGACCAATCTGCCATTGCAACAAAAAAAAAAAGAAGCCCTCTTTAGATTAGGTCTGGCCCCTCTCAATAGAGATTGGATTTCTCTCCATTCCGAAGTTTGTGAGGGACCAATCAGGGCCCAGTATGCAAATATGGGGCGGGTTTATCATCAGAGGCATTTTTGAGCGGTGCAACCGCTCCTATAAGAGGGTTTAGGACCTAATCCGTGGCGAAAGTTTTTCTTTCCGTCGTGAAAATGTGTCTTTCGCTGCGACGCCATGCTGTGGAAAACACGCCCATAGGCTAAGCTTTGCAGGACGTGCTGTGATTGGCTAGCGAGACACATGATGAAATTAACTTCGCAGACGCGCTGCGATTGGCTAGCGAGACGCGTGATGAAATTAATAATGATGTAAAAAATGTAAGCACGTCACTTCGCAGGACGTGCTGTGATTGGCTACCGAGATGCATGATGAAATTAATAACTCATAAATAGCACCGCTCACTTCACACTGGGTGTGATTTTTTTTTTTTACTCATTTCCCGCCAAGACGCATAAAGTTATTCTATAAAAAAAATTGTGCACGCTGTTTTAGGCACCGTAACACAGCTCTGTGATGATCCATCGTCACTCAGAGAAGAAGTATGTGGATGTGACATCATTCCAAAAAACGTCACTTCCGCCCGCCCTGACTATACTATGGGATTTTCAGAAAAACAGCTGTAACTCAGTTGCTGTTTTTTGCATTGAAAACCACTGTTATCAGCGGGCCGAAGCCCCAAAATGGCGGCTCGCGGTTGGCATGTTGTCTATGGATACACAGATCCCTCCGCCTACCCACAGGGACTCTTTTTTTAGGTTTTTTTTGGTAGACAATGTCACTTGCACGGCGTTTCAAAGATCATCGGATGAAGGTAATTATGCTGGCAAGGGGATAACAAACGATGGTTAATACCTTGGCGGGTGATGTGTTAATTTGCCCCTCGGAAATGCAGGTTCCACACGGAGATTCCAGACTGATATCTACGCAGTAATATTAGTCTGGCCATGCCAGGCTACAAATGGTTCATCTCTGAGTATAGACCAGGAGTGATGCATCTTTGATGATGGAGAGGGCCACCATATTTCCACACTTACTCCAGTGGGCCACATTGCATATACTATCTCTTGGTACTTTTTTCGCCATTCACACAAAAGTAGCAAAAATAGCCAATCTACAAGCTCAAAACGCGTCGCAGCGCGACGCGTTTTGAGCTTGTAGATCTGCTATTTTTTAATTGGAATCCAGATTTTGTTTTTGCTATTTTTTAATTGGAATCCTGAAAAGTTTTTTTTTTTAATTAATTTCAAATGCATTTAGTTATACTTATGTTAACTTTAGGAACTTAAATACCAATACATTGGACATAAAAAACACAATAGACACAATTTTAATACTAGTCATTAAGCTACTAATATAGAAAAAGCGGGTCATATTTGCATGTTTGGAATTGTAACAGCTGAAATCAATAATATATCACTATTCTGATATGAACCTGCAGTTTTATGCCAGAGATTTTTCATCGAAAAAAAAAAGTACGAGATACAGACTTTTTAAGTTTGAAGTTAACAAGGAAGTGGATAGGAGTCTAGATCTTCAAAAAATCATATCTCCTTGGTCCTTTGGGTCAAAAAGAAAAAATATATATATATATATATATATTTTTTTTTTTTTGAAAAACGAGTTAACTTGATCTAGGCAATCAATGTGTTAAGTGAAGGTGGGGGCCGCATGTGGCCCATGTATGGTATGGACAATGATTCATTCTCATTTATTTAGAACCACAATGTAATGTAAGAGGAGAGTTTGCGACCCACCTGTCTAAGGGTGGTGAGCTTCTCGTCTGTAGAGATCAGAGCAGCCTGATTCAACAGATCTACAACCTGGGGGAGAGGATCACACACACACACACACACACACACACACACACACACACACACACACACACATGATAAAATGTCTAGTTTTTTTATACCAGCCTAATAAAAGAAAGATTCAAAATAACGTTTCCAACTCTGTAGCTGTGTCACATGTATCTGTGTCTCGTAGTGAAATATACCAATACATTATATCAATATCATGAGACTCACTGTTATCTGGGATTTTTTGGGATATTGAATTATTTTTCAAAAATAGCAGATCTACAAGCTCCGTAGCCAGGTTATGAGCTTGTATATCTGCTATTTTTTTAATAGCCAAAGTATAAGATAATAGTTAAAGTGGTTACACAGATGCGTTCCGGGTTTTAATGGGTTATGGCATTGGTTCTCAAAGTGTGGTCCGGGGACCCCCAGGGGTCCTTGAGGGAGTTCCAGGGGGTCCCCAGCTAAATGATAGATTAGGCACCAAATGGATCCTTATGGGTCTGTAACTCTGAGAGTGTACACATGGAACCAAATGGACCCCGTTTACTCTCAGGGTTAAATTGACATAGATTTTACAATATAAATCGCGGCCATAGCTGAGTGGTTAGTGAGCCCGCCTAGGGAACCAGCTGGCCCTGGTTGCCCCAGGTTCGATTCCAGGCTATCCCAGCATATGTGCCGATGATATGAAATTTGTCCCTGAGCAAGACTCTTAACCCTAATTGCTCACAGGTTCTCATTGGAAACAAGACCGCAAGGACTTTCATGAACGACCTGTTAAAAGGAATTATCCTTATCCTTATCCAAGTGATAGAAATGCCATTAAATGGGGGTCCGTACCCTAATGCATGTCAAACTGGGGGGTCCTTGAAATTAAAATGGTTGAGCATCACTGCTAGAGCCGTAAAAAATCTTCTCCTTAGGGGGGTCCCTGGCATATCTTTTGAAATGGGGGTCCGCGGGCTAATAAGTGTCAATTAGGGGGTCCTTGACATGAAAAAGTTTGAGAACCACTGGGTTAAGGTATAGGTCACCTTTTCACTGGTGGTCATGTCGACCACATGAGGGGTGTCTCCCCCCTGCTGTGAGTCCATCTCTGTTTCCATCTCTTCAACAAGACGCCTTCATACCAACACAAACCTAAAATATAAAAAAGACAACATACCCGAGTATCAAAAATTATTGATTGATTAAAAAAAATATATATGTATCGATAATTTGCTAAAATAATCAATCCATATTTTGGGCTTGTTATTGTACACACAAAAAAAAATGAAAATAGACGATCTACAAGCTCACAACAGTCTCACATCACCTGTTGTGATGAGATTGTAGATCCGCAATTTTCACTCTTTTTAGCATGACACCCTTGTGCGATGAAATATGAAATGCTTATAAGTGTCTATAATTGTTTAGTTATTCTAAAAATATATATATTTTTTAACCATACATTTCTCGATTAATCGAAAAAGCAATCGATAAGAGTCATTAGCCTTGGATCAAGACTATATAGATGTATTTTATAGTCTGACTTTTACTTTCGTATGTATTATCAAAATCGATAAAATACATCTGATAGCCTTAGATCAAGACTCATTTTTATCAATTTTGGGGGGAAAAAGGTATATCTACGAGTCTTAGCTCCCCCCCTCCCAGTTTGCCTTGAAATGTCACCAGTAAAGCCCGTATTTCTCCAAACATGTACAAATAATAAATATAAGGTGTTTTACCCGCTTGTCCCAAATGTTAACTAGGTGTCCGGAGTGTTCGTTTAATGTATTAGTCCATATTATTCAATAAAGAAGTGTTTTAATCCCGTCTGTGGCCGAACGCCATTTGTTCCTCCTCGTTTACTTCCTATTTACATTGAGTGTAATTCCGGCTTTCACCGGATGCGCCCCGTCACTACCACGCATTGGGAACTTCCGACAGAATCGGCCACAAACGGGACAAAAACACTTATTTATGGAATAATATAGACTAATACATTACACTAACACACCGGACACCTAGTTAACATTTAGAACAAGCGGGTAAGAACCTTATATTTAGCATTTGTACATGTTTGGAGAAATACGGGCTTTACTGGTGACATTCCAGGACAAACTGGGGGGGTGGAGCTAAGACTCTAGTAGAGATACAAATAGATACAAATAGATACAAAAGTCAGATTCAATAAAATACATTTACGATAAGTCTTGATCTGAGGCTGTCAAAACCCTTAAAACAGCATCATATAAGAAGACTTATTATTATTATATGATGTTTATATCATATATAAACATCATATAAGAAGACTTATTATTATTATATGATGTTTATATTATATATAAACATCATAGAAGATGTTTATATTATATATAAACATCATATAAGACGTATTAGTGTGAAGAAACAAAACTTCACACAGTGTCATATTAATGGAAAGAATCATTTAAAAAGGCTATTTTTAAATATTTTGTGGTTAGTTCACCACAACATTAAACTTTATAACATGCTGTGTTTTACCATCACTTTAGATATTAAATTAATTACAATTCCACTTCACTTTAAATGACTGTAAAAATGTGCAGTTTAACAATAAAATACTATTTATTAGCTCCGTTAGCTCAAAGCTAACAGTAGATATAACAGTCTGGTGTTCATGTAAGTGATTATAAATACCTGTTCATATAAAGGTCTTTGTTGTTCCGTCACAATGTGAAGAAAATCCCCCAAAAGAGTCTAAAAATATCAGAACTAGTATTTAATATCTATTAGTTGTTGAATGAACATGAAGCTCGAGCTCAACTCGCCATGGAGGCAGCCATGTTGGATCACACACCGTGTTGCCAGATTGAGGGGAACTGCGACAGAAACAAGCGACCAGGTCTACGGACTGGGGATCAAGTTGCTTTAGTTTGCAAGTTGCTGATCCGGTCTGTGTCTGTACCGGATACGGAAACGTTTCTTGCATGTGTGTGCATGTGCAAATAACCGGATACAATAGGCGGGCTCTAGACCGGATCACACTGGTTCATTCACAATAGAAACCAGTACCTAAAACAAAAGAAAAGACAGAGCAGAAAATGATTTAGAATGAAAACAACTTCAAACTAAAAAACATGTGTTGCTCTGTAGGTATTGTTTCTCTTTCTCAAATCCTTGTCTTTTGTTTAATTAATAAAATACACAAATGTAACTCCATAAAACAAGCCCCAAAAAAAAGACTACAAAATCACTTACCACTAACCATATACATCAGCTTTTAGAAAATAGCTGATCTACAAGTGAGCTTTTGTAGATCTGCTATTTTTTTAATTATTAATAATTTTTACATATTTGGAATATGTTTGGAAACATTTCATCAACACGAATCTTGTATGGGGTCCCATGGCTGGGGTCTTTGACATGAAAATGTTTGAGAACCAGGGGTTTAAAGGAGTAGTTCACCCAAAAAATGACTTATTTTCTATCAATTGCACACCCCATGAAGCCTTGAATCCATAGATTTATTTTTGTTTTTGTGGCATTCCTAAGCCAATAATTTGATTCCCGTCTCCTACCAGCTAATGTATCCGGTAGGAGACACAAATTAGATTATTTGTGTCTCCTATCGGATACACACCCGGTCATCAAATTATTGGCTCAGGAATGTGACAAAAACAAAAATAAATCCATGAATTCAAGGCTTCATGGGGTGTGCAATTGATAGAAAATAAGTAATTTTTTGGGTGAACTCCTCCTTTAAACAACACAGGAAACAATTAACACTAAATAAACAACTGCACTTTAGAAACAAGCCCAAATAATAATAATAATAATAATAATAATAATAATAAACTTTATTTGTATAGCACCTTTCATGACATGAAATGCAGCTCAAAGTGCTTTACAGAGCAAGAATACAATTACAGTTAGAACCAATTTAACAATAAAGCAAACAAAACAAAAATTAAATAAAATAAAAGCAAAGGCATAAAACAACATTAAAATAGGCAATACAGTGAGGAATTAAAAATCAACCAAAGAATCAGCTAAAAGCAAGAGTGAAGTAATAGGTCTTGAGCTGTGCTTTAAAGCTATCGACAGAGGCTGCCTGTCTTAAGTGTAATGGGAGTTTATTCCACACTGTAGAATGCACAAGCAGAATGCTGCTTCACCGTATTTTTTATATGTCATTGTAGGCACCTCGCAGGTCAGCACTTGAAGACCTGAGGGCCCGGTTTGGAACATATCTCTCTAGGCAGTCAGAGAGGTAGGAAGGTGCCAGACCATTTAGAGCTTTATAAACTATTAAAATAATTTTAAAATCAATCCTAAAAACAACCGGGAGCCAGTGTAGTGAAGCTAGAACTGGAGTGATACAGTATGTTCTCTCATCCTAGTTTTAGTTAAAATTCTGTCTGCCGCATTTTGAACAAGTTGTAATCTGTCAGTTGTTTTCTTTGGCAGGCCAGAGTAGAGTGCGTTGCAGAAATCAAGCCGAGAGAAAACAAAAGTGTGGATCAACGTTTTTGCATCGTCTAACGACAGATAGTCTCTAATTCGCGCAATATTTCTAAGATGAAAGAAAGCAATCTAGAAAGCAAATAAACAACTACACTTTAGAAACAAGCCCAAATAAACAACTACACTTTATAAACAAGCCCAAATAAACAACTACACTTTACAAACAAGCCCAAATAAACAACTACACTTTATAAACAAGCCCAAATAAACAACTACACTTTACAAACAAGCCCAAATAAACAACTACACTTTAGAAACAAGCCCAAATAAACAACTACACTTTACAAACAAGCCCAAATAAACAACTACACTTTAGAAACAAGCCCAAATAAACAACTACACTTTATAAACAAACCCAAATAAACAACTACACTTTAGAAACAAGCCCAAATAAACAACTACACTTTAGAAACAAGCCAAAATAAACAACTACACTTTAGAAACAAGACCAAATAAACAACTACACTTTAGAAACAAGACCAAATAAACAACTACACTTTAGAAACAAGCCCAAATAAACAACTACACTTTACAAACAAGACCAAATAAACAACTACACTTTAGAAACAAGCCCAAATAAACAACTACACTTTACAAACAAGCCCAAATAAACAACTACACTTTAGAAACAAGCCCAAATAAACAACTACACTTTATAAACAAACCCAAATAAACAACTACACTTTAGAAACAAGCCCAAATAAACAACTACACTTTAGAAACAAGCCAAAATAAACAACTACACTTTAGAAACAAGACCAAATAAACAACTACACTTTAGAAACAAGCCCAAATAAACAACTACACTTTATAAACAAGCCCAAATAAACAACTACACTTTAGAAACAAGCCCAAATAAACAACTACACTTTAGAAACAAGCCCAAATAAACAACTACACTATAGAGTCGGAAAGGACAACGGCATGCAAAATGCACTAAAAAGTGGATAATACTGTTGAGGGATTTTGCCTGTCAATCAGACCGTATCAACGTATCAGATACGCTGTTTTGAACAGTTTTTGGATGTAGACGGTGGTGACGGAAAAAATCTACAGGGCATACGTATACAGCGTACCACGGTAGAACACATCACTGCATAATGGTAACTTAAATGGTAAATGTATGGAATCGATTTTTCTAAGTTTGGGTCCGGGGGAGACACCAAATTTAACGTTTTTGTCTCGGCTGAAAAGGTTTGGAAGACCAATGGTTTACAGTAGAATTATGTCTGTCTCTCCTCACACAGAGAACCAATGGTTTACAGTAGAATCATGTCTGTCTCTCCTCACACAGAGAACCAATGGTTTACAGTAGAATCATGTCCGTCTCTCCTCACACAGAGAACCAATGGTTTACAGTAGAATCATGTCTGTCTCTCCTCACACAGAGAACCAATGGTTTACAGTAGAATCATGTCTGTCTCTCCTCACACAGAGAACCAATGGTTTACAGTAGAATCATGTCTGTCTCTCCTCACACAGAGAACCAATGGTTTACAGTAGAATCATGTCTGTCTCTCCTCACACAGAGAACCAATGGTTTACAGTAGAATCATGTCTGTCTCTCCTCACACAGAGACTCATAAATATGGGATCCTGGAAGTGGATGAAGACCTGAGGGTGATCTGCATGAAGGAGAAACCTCTTCCTACAGACACCACGTCTAGGAGAGCAGTAAGCCCTCTTCTAACAACACATCTACACCACGCTGTTTTACAACATTTTCACTCAGATATTTTTGAAGATATTTAGAACATTTTCGTTGTGGCCTATAATGACATGATGCCCAAAGTAGGGGCGCCAGCCAGGTTCAAAGTCATCTCTGAAAGTGGACTTTTTTGGTTCAGTCAGTCAGTCAGCAGTGGTGGTATTGAGGTATTTTTACTTCAGTACTTTTACTTCTACTCCACTACATCTCAGAGGGAAATATTATACTTCTTCTCCACTACAATTATTAGAAAACTTTAATTACTTGTTACTTTGCAGATATAAATTATCATATTATACAACATACATGAACCACTTTAGCCCTATTTTATACATAGGCTATTTGAAAATAGCAGATCTACAAGCTCACAACGCGTTGCATCGCGACGTGTTGTGAGCTTGTAGATCTGCTATTTTCAAACATTTTAGCACTTTTACTTTTGGTACTTTAAGTACATTTTGATACCAATACTTTTGTACTTTTATTCAACATTTTTAATTCCGGACTTTAATTTGTAACAGAGCATCATTATGGTTAAGGTTAGGGTCCTGATTGTGGTCTGTCATTCCATCCTACCAAAAGAGTTGTAAAGTTTGTAGTTTTATAAAGAGCAGTGTTGATTTTGTCGACTAAAAAAATGAGGAAAAATGTTCGTCGTGCGGCACCGAGTGCCGCACTACGAGCTTGTAGATCTGCTATTTTTGAAAAATCGTGAAAATGTGTGCAAATCTTTGAATATATATATATATATATATATATATATATATATATATATATATATATATATATATATATATATATATATATATATATATATGTATATTTTTTTTTTAAAGCGAACATTTATAACAAAAATCTTTCCTTCTGGGGGTCCCTGGAACAAAATATTTTGAGAAGGGGGTCTGCGGTCAAATAGATATAATTTTGGGGGTCCTTGACATGAAATAGATTGAGCATCACTGATATAGAAAACATAGGTTTGTCATTATACTGTTGGGATTTAGGAGACATGTAGAATGGGCTTCAGGTCTTAATGGGTTAAAGGGATAGTTCACCTCATGGAGACTTGAATTCATGGATATTGTTTTAGTTTTTGTCTCATTCCTAAGACAATCATTTGATGACCGGCAGCGGTTCCGGTAGGAGACACAAAGAGTCTCCTTTGTGTCTCCTACCGGAACCGCTGCCTACCGGTCCTCTTGGTCATCAAATGATCCAGTGGTCCCCCCCCCCCCCCCCCCCCACTCCGTCTCCCTCAAAAGATTCTACTGAGGAGTCGAGGAGAGACTTTATGGGCTTTGATGTTTTAATATACATTCACAAAATCATTTATATACTGTTTCATAATACAATTCAATGTAAAGGGCTGTGCACCAGACGCTCACACACAGACACATAGAACACTTAAATAGGATGTATGAGCGGACGTCTACGGAGCTTGATATGAACAAATACATAAAGTTAGTTATAGTGCTGCTGAACGGCCCTTAACTCTTTAACTGCCAGAGTAAAACTGTAATAGTGTCACCCCAGTGCCAGCGAAAACTGGTGTTTTTACCTACCTTTGAAAAATCATGGAATATTGTCTGTGAACGCTGTCTGTACGTTGATCCCCTCATTACACACACAGGGGTCTCATAGAATGTGGAGGGGAAAAATTGTGGTAATGATGGTAATCTGTTCCATAGTTACGGCAAGTTGAAAATAGCATGTTTTGAAAAAAATACCTAGTTAAACATAGGAGCCGAGATACAGAATATTTCCCAAATACTTTAACCAGGAAGTGAATGGAGCAGCAAATCTTTGGATCCTGTTATCTCCTGGTTCTGTGTGAAAAACGTAATTTTTTTTCAAACGCGTCCATGGCAGTAAAAAAGTTAAGGTATTGAATTAAATGTTACTAATTCTCCCGGTACCAGAGAGACCCTCTCTATAGTGTTACATTGTTATGTTAAGGGACAGAGAGCCACAACACAAGTATTAACACACATGACAACGTTGAAGCTTAACTTTTTATTCGATTTTTTCTTAATTATTATTAGCCAGTGCAAGCATGCACCCCCCCCCCCAAAAAAATACAGCAGAGATGAATAAAAATGCACACAAGTAAGAACTACTACTTCTACTACTATAGTCATGAGTCTGGAACTATGCCTCCTGAATGTTATATAGAGTCTGGAACTACACCTCCTGAATCTTATATAGAGTCTGAACTACACCTCCTGAATGCTATATAGAGTCTGGAACTACACCTCCTGAATGTTATATAGAGTCTGGAACTACACCTCCTGAATGTTATATAGAGTCTGGAACTACACCTCCTGAATGTTATAGTCTGGAACTACACCTCCTGAATGTTATATAGAGTCTGGAACTACACCTCCTGAATGCTATATAGAGTCTGGAACTACACCTCCTGAATGTTATATAGAGTCTGGAACTATACCTCCTGAATGTTATATAGAGTCTGGAACTACACCTCCTGAATGTTATTTAGAGTCTGGAACTACACCTCCTGAATGTTATATAGAGTCTGGAACTACACCTCCTGAATGTTATATAGAGTCTGGAACTACACCTCCTGAATGTTATATAGAGTCTGGAACTACACCTCCTGAAAGCCGAGAAAGGAAGCCGTCATCTGTTCTTCATTTCTGTTCACGAAAATATCTGAAAATATCTAATATATTTTCGTGAACAGAAATGAAGAACAGATGACGGCTTCCTTTCTCGGCTTTCGGGAGGTGTAGTTCCAGACTCTATATAACATTAAAATATTATATTATATTTGGAAATTTTAAACATATTTACATAATGAAATATTAACAGTTTTTAAATGGTATAACAAATTAAATGGTATTTTTAAATACTCAGTGTTAAAGGTAGGGTAAGTGATTTACTTTGGTTAAAATAAGTGTTAAATAGCTGTATATTGTGACAGTACTCATTGCTATAGAGTATTTGTTCAGTAGCAGTGTTAAATAGCTCTATATTATGATATTAATCATTACTATAGAGTGTTTGTTCAGTAAAAGGAGTCTCCATGTCTGTCCAGCTCTTTATTAAACAGAAAATGCATTTTCAGTGCTCTCTCCTGATTGGCTTAAATGTTGTCACCTACCTGAACATTTACTATATATTCTGTTTACTAAAGAGCTGGAGAGACCCCTGTGACCCAACAAACGCTCTGTAGCAATGATTACTATCACAATATAGTACTTTAACCTTTTTAACAAAACAAAAACAAAAAATCACCCCACCTTTTAATGTATCCATTTGTTACTCCCACAGTGTGCAAATGTAACCAAATGGACCCTTTCAGGTCCATTTGGTTACATTTGCACACTGTGGAAGTAACATGAACAGTGAGTATTTTTATTGGTGTGTCCTCAGGGATGGACGGTATTAGGACAGGTTTAAGCCTCTACCAGCAGGGGGAGCAGTGATGCCAATAACTGTACCCCATGTAGTTTTTGAGCACATGGTACAAACCATACTGTAATTACATGTATTGAAACATTGTGTCAAAGACCTCATGAAATGGCTTTATTGCTAACTTTAGTTTTTTGCTAAGCTTAGCTCAGAAACGGGGCCATGCATGCTTGTTTTGGCTCAACCAATCACAGTCTCAGCCAAAGGCCCCCCGTCCCTTCGGGCTATGGGATCAGACAATATCTTATAATTGGTCCTCACTAATGCTCATCAATCACAATGGCACCGTTCCTGTCTACTCACTCTGTCACACTTCTGTTCAGTTCTCAAACCTGCCTACCAGTGACATCATCGATGGGGATTCCAAGCTAATAGAAACTACAGCCTTTTCTCTTCCTGGAAAGTAAACATGCTGAAATAGAAGCTACAACAAAACAAATGCATGTATTTGTATTTATTTTTAAATTAAATGATTTGACCAAACCTGCCTACTGATGATGTCACTGGTAGGCGGGTTTCTGAAGTGTCCACAGCGCCTCCTCTGAGACACAGAGTGAGTAGAACAGAAATGAAGCCGTTTTATCATGAGCATTAGTGAGGACCAATTATGAAAATAAGGTGGAAAATGGGTGAAGTGCTCCTTTAAGAGAAACATCACTTCTCACAGATCCACTTGTATGTGCCTGTACAGGGCCAATCAAAACATCCTCCATCTCTGTGATGGTATACTCCACAGTTGCCACGGTATAGATAGGTAGCAGGCCGTCCACGGCCCCAGTACCTGCAGAATAAACACCATGATGTATGAATCACATTCACTCAGTCAGTCACTCACCGGTGGTGGAAAAAAAGTACTCACTTTTCTTACTTAAGTAAAAGTATCAATACTTCATTGTAGAAATACTCAGTTAGGGCGCGCTCCCACCGCACTTTTCTTTTACCTCTGGGGCGGAATCTGCCAAGATGTAAATGCGTGGATTCTTGGGAAGACCATGAATCCACGCATTTGCTTTGACAAAGCATTGGCAGATTCCGCCCCAGAGGTAAAAGAAAAGTGTGGTGGGAGCGCGCCCTTAAAGGTAAAAGTCTAGAATAAACAATTTACTTGAGTAAAAGTACAAAAGTATTGGTATCAAAATGTACTTAAAGTACCAAAAGTAAAAGTACTAAAAAAGTTTGAAAATAGCAGATCTACAAGCTCACTGTGAGCTTGTAGATCTGCTATTTTCAAATAGCAGATATAGAATAGGGCCAACGTGGTTAATGTATGTTTTATAATGTAATGATTTATATCTGCAAAAAAGTAACTAAAGTTTTCAAATAATTGTAGTGGAGTAAAAGTACAATATTTGCCTCTGAGATGTAGTAAGTAAAAGTACTGAAAATTGGAAATATTCCAGTAAAGTAAAAATACCCACAAATTGTATACAGTACTTGAGTAAATGTACTTAGTTACTTTACACCACTGTCACTCACACACACACACACAGTTAATAAACAACATGTATTGAATTTTACAATAATGAAACATGTAAAATGTCTCACTGTGCTGTCGCTGGTATTCCATTCACCCAGATCCAGTTGTCACCCGTCTTCTTCAGACCAACCCATGATACAGAACCATCAGGCTGGCGCAATCCTCTGATGAATTCCTGAAGATTTTTGTACATGATTGAATCATCATTAATTTATTCATAGCTTTAGTGTTTCATGGAATCATGTGTGTTTATGTGGATGATTGACACATTTCCTTCACTTTAGTCCTCTATAAATGACCTAATCTTACAACTAATGAACAGAGCTGATCACAATGACATGTTATGAGTTTGTAGCTATTTTCCCGTTTTTAATTAAAACAAACAAACGTTTTGTAATGAATTTTGAAACGTGGTAAAGTGGTAGCATATATGTGTTAATGTGGTACAGTAGCATATATTAGTAATTAAAGTGTTAATTGTGATATAGATCAAACATACATTTTAATAATATCAGACAGTCTATAATTCACTAAAGTAAATGCATGTATTTAATTCAGTCTGACCAGAAGCAGGAATAAAACATTATGGACTACCGGACATAAACATTAAAGACCAGAGGGGATATCTAAAGCAGAGGTATGGATGCCCCCCCCCCCTCCCCCTCCCCCCCCCCCTCTCTCTCTCCCCCCCCCCCTCTCTCTCTCCCCCCCCCCCTCTCTCTCTCCCCCCTCTCTCTCTCTCTCTCACTCTCTCTCTCTCTCTCTCTCTCTCTCTCGCTCTCTCTCTCTCTCTCACACACGCACGCACGCACGCACGCACGCACACACACACACACACACACACACACACACACACACACACACACACACACACACACACACACACACACACACACACACACACCTGTTCTTCTTTACTGTTAATGACGACCAGATCAGCTCCCATCTTCAGACAGTCTTGTCTGCTGTCCTCCCAGCTTTTCTCCTCAGTAGACCTGCGATACCAGCTGTCTCCAAACTGCTTCCATCCACCAGGACTCACCATGACTAAACATAAAATATGGGTTTTATTCATGGATTTCCAATGCACTGATTTATCAATTCTACAACAGAGAAGTTGAAATAATAGCAGTCGGTAATGTAGTGGAAGGTAAACATATGTATTTATTATATAAATATAGTTTCTTCATGTGGTCTGTACTGTATGTTTAACTAGTATTTAATGAACTATAAATGCCACTGGCACTCCTCTCTGTTTTCACCAGAACTCTGCTGCTTATAGAGCTAAACACTGCCCCCTTGTGTCTCAACTTGACAGAACAGGAGTAAGAAACAAGCAGAACACACACACACACACACACACACACACACACACACACACACACACACACACACACACACACACACACACACACACACACACACACACACACACACACACACACACACACACACACACACACATATTGTCAGGAGTCACCATATAGAGCAATGCTCTTAAGTGTCACAGACAGTGTTTTCTCTCAATCTAATACTGAGGCCATGATAACAATGGCATTCATAATCCACTAATTAATAGTGATTCAAAAAGGGTTGTAATCTCTCTCACCTGCTGCCTTTAGCTGGTTTACTTCACTTTGCAGCTGATCTCTCTCCAGGGTCAGCTGATCTCTCTCCAGGGTCAGTTTGGTCTCCAGCTGATCTCTCTCCAGGGTCAGTTTGGTCTCCAGCTGATCTCTCTCCAGGATCAGGTTGGTGTAGTTGGCCTGCAGTTGTTCAAATTCTGAACGATCTGCAAAGAACAAAATGTGATCATAAACACAGTTGTTGTTGCAAACAAGAAACCTCAGAGTTCCTGATCAGGTGTGTTTGTGAATGTGAATAGATCTCAACCTGTATAATAGTCTACTAGGCTAGTGGGTCTCAACCTATTCAGGTCACAACTCCCAAAATAATCATATTTGAACTGGGGACCCCCCAAAATAATCATATTTGAACTGGGGACCCCCCAAAATAATCATATTTAAACTGTGGACCCCCCAAAATAATCATATTTGAACTACGGACCCCCCGTCCTGACAAGCACTTGGAATGGTAGGAGTTGAGGCATTACATTTAGTTTGACTCGGTTCCACAGATAAATATTGCAAGGCGTTGTGAGCTTGTAGGCAATTTTCACAATTTCTGCCTCTTTCTTATATTATTTGATAGTATAGTTTCTTGATTACTTTTAACACAGTAATGTTATTTTGTTATTTTCTCGTGTTTTCTAGGTATTAAAAAGGTCTTAAAAGTCCTTAAATTGTCACTTTACTGTCATTTAACAGTTGACCAGCTGATACTCACAGTCCATGGCCTTGTGTGTGGTTCTCAATGCTCCTAGAACACAGAGCAGCAGCAGACAGACTGCACACGCTGTGACGATGGCTTTCTGGATGACCAGTTCTCTCTGGACACCTGGAGGATATCAGTACAATACACTTACACTTTATTTAATATGACCACATTTAATGTTTCATTTAGAAGGAATTTGATTGATTGAATACTTTATTTGTAAAAAAAAAAGACATCATGGTAGCAATTAAGTATTATAATACTTGACATTATAAGTCATTATAACATGCTGTATAATGTGTTATGATTGCATTATACGTTATGAATATTTATGACTGTAATCATCACGTGTTATAAGCATAATAAAATGCATTTTTACTTCAACTTATAAGTCATTATAATAAGCTTTAAAATGTGTTATGGGTATAAAGCATTATGATTATTTATACGCTCCTATAAATATGATTATAAAGGATTATGATCAGATTTCAATGCCTTATAAGTATGTGTTTAATGCGTTATACACATGGGATGCATAACAAGTGCTACCGAAGTGTGTGTGTGTGTGTGTGTGTGTGTGTGCGTGCGTGCGTGCGTGCGTGCGTGCGTGCGTGCGTGCGTGCGTGCGTGCGTGCGTGCGTGCGTGCGTGCGTGCGTGCGTGCGTGTGTGCGTGTGTGTGTGTGTGTGTGTGAGAGAGAGAGAGAGAGTGTGTACATTTAGAGGGGGATTGAGCAAGGCATTGCAAAAAAAAATTATTGCTCTCATAGAATATGATACGCTACGTATTGCAATACGTGTTGATTGTGAATCATGACCATGGCCAAAAATAAACCTCAGCTTGTTTATATTGTTTGCAGCAAAAGACTAAAAATACAAGAAACAACAGAAAAGGCCATTTAAAAAAAGTTATTATTTTAATTTGCATTTATTAAGGAACTCTGGGATTTGAGATGTTAAAGATCTCTGTGTTTTATGTTGTGTAATATTTAAGGATCTCTTTATTATTCTGTTTCACAGAAAAGGCAAAACCTTAAATATTACACAACATAAAACACAGAGATCTTTAACATTTCAAATCCCAGAGTTCCTTAATAAATGCAAATTAAAATAATAATTGCGAACGCGCCCAAGTGCAGCTTACAATGTCACCGTGCTCGGGGTGTGTGTGTCTCTGTCTGTCTGTGTGTGTGTCTCTCTGTGTGCAGTATGTGTGCAGCCGCGCCCCCATGTCACTCGCGCTCTCATTGGCTGCTGACAGACGCGCCCCCATGTGACTCACGCTCTGATTGCCTGCTGACAGATGTCAGAGTGGAGCCGTGCATAGATGAGTAGGAACTCTGAAACTCTGTGCATAGGAGAACCATATCCCCCCCATTAACTTCAATACGAGGCGGAGGCAGTCAGTCACGTCACTTTCTCTCTACGGCCAGTGTCATGAGGAGCTGACTTAGGTCAAAATAAAAATGTCCTAAAAAAATGACTTAGGCCAGGGGTCTTCAACAGGGGGTCCGGGACCCCTAGGGGGTCCTCAGAGTTGCTACAGGGGGTCCCCCAAATCTTTGTGTGATATCATTATTTTGTTTTACATTAACCACTTGAACCCATAGTATCCCTTTTCTGAGAAGAACTTTAGCCAAAAATAGCCGATCTACATCTTGTAGATCTGCTATTTTTGAAAGAGTTATACTGAAGGTGTGTAGAGGGGAAAAAAGAGCAGCAAAAATGTATCTGAAACACAATTTTATACAATATAGAGGGGGTCCCTGCTTCATCTCTCTCTCAGCTAGGGGGTCCTTGGCCTGAAAACGTTGAGGACCCCTGACTTAGGCCATTAGTTTAGCAAGGTGACGATAACATCGTCAGCCTTTCCTGCCGTATGGATACAGTAGCCTCTGTATGGATGTGCGTCGGGCGAGCATGACCATACCCAGAGGTGGACGAAGTACTCGACCCCAGTACTTGAGTAAGAGTACAGATACTCCTTTGTCAAATTTACCCCACTATAAGTAAAAGTAGCTCAGTCAAAATGTTACTCAAGTAAGAGTAAAAAAGTCATTGCTTTTAAATATACTTAAGTATTCCAAAGTACATGCTTTGAAAAAATACTTAAAGTTCAAGTTAAAGTAAAAGTAGAAGTACATTTCTTAATTTTTATATAAATGAATTGCTGTACTGTTTTCACAATGAAATTATAGGACCTTTTGTAAGTCTTGCTTCAGAGAAGTACTGTAACTCTCTGAAACCACCTGCACTGCATGCACTGATGTGCTTGTAGAACCACTACGTTATACAAAGCCTGCAGAAACACCTATAAAAACATAGAAATGACTGAGGAACCAGAACTAAATGCTTTTACTCCTATACACCCATACAAGATGTAACAAAGAGGCGAGCGGAGGGGGAAGCCAGAAACACGGCCAGTGTGAGAGCAGAAGTCTGGACAATTGTATTTTAGGGAAGACAAAAAAAAGAGACTAAAAGTGACTAGTTGCACCAATGCAACTAGTCACAACTCCTTGCAACAAAACCCTTTTAAGGTCAACCGCACCTATGCAACTCCTTGCAACTGCCATGGGGGATAATGGTTGCAAGTAGTTCCATGTTGCAAGTAGTTGCATGGTGAAACATTGGTGTGGATGTGGTGTGGGCTTAAAAGTACTCAGTACTTTCCTAGAAATGTACTTGAGTAAAAGTAAAATATTTGTCTTGGAAATGTACTCAAGTAAGAGTAACAAGTATCAGAAAAATCTAATACTCAAGTAAAGTACAGATCTTCAGAATCTGTACTCAAGTACATTTACTCCGTTACTGTCCACCACTGACCATACCATATATGGCCGTACAGGTTTTTCTGAGCACAGCCTAAGTATCACCAACCTTGGAAAAGTAGTTGGATACATGTTTGGGTACTACTGTGCATGGTGTGAGTGAGAAGAGTGTACCTTGAGCTCCTGTCGCCCCCTGAGAACCGGAGCCTTGGTCTCTGACGCTGGCTGCGTTGACGTAGACCGTGTCCTCTTCCTCATCCTCGTCTTCCTCCTCCACAACTCTGTCCTCCTCTCTCACTCCTCCATCGTGCCTCGCCCTCCTTGGTCTGACTGGCAGGTCAGACATCTTAAGGAACGACAAAACAAAGTAACTCAACTTAATAGAAGTACCTTATATGTTATCATTTACTTAAATTATGCATTGTTTCTAAATATGTTGAAAAGTTACCTTCTCACCTTGTCTCTTTGTCCTGTGTGGTTCTACATTGGTCTTCACTGTTGCTCTCTGATCTGTCGTCTGTTCGGGTCTGACTCTAAGTACTGTCCAACACGCTGTTTTAGACACACCTTATAGCGTGCACACAGTGCAGAATAGCCAATAGACTCTTTACCCCAAAATGTACCTGCAACTTAAAAACGCTGTTTCAACTTCCTCAAAAGTTTTAAGTTTTGAGGAAGTTGTTTTAACTTCCTCTGGTGGTCCTGAGACCTTGATCAAGTCACTAATCTATTCCAATTTACAATGTAGTCATTTATCAGATGCTGTAAGAGTGTCTTACAGTAAACAAGGTAAACACATACATAGAATGTAGAGAGACAGTGGCTGCGGTTACATGGACAGTTTTATTCGGAATGAATGAATGGATGGATGAATTCATTCAGAATAGAATTGCTCACGTAAACACCTCAATTGGAATAGAATATTCCATTTCAGTCTGATCCGAATTAATTTTCATTCGGGTTTGGAGGGGTGGTATATACCGTTTGAATTGGTATATGCCAATCGGAATTGACCATATAAACACTTTATTCCGAACACTCCTGTCTGTTTCGAATACATGCATTCCTTTGCGCATGTCCGTGCTTAGTAGTGCTGTCAGAACTGTCCAAATCTCTAATTCGGCCACGGCTGGTGCTGAGAAGCGCTCGCTCCTGCGGGATAAAATGAATGATTCTATTCTATAGCGTCATTTAATAAGCCTGTAATGGTTAAGCCCAGACTTGTCCAGGAGAACGGACGCTCCGAGGATTTCTGGCCTATAGGCTACACTTATATGGATCTTTTTCTAAACGGATATTTTAGTCCTCCGTTTTCAAAAAGAATCCCTGGCCACATGACAAAGATAAAAAATAAGTCCCTGTCCACACGTAAACACAGAAATGCATTGATCAGCTGCAAGTTTCAAATTTAAATCAGACATTTATTTTATATATGAGGGGAAAACATGCAATTTAATGTCATTGTCAATGTCTCTTATTGTAGGCTGCTATATGTTAGGCTAGATTTCATATGATATAGCTGACATCTCGCCTACTGTGTTAGAACAACATTTTATGTTTGTCGGGTCCATAAAATACTGGGTGCCGTCCGTCTGTTACAAGTAAAAGTAAGGTATTCAAAATTGACTTGAGTAAAAGTAGAAAAGTATTGGTATCAAAATGTATTTAAAGTACCAAAAGTAAAAGTACTCATTATGCAGAAGGCCCCATTTCACAAGTTTTCAAATACGTAAAATGTATAAAAATCCTTTGAAAATAGCAGATCTACAAGCTCACGTGTGAGCTTGTAGATCTTCTATTTTCAAATTACCAAAGTATATATACTGTGTAAGTGGTTGGCTTTGTAATAATAATCAAAATCTACAAAGTAACTAAAGTTATCAAATTATTGTAGTGGAGTAAAAGTGCAACATGTGTCTCTAATATGTAGTGGAGTAGAAGTAAAAGTATTGAAATATAGGAAATATAGGCATACTCCAGTAAAGTAAAAAAAAAAAACTCTCAATTATTCTATGGTATAGGTATTTTATCATTAGGCAATAATATTATTGCAGTTTGTCCAGCTGTGGACAGTTATTTTATTATCTTATCTTACTATATACTGCTATATAATTGACAAAAGCTCCGAACGTTCGTCCGGGATTCGCAAGCACACAATCACTCCACATGCCTCCAAGACCCGTCACAGACTGTTGATCAGTCTGATGTTTTAGGCATCTTACTCCACCTCCATCAGTGATCAGACTCTCGGCTTGATTGATTTTCCGATTTGCCTATCAGACCCTCAGTCTGATCTGGCAGGTTGCCATAGCAACCCGATACAGGAAGTCTGACCTCTTTATCACATGACCGAGGTTGGGAGGTTGGGACTAGAGGTTCAAAGGTTAGATATAAGCAGCCATATAACTTCTTCCTCAATTCCATCCTTTTTTTTATTATTTTTTTACATGCAAATATAATAGAAAGAAATACAATGTTGGTACATGAATTAATTAAAAGTAACATCTTCATAAGACTAAATGCAAGGTTATTCATTAATGATCACATTTGATGAAATAATAATTGAATGTCAATTGATTATGGCCAATAATGATAGATACGATTGTGGATAGAGTTGAAAAACCTACGTATAGGAAAAGATGACTATCGCCCTCAATTAATTGAACCACCACCTTGATGTAATATCTTGTTGTTTTTCTTTTGAGCGGCGGCCGTAGCCCTCAACCGGGTATATCATTAATATGATCAGTATCAATTGACAATTCATACACAATAATCTTCAGGTCTTCCGTTCCAAAAAAATAGTTCTCCTTTTTGTCTTCGGTGTATGTGTGTGTGTGTGTGTGTGTGTGTGTGTGTGTGTGTGTGTGTGTGTGTGTGTGTGTGTGTGTGTGTGTGTGTGTGTGTGTGTGTGTGTGTGTGTGGGGAAAGGTTGTTGGGGGTTGGGAAGAGGGCTTGTGTGTGTATGTGTGGAAAGAGGGCTTGTGTGTGTGTGGAAAGGGGCTTGTGTGTAAGTGTGTGTGTGTGTGTGTGTGTGGGGGGGGGGGGGGGTGAGAAGGGGAGAGGTTACTAGCACTATCACACTTCTCCAAGCACGATTCGCGCTTGCTCATGGGTCAATTGTTTCTTCTTCGTCCTCAAACAAGCCTTCAAAATCAAAGTCCCATGAAGGCTCGTCATGCAAGTCAGAAAGAGCAATAACAGGCAACATAGTGGCTGGTTTGTTACACAAGAATACAGAGGCAATCATAGATTTTATACATTGGATTCCCACACACAACAGTATCAAGATTAAAAAGAATGGCATTGCAGCTTTAACAATTGTGGAAATGCCTGGTAAAGCCCATGAGTCTAACCAAGAAAATAAATCCCATTTAGTGTCTACACTGTCTTGTGATGTCATGTTTTGCAAAGGATATTGATCTGCGGAACAATTTGTGACACAGTAGATGACATATCGGGGATATAAACACAACATTCTTGGCCAACCAGTTTATGTAACCGCAGCCAGTGTAGTGTCTCAGTAAACTAGGATCACAGGCAGGGCAGGAATTTCAGAGAGGCCACGAATGCCATGGCCGTCGTTGCCCCTCAGTTTGGCCTTGTGCCCCTCAAAACAATTGCATGCCCTGAGGCCACAATGGCCTTAATACCCCAGCTGACTGTAGCACTCTCTCCTCTGTCTCTTTCTTGTCAATATGTAGACACCAGTGGCTTTTTCTTTACAGTGTCTTTTGTTGATATTCTGAATTCTTAACTTCCTTGAGTCCCCATCTTTAAACCAATCCAGTGACTTTGATTGGTGCAGGGCTGATCATGGATCAGATTGTAAATACTATAATGTATTTATTTCACTGCAGATAGTCTACATATTACATTTGAAATTCTCCTTAACTAACTAAACTAAAAACTAAAAACTAAAAATGTGTTTTATTTGATGGCCTTCCTTCCCTGGCATTTGGCCTTTGTACCCTAAAAAAAAACACCAAAGGCCAAGTGGCCTTGCCCCTAAAATGACAAAATTCCAGGCCTGATCACAGGTAAACAATGAACCTAGCATCAGTCTAAACAATATAATATCAAACATAATAATCAATCATAATAATTGAAACTATAGGATACCAGGTGGTAAACAATGAACCTAGCATCTGTCTAAACCAACTATTTAAATGACGTTTTAACCTTTGCATAAGTCTGGAGTTAGCCAGTGACCAACAGCAGAACAATGTGGTTGTACAGGCGTGTGTGTGTGTGTGTGTGTGTGTGTGTGTGTGTGTGTGTGTGTGTGTGTGTGTGTGTGTGTGTGTGTGTGTGTGTGTGTGTGCGCGCGCGCTCTGTGTGTGTGTGTGTGTGCGCGCGCGCTCTGTGTGTGTGTGTGTGTGTGTGTGTGTGTGTGTGTGTGTGTGTGTGTGTGTGTGTGTGTGTGTGTGTGTGTGTGTGTGTGTGTGTGTGCGCGCACGCTCTGTGTGTGTGTGTGTGTGTGTGTGTGTGTGTGTGTGTGTGTGTGTGTGTGTGTGTGTGTGTGCGCGCGCTCTGTGTGTGTGTGTGTGTGTGTGTGTGTGTGTGTGTGTGTGTGTGTGTGTGTGTGTGTGTGTGTGTGTGTGTGTGGTGGACATTTTCTGAAAATGTGATTTCTGCCACGGACATACAAAATAAGTGGTCAATAATGTTACCAGAAACCATAGGCAGAGAATGGGGGAGGCTAATAGTGTATTTGGATACAGGATAGGTGGGCACTAGGGACATCTGGGCACCTTCATGTAAAATTGGCTATTTTGTCCAAAAGAAAATCCATGTGAACATGCACGGTACATCATTATCAGACTTAATTCTATCCTTCAACTTATTTTATTTTATAGTTTATGCCCCAAAATGACTGGATATACAGGTTTTGTAGCAATTTATAGCAACTGTAGAAATATTAGACCTTAATTGTCGAATGTTTAAGCATGTTTTAATTTACTTAAAAAAAAACGTTTCTAAACATTTCCTAATTTTTTTACATTTTGGAAAAAATAACCAATTTAGCACCAAGGTGCCCACTCTTCCTTGGAGCCCACCTACCCTGTTACCGTCTATTTGACCAACTATTATAGGCTATTTGTTTTAAGGACCACATGGTCAACGTTATGATGTAGGCTAAATAACAGCAATTAAATGCACTGACTGTAAACAATAATGCAGCTAATGATGCAAACTAAAGTTACCTGCTTGCCCTCTCCACCCCCCCTCCCTTTCTCTCTTTTCTGTCTATTTCTCTCTCTCCTGTCTCTCTCTTTCCTGTCTCTCTCTCTCTCTCTTCATTCTCTCCACTTCCTCCAGTGACTACCAAAACGCTCGCCCCTCAGTAAACTATTCCTAAACCTAGCCTTATTCCTAAACTTAACCTCAGTAAACTATGCCTAAACCTAGCCTTATTCCTAAACGTAACCTCAGTAAACTATTCATAAACCTAGCCTTATTCCTAAACTTAACCTCAGTAAACTATGCCTAAACCTAGCCTTATTCCTAAACTTAACCTCAGTAAACTATTCATAAATCTAGCCTTATTCCTAAACTTAACCTCAGTAAACTATGCCTAAACGTAGCCTTATTCCTAAACTTAACCTCAGTAAACTATTCATAAACCTAGCCTTATTCCTAAACTTAACCTCAGTAAACTATTCATAAATCTAGCCTTATTCCTAAACTTAACCTCAGTAAACTATTCATAAATCTAGCCTTATTCCTAAACTTAACCTCAGTAAACTATTCATAAATCTAGCCTTATTCCTAAACATAACCTCAGTAAACTATTCATAAACCTAGCCTTATTCCTAAACATAACCTCAGTAAACTATTCATAAATCTAGCCTTATTCCTAAACATAACCTCAGTAAACTATGCCTAAACGTAGCCTTATTCCTAAACATAACCTCAGTAAACTATGCCTAAACCTAACCTTATTCCTAAACTTAACCTCAGTAAACTATTCATAAAACTAGCCTTATTCCTAAACTTAACCTCAGTAAACTATGCCTAAACCTAGTGTCGTGGATTTCAGCAATGGATAAGGCACATAGGAGTGGAGACAATATTCTAGGTGGAGGTGGTTATGCTTTATGTTCATGATATCATGGTCAGAAGTACATTAACACTCATGTCAGTGGTACGGTAGTTCTGCCTGGAGCACAAGGCAGAGATCATAGTTATACTGTAGCAGCCTGAAGGACAAACTGAACCATAACAAGATAGGCTGTACCAAAACAATAGCTGTTAGGCCTAGTGGAGACATTTAGACTCTTAAAAGCTGTCAAATATCATAATGTATTGTAGAAGTATTATAAGGGATGGTATGATATAAAGGTTAGATAAAAGCAGCCATATAACTTCTTCCTCAATTCCATCCTTTTTTTTTGTTACATGCAAATATAATAGAAAGAAAGAAAATGTTGGTACATGAATTCATTAGAAGTAAAATCTTCATAAGACTAAATGCAAGGTTATTCATTAATGATCACATTTGATGAAATAATAATTGAAAGTCAATTGATTATGGCCAATAATGATAGATTGTGGATAGAGTTGAAAAACCTACATATAGGAAAAGATGACTATCGCCCTCAATTAATTGCACCACCACCTTGATGTAATATCTTGTTGTTTTTCTTTTGAGCGGCGGCCGTAGCCCTCAACCGGGTATATCATTAATATGATCAGTATCAATTGACAATTCATACACAATAATCTTCAGGTCTTCCGTTCCAAAAAAAATAGTTGTCCTTTTTTGGCTTCAGCGTATGTGCGTGCCGTGTTGTGTGTGTGTGTGTGTGTGTGTGTGTGTGTGTGTGTGTGTGTGTGTGTGTGTGTGTGTGTGTGTGTGTGTGTGTGTGTGTGTGTGTGGGAAAGGTTGTTGGCGGTTGGGGAGAGGGCTTGTGTGTGTACAGTATGTGTGGAAAGAGGGCTTGTGTGTGTGGAAAGGGGCTTGTGTGTGTGTGTGTGTGTGTGTGTGTGTGTGTGTGTGTGTGTGTGTGTGTGTGTGTGTGTGTGTGTGTGTGTGTGTGTGTGTGGGAAAGGTTGTTGGCGGTTCGGGAGAGGGCTTGTGTGTGTGTGTGTGTGTGGAAAGGGGCTTGTGTGTGTGTGTGTGTGTGTGTGTGTGTGTGTGTGTGTGTGTGTGTGTGTGTGTGTGTGTGTGTGTGTGTGTGTGTGTGTGTGTGTGTGTGTGTGTGTGTGAGAGTGAGTGAGTGAGTGAGTGAGTGAGTGAGTGAGTGAGTGAGTGGAAAGGGGCTTGTGTGTGTGTGTGGACAGAGGGCTTGTGTGTGTGTGTGGACAGAGGGCTTGTGTGTGTGTGTGTGTGTGTGTGTGTGTGTGTGTGTGTGTGTGTGTGTGTGTGTGTGTGTGTGTGTGTGTGTGTGTGTGTGTGTGTGTATGGAAAGAGAGCTTGTGTGTGTGTGGAAAGGGGCTTGTGTGTGTGTGCGTGTGTGTGTGTGTGTGTGTGTGTGTGTGTGTGTGTGTGTGTGTATGTGTGTATGTGTGCGTGCGCATGCGCGCGCGTGTGTGTGTGTGTGTGTGTGTGTGTGTGCCATGATAGAACAGTTCTCCTTTTTGAGTTTGCTATTGCGGGGGGGGGAGGCTGAGAAGGGGAGAGGTTACTAGCACTATTCCCTTATTATTCAATGAAATTGTTATTGGGTTGATTGATAAGGTTAGTGAGTTAGTTAATTAGTTTATTCACTTTGATCCACATACACAAAACACATACACAAAATGTAATTGGAAACGCAACAAAACAACTTTCCTGTGCCTTTTGCACAGGTCAATTGACATTATTCTCGGGCTGTACAAAATTGTACAAGTCTCTTCTGTAACCAGTCGACCTGTTCCAGAGAAATGGAAGGTGAACGACAACAAAAAAGCAAACTTAATCCACCCTATCAGTGGTACCATGGCAATAGAAATAAAAGTTAGGTCAATGATTAGCAAAATATTTTGATATAGGCCTATGTTGCACTGTTGCGTGTGGCCATGACATGTATCATTCACTGACTCAATCATTCACTAAACCCCACTGTCTCTCCTCTCACTCAGGCTGCCACACCTGCAGCTGATCTCTGATTGCTGTCGCCCCAATCAAGGCACTATAAAGCCAGCCAGGTTTAGTCTTTCTGGAGACACAGACCCAGCAACACATCAGTTCCCACACCCTCCTTTGTTCCGGCTAAAAGCCTTTTCTTTAAGTTAGTTTGTTAACTTTAGTTTGGCCTGGAGATGGCCGGCAGTTCCCTGTTTTCGTTTAGTTTTTAGTTTAGTACTACTATTTTGTTAGGTAGGAAGGGGGGAGCAGCTTCGGCGTCCCTATAGGGGGTGGCCTGGTCCCCCCTCCATTCTATTTAGTTTGCTGGCATCTCCAGGCCTCCTTTTGGTCCATTCAGTTTGGTAACGTATTTCTCATATTGTTTGTTCCGTGTTTCCATTGTGGGAAGTAATAAATTGATTTAAATCTTTGCAAATCGTTTGGTGTCCATTTCATGTTGGGGTCTCCATTTCGAGCCATTGGTTTATTGTATTACTGTGTGGAGACCGTAACATGCACCATGGTGGATGATGTGAAGTATGAGCTCCTTTGAAGTACTGTAGTTTTCAGCCACTCCCCCGCAACTGGAAACCTAAAACTACAAAGAAAATGTCAGCAATGTCTGAAAGTACTTGAGTCTCTCTACTTATGGATCTGAAATCACTCAAATAAAAATGCTATAATGTCTATTAATTAAACAAACCAAAAAATTGTGGAATGTTGAGTATCAGGAACACGCAAAATATTAACTTCCTAAATTACTAAAAATGTATAAAACTTGTGAAAATATCAAATAGCTAAATTATGTTTGCAACAAAAGTACACTACTACCAAGAAATATGCAAATTTTCAATGATCATGAGTGGGTTAAGATTTAAGAGGAAAGTATAACTTTATAATAGGTATTCACACTACCAGAAAATAATTCTCTTTAAATTTGTGGATAATCTATGTTTTGTCTATGTCTCCCTCCTTGTACATGTAGTGAAGAAGTCAAATACTTTGGCATTATATTGGATGAGAACTTGAATTTACAAATGTTCAGTTTTTGGTCAATGACACATTGTTTTTTGTTTTTGTTTTTTTTATCGATACAGGAAACAGTCTGTTGTGAACACAGCTCCACTTCCCCTTCTGTCTCATGTTATTTTTGCTACAGTAAAACCAGATGTTTGTGTCATGAAATGTATCACTTGCATTTTATAAAAGAAATGACTTGATGGACATTGTACTGTAATAGTAAGTTAAGTTATAGTTCAATTAAAATTACTTGTCCTTTTTGGCGCGTGTGTGTGTGTGTGTGTGTGTGTGTGTGTGTGTGTGTGTGTGGAAAGGTTGTTGGGGAGAGGGCTTGTGTGTGTGGAAAGGTTGTTGGGGAGTGTGTGTGTGTGTGTGTGTGTGTGTGTGTGTGTGTGTGTGTGTGTGTGTGTGTGTGTGTGTGTGTGTGTGTGTGTGTGTGTGTGTGTGTGTGTGTGTGTGTGTGTGTGTGTGTGTGTGTGTGTGTGTGTGTGTGTGTGTGTGTGTGTGTGTGTGTGTGGAAAGAGGGCTTGTGTGTGTGTGTGTGTGTGTGTGTGGAAAGAGGGTGTGTGTGTGTGGAAAGAGGGTGTGTGTGTGTGTGTGTGTGGAAAGGGGCTTGTGTGTGTGTGTGTGTGTGGAAAGGGGCTTGTGTGTGTGTGTGTGTGTGTGTGTGTGTGTGTGTGTTTTGAGTTTGCTTTTGCGGCGGGGGGGGGGGTGAGAAGGGGAGAGGTTACTAGCACTATCACACTTCTCCAAGCACGATTCGCGCTTGCTCATGGGTCAATTGTTTCTTCTTCGTCCTCAAACAAGCCTTCAAAATCAAAGTAGCATGAAGGCTCGTCATGCAAGTCAGAAAGAGCAATAACAGGCAACATAGTGGCTGGTTTGTTACACAAGAATACAGAGGCAATCATAGATTTTATACATTGGATTCCCACACACAACAGTATCAAGATTAAAAAGAATGGCATTGCAGCTTTAACAATTGTGGAAATGCCTGGTAAAGCCCATGAGTCTAACCAAGAAAATAAATCCCATTTAGTGTCTACACTGTCTTGTGATGTCATGTTTTGCAAAGGATATTGATCTGCGGAACAATTTGTGACACAGTAGATGACATATCAGGGATATAAACACAACATTCTTGGCCAACCAGTTTAGAACATTTGGGTCCCAGGGCCCTCCCTTCAGCTGTGAAACAAGGTGATAAGAGAACGAGCACAAAGCTCACACCTGTTTGCATGCATCTATAATTATTCAATTAAATTGTTATCGGGTTGATTAATAAGGCTAGTGAGTTAGTTAATTCGTTTTCATTCACATTGACTGACATACACAAAACACATACACAAAATATAATTGGAAACGCAACAAAACAACTTTCCTGTGCCTTTTGCACAGGTCAATTGACATTATTCTCGGGCTGTACAAAATTGTACAAGTCTCTTCTGTAACCAGTCGACCTGTTCCAGAGAAATGGAAGGTGAACGACAACAAAAAAGCAAACTTAATCCACCCTATCAGTGGTACCATGGCAATAGAAATAAAAGTTAGGTCAATGATTAGCAAAATAGTTTGATATAGGTTGCACCATGGTCGATGACGTGAAGTATGGACTCCTTTGAATTAGTGTAGTTTTCAGCCACTCCACCGCAACTGGCAACAAAAAACTACAAATCACTCAACTAAAAATGCTATAATGTCTATTAATTAAAAAAAAACTAAATGTGTGGAATGTTGAGTATCAGGAACACGCAAAATATTCACTTCCTAAATTACTAAAAATTTACAAAACTTGTGAAAATATCAAATAGCTAAATTATGTTTGCAACAAAAGTACACTACTACCAAGAAATATGCAAATTTTCAATGATCATGAGCAAGCTAAGATTTAAGGGGAAAGTATAACTTTATAATAGGTATTCACACCACCAGAAAAAAAATCTATTTTAATTTGTGGATAAAGACAAGTGGGTGTTGTTATCTATGTTTTGTCTCCCTCCTTGTACATGTAGTGAAGAAGTCAAATACTTTGGCATTATATTGGATGAGAACTTGAATTAAAAAAAAAAAAAAAAAACGTTTTTGGTCAATGACACATTGTTTTTTTGTTTTTTTTATCGATACAGGAAACAGAGTCTGTTTAGAACACAGCTCCACTTCCCCTTCTGTCTCATGTTGTTTTTGCTACAGTAAAACCAGATGTTTGTGTCATGAAATGTATCGCTTGCATTTTATAAAAGAAATGACTCGATGGACATTGTACTGTAATAGTAAGCGTACATCTCTTCGGTTATCATTTTAGATCATATTCCATACAGTGTTGTATTAAGCATAATGTCCTTGTGTACCATTGATGGATGGATCTGTTAATCCTAGAGGGAACAGTCCCAACATTACACTGTCCTGTGAGGTCTCCAACTGTAGTAAAAATAAACTAAACTATTTTGCTACTCACCAAAACAAAGATTGATTAATTGATTGACGTACTTTATTTAGTAAGACATGAGAACAACAGTACATGGAAGTACAAAGTACAAATTGATTGGTGATGTTTTGGTCGCTGTGTGTGAAAGGCTCTGCGAGAGGATACGGCCACCACGATAATTACGCTCTGCGATGGCTTCCCGACCGTTTTCAAATATCTACCAGGTTAGATATTCGTCTCTGTCCCAGACTGGACATCAGATCTGCCCTACAGCCAATGAGAGCACATTACAGTCACCGTGGCTGTAGCCTGTAGGGGAGTTTCGCTGGATCTCACCACAAGAAACAGTCTCTACCGCAACATTAGTATATTACCGTCCATTAAGTTAAACATTATAAAACAAAATGAGAGAGTGAGCAAGCGTGCTCGAGGGGGGGGGGCTGTTTATGAGAGAGAGAGAGAGAGAGAGAGAGAGAGAGAGAGAGAGAGAGAGAGAGAGAGACTCTGTGTGTGCAGCCGCAACGTGTATCAGACAGCGTTGCCAGATTTTGCGAGAAATAAGCAACCATGTTTGTGAAAACAAGCCCAACAAAACCGACTATAAGCACTTTAAACCTATATACAAATACATTGGATATTTGAAAAATAGCCAATCTACAAGCTCACGTTGTAGATCGGCTATCAAAGAAAAATCTTGGAAAAATGTGAACATTTTGGAATATTTTCCAAATCCACACCGATCTTGTATGGGGGTCTATGGCACAACATATCTTCAGAAGGGGGAGGTCTGCGGAAAAATATAAATTTGGGGGTCCTTGCCATGAAAATGTTTGAGAACAACTGGTTCAAACAACATTAGGAAACAAGGCCAAATAAGCAACTACACTTTAAAGCACTTTACAGAAAAACTATTCCAAAGTCGCTTATAATAAGCGGACATGGCAACACTGCGTGCTGCGTACTAGAGAGAGAGAGAGAGAGAGAGAGAGAGAGAGAGAGAGAGAGACGTATCACGGGAGACAGATGACCCCCCGACCACTTTAAAAGTCCTACTGTGTGTACCTGCCCTTAATTAGGTTAATATCAGAATACTGATATATTATTGATTTCAGATGTTACAATTCCTAACACGCAAACATGACCCACTTTAATTACTTCAGTCTATATTAGTAGCTTAATGACTAGTATTAACATTCTATTGTCTTTTTTATGTCCAATGTATTTGTATTTAAGTTCAAAAAGTTATAAGTATAACTAAATGCATTTAAAATTAAATACAAATGTTACTTTTCAGGATTCCAATAAAGAAATTGCCCCAAAAATAATCTGAATTCCAATTCAAGAATAGCAAAATAGCAGATCTGCTTGTAGATCTGCTATTTTGCATCATCATCATTTTCCATCATCAAAGTTGCATCACCCCTGGCCTAGGACGTCTTCCAACCTAAAAGTTAGCTCACCTGTGATCAAAATTAGGTGCCTTTGCATTAAACTATTGTGACACTGCATTCAATTAAAATCCTGTCATGCCCTTCATTAATCACTCATCATGTCTCTCAAGTTTCCTTGTTCCAGTGTTCCATTGACGTTTCCGTGAGAAGCATTTAACATGTAATTATTACGTCTAATAAATCAAATCAAAAGCAGCTTGTGTGTCTTTTTTCCATTGTTACATTTGCATGCCTTGGACTTTCTCATCAACAGAGAATACTCGATCACCTTAATGGATTCAACAACTAGCTACCATACCGTACCTTGCCAAATCAAACCAATGGTTTAGCTGGTAGAACTTGATCTCCTTCTGTCCTCAAGAAACACTGTCTTTTGAAAATCCAACTATCTCTATATTAGCCATGATGTATAATATGCACCCACTTGCAGCTAAGTGGCCCTTTTGCGATGGAAGCACGTCTGTACTGATGAGACTCAATTATTATTATCCAAAAAATTATTAGGATTTTGTATTTGGACGTTAAGTGTCTCAGTAGTTAATGCACACATACTATTGTCTGTTATTGGGGGGGGGGGGGGGGTTAAGACTTCGACGGGGAACAGTTTGGAATGTCAGCCTCCTGAAGGTGTTTTTTAGGGCAGTTCTGAAAGTGAGTAGGGCTTTACACTCCTCTACTCCTTCAGGCAGGGCATTACACATTGTTGTTGAATAGCATGAGAAATAATTCATGTCCTTTGTTGAACATGATCCGTGGAGCTGTTTGTTGTGTATTTAAACTACTCCACTGCGCCCCCTACAGATCCGGTCAATATAAATAACCAATGACCAGATCTGTAGGGGGCGCAGTGGAGTAGAATTAATCATTTACATCTTGCGGACATATTTTACTTTCTGCCCATAAAGTGTATTATACAGAGAAGGTGGTGTGCTGAGGGTCAGGGAGCCTATGGATAATTCCTTTTCTACGCCAAGTTCAAAAAACAAAAAAGCCATATCCGTTTTTCGTTCTAAAGCAAACAAACAAAAAATGACTCTTTTTCCATGTTTACTCTACAAACCCAGAAACACTAAAACGACACCAAAGCGGTCCCTTTTTTCGTTTTGCCTCATTCCTTTTGTCATTCTTTGAGGTGCAACTGAAGAAGGAATAAGGTGTTGCTTTGCGCTTTTTTCATATTGAGAACTCGGATCCAAAACGGAAGTGGCGTCATTTCACCGTTCTGCCTTACAGAATTAATAAACGCTAAATCAAGTCAAAACTGCCCGCTTTTTCATTTTTGTCTTTTGCATTCTATCATTATGTATTTTGGGACTAAAGAAGTAAATTGGCGTCATAGTGTTTTCCTTTTCAGTTTCACAATACGAAAAACCCAAATGGATTATTTTATTTTGATTTATTACCTTCTCAGTAAAAAGAGAGTAAATTGGCGTCATGGTGTTTTCCTTTTCAGTTTCACAATACGAAAAGCCCAAATGGATTATTTTTATTTATTATTTATTTCCTTCTCAGACGTCACGGGAGAGTTGGGGCAGAGGCTGCGCCGCTGCGGGCATGAGGGTATGGAGTGGGTGAGGTTTGGGGTTTATGGAGGTGGAGGATTTGTGTGGGGGGGGGGGGCTTCACGTCGGAGGGGGGGGGGGGGGGAACAGCTTACGTGCATTTTCTTTCTTTATTATAATTTTTTCTCACTTTCCCCGATAATTGTATTATATAGAGCATAAAGTTTCATAAGATTAACAGTAGGTGATTAGCGTAGTGGTTAAGCAGTCAGATTTCAGTGTGGGAGGCTATGGTTCGAATCTTTCCTGGAGTCAGGTCCTCTTTATGTCTTCGGGTGTGCTCTGACCAGGAAAATCTATTTTTCCTCCTTTTTTATTAGACATTCATGTGGTCTTTTTCTGCCTATATTGATAGGAACAGTAGACTGATAAGAAATGGGGAGGTGGCACGCAGCAAAGCTCGTCGGGATCGGGAGTCGAACCCGCAGCACGCTGTCATTGCCAGGCTGGATTACCTGCCAACGGTCCGGGCCTATTTTCTCTTTTCTATAGAAATGCAGAGACACCGTTACCAAACACTAATGATAGCCTACTATGTGAATATAGTGCGATGTAACACTTAAATACAATTCATAAATATATTTTTTAAAGCAGCCTCATGTTTCATTTATTTCACCCCATTGTAATACAAAATAAATGACTGCCTAATGTTATACCTCTTGTAAACCAGTAGGTGGTAGGACACCACCTCTAACCATCTCATCATTAAACTTTCTTAATATTTGTAATATTGTCACTTGTAATATTTGCCATCAGTAATGGTAGAAGTAAGATGGTGTAACTAAGTCTACACTGCAGAAAAATAACCAGGACCATTGTATAGAATTTAGCTATTGTCAGAATTAATGAGCAGACGGCAATGTCATAAAGAATGAATACAAGTGCAAAGGTCACTAAGATCACTATAATGCAAAAGGTCAAAATATCTTTGCTGAATGCTGTTGGCAGATTTGATGTATCGTACCTCTTCTGAAACAAAGCCATTATTCACAGGACTACAATTAAGCAGAGATAAATAGCTGAAAGCAACTGAATTACTTCAAATCTGTAAAAAAAAAAAAAACAGCCAACAGCAAATATGGAAAATGCAGAATCTGTGCTGTTAATAGTGTGACCTGCAGATGGACATGGTAATCTTACAGATATACTCATCAAAGAAACAGGACAGTTAGTCTCTAGTACAAAACATTTAATACAAATATAAGTACAAAACTTTATATAAAACATTTGTACAAAAACATGCACTTCATACAACGAGCTGATTATAGTACTCAGTAACTCACTATAACAGGCAAGCTATAACTTCATTCAATGTGTCCACACATCCAGTGTGGACGATAGATAGCGCTCACTAACTAGACAGACAGACAGACAGACAGACAGACAGACAGACAGACAGACAGACAGACAGACAGACAGACAGACAGACAGACAGACAGACAGACAGACAGACAGACAGATAGCGCTCACTAACTAGAGAGACAGACAGACAGACAGACAGACAGACAGACAGACAGACAGACAGACAGACAGACAGACAGACAGACAGACAGACAGACAGACAGACAGACAGACAGATAGATATAGATAGATAATCACTTATGTTGCATGCAAGTAAATCCAACGTGCGTAAAGACGGTGCGTAGCCTATAAGTCCAGCCCCTGTGTGCAAAACTGTTCTTATATTTAAAATATACAGCTCAAGCAATTCATTATTAGTTATAAATTAAGAATGTATTATTAATGAGTTAAAAGGGGGGGGGGTGATCCTCGATGATTTCTCGATGAGTCTTATAACAATTTTGCTTTCGAGGAAAAAAACAACAACAATTAAATAGGTGTGGATGGCTTCAGTCAATGAATCAACAGCGGTCGTTAGCTCCCCACTGGGAGATCAGACAAACTTGATGGCCCATTCCCGCACACATCAGAGGTGGTTAGGATCAAAGGCATTTGTAGACAGACGCACAAGGCATGAATGGATGCCGGTGATCGTAGGTTTGACAGTCGGGAGGTTTGTGGCGAGCTGTGTGCGGCCGGGGAACGAGCGGCCATTCAATTATTATTATTATTATTATTATTATTACCCTTATTATTATTATTATTATTATTATTATTATTGTCATAAAATAGCTAAACAATCCATTTTTACGCACAGCAGCCCAAATACATGTCATGGTCCAGGTCCATGGACAGTTCATTCGCGATCATTACAAAAAGAGTGTAGCAGTACCTTCAAATAGGCCAGTAACATTAGTATTTATCTGATGAAGGTGGCTGGTGTTTGGGCTATTTCAATGGCATTCGTCCTGGGTTGTCAAACAGAATGATCACAACACCGTCACCAAGTCCAAGACAAGTGGAGTTTACTGGCCAGCTCAATA